>NC_081563.1:98122464-98203336 GCF_022355385.1 Mustela nigripes
CCCCCCCCCCCCCCCCCCCCCCCCCGTCATTAATGTTTATAGTGCTACTCAGGTTTGCAGCTAGTTGTTTTTATTTTATTTAAAGTTTTATTTATTTATCTGAGAGACATCATGAATAGGAGGGGCAGAGCGGGAGGAGAGAGAGAATTGTTAAGTGAGCTTGGAGCTTGACTGCAGGGTGCAATCCCAGGACCCTGAGATCATGACCTGAGCTGAAACGAGTCAGATGCTTAACAGACTGCTACCCAGGTGTCCTGTGCATAAAGATTTTATTTGACAAAAAAACACAAGCAGGGGAAGCAGCAGGGAGAGGAAGAAACAGACTCCCCTCTGAGCAGAGAGCCCTATGTGGGGCTCAATCCCAGATGCTTAATCCTGCCCTGTGTCTTTTTAAACTGGTGTGGAAGTTGTAGGGACACTGTTCTCTTCAGCTTGGGTGAGGAGTGACCTACAGTTTGTTATAGGAACAATACTGAACTTTTAAAAATACTATAGCAAGTCCAAATTTACTAATTTTTGTGGACTGAAGTTTATACCAAATGCCTGACTTCATTTTTCTCTTAGTTTACTGCACGCCAGAAGTATGACTTAATTGGAGCTGCCCACACCTTAGTTCTGGATCAGTAACTTGTACAGTGTGTCTTGGGATCCTTATTTGTGACTACTACTTTAGAAGTCATAATCTCTCCTTTTTTTGGCTGTGAGGAGAAATGGTCAAGGGAGAATTTTCTGTATCGAGATTCTCCTTTGATGAAACCTAAACATCTAATACAGAGTTTTGTTTTTTGATTTTTGTTTTTTTTAAATTCATTTTGAGACAGAGGGAGGGAGCATAAGTAGGGGAGAGGGAGAAGCAGACTCCTTACTGAGCCAGGAGCCTGATGTGGCACTGAGTCCCAGGACCCTGGGATCATGACCTAAGTCAGATGCTTAACCAAGTGCCCCAGACCTTTGGTTTAAAGCAGGACTTCTCAGCCTAAATACTGTGCACATTTTTTGCTTGATAATTTTTTGTTGTGGTAAACTGTACTGTGCATTGTAGGGGTTCAGTATCCCTGGCCTCTATTGGGTGATGATTCCCTTCCCTCCAGTAGTGAGAGTAAAATTATGAATTGTCAAATGTCCCTTTAGAATCACTTTCTCCCTAAGATGGTATGAGATGTGTGGGTCAGGTTGTGTTAAGACCAATACTTAGTAAGTCCATTTCAAATTTTGTTAGATCTAGGATTGATAAATTCTAAGAAAATAATAATGCTGTATAAAAACGTAAGCATTGTTGACCAACTTTGGAAATAGCTTTCTCACCAGTATTGAGGAATCTATCAAAAGATGGGAAAAGGGGCGCCTGGGTGGCTCAGTGGGTTAAAGCCTCTGCCTTTGGCTCGGGTCATGATCTCAGGGTCCTGGGATTGAGCCCCACATCGGGCTCTCTGCTTGCCTTTCTGCCTCCTTGTGATCTCTGTCTGTCAAATAAGTAAAATCTTAAAAAAAAAAAAAAATGGAAAAAGGTGGATTTCTTCAGCAGGTTCAGGGCAGTTGAAGGTTTCAGGGGCAGTTGTGTTTACCATGGTGGAGTTCAGTGCCACTGTGGAAACCTGAGGATGCTGGGGGCTCTTGACACCGCACTCGCAGAGCGTCGAGGGCCATGTACGCTCACTGAGAAGTGTGCTGTGTTTAGAACTGGTGCAATATACCCTGCTTTTTGAACATCTTGGTTTGTTTGTCAGGGCCTGAATGCTTGAAGAAATTAGGCAAGAGTAGTTCTGTAGGTTAGTACTCCGAATTCTTCAAATAACCAATGTGAAAGGCTCATGCAGTGAAGTTAGATAGTATTTTAAGGAAACAGCCTAACTTCTAATGAACCCAGTTCTTTTGAGGAAAGTATTTCAGAGCTTTGTAAAATTCTGCCTTTACTTTTTGAAACGGCAGGAAGACCACTGCAGGACATCTTGTCTCACATGAATGTGGCAAACTTCTCACAAGTATAAATTGAAGTTTCTCTGCATGATTTAGCTTTCCAAAAAGCTATTTCTTTACCTCTTAACACCTATTTATAATTGGCCAATGAGTTAACTCTTAAAAGAGATCTTCACCCTAAAAGAGGAATGTAGAAATCATCAGCTGTTTCACACCCCAAATGCAAACCATAAATACACAGCAGGGAGTGTGTTAAGTTGTAGTTGGAGGAGCAGAGAAATGACTGAACTTCTGCGCTTCAGAAATTGGGTCCTTGGCTTGATTCCCTCCTGCTTGTCTTTTTGCAAATATGGTGTAACTTTAAGGTACTACTATGGTCTGGAGAGAAAGGGTAATTTTCTCAAGATAGTTGCTGCAGTGTGCATTTTCTGCCTGAAGAGTTTATGGTTTACAACTTTTGTTGGGGTCCGTGTAAATTGTGAAGAGTACAAATGCAGATGTCACCAATTTCCAAGGCTTTCACTTAACCTTTCATGGAGAGCACTACAAAGCTTGAACATTGTGCTAATGGATACAGGGAGCTGTTAAATGATAAAATTTTGAAAAGCTGGTGTTGCAGTCTTTGTATCTGAATGATCTGGGAAATGTGCCTTACCTCTGACTCAAAGCAGAAGAAATACCACCCTGAGCCTTCTCTTTTTGTATGCTATGATTTGTGTCTCAAATATAGATGACACAGCTTAACCTCAGATAGTTCTCTGCCCATGTTGCTGAACCACATCATTGGTGGTAAGGTAAATTCTTTTTATTCTCAAATCTGTGTCTTTTTCATCTTGGGTTGATCATAAAGTAAGTTCATGAGGATCAGGCAGTGAATGTTTGCAGTATATGTGCTACCTAAGCCCCCATGGTGGTTAATATTTCTAAACACCCTCATCAAGGTGACTAATGTATAAAATGTCAGGTTTGTTTCAGAGGGCCCTGGACTTGGTAGACCAAGAAACTGCTGGGAGCAGCCTTTCCTTGGTGGAGAGGCAGAGGACTTGGAGTTCTGAATGGATTTGTTGGAACTACTTCCTCTGTAGTGTTGGTTTATTGCTTCCTAGTAGAACTTCTGTGCTGCAAGATCATTACAGATCATACAGTTTAACCCATTTGTTTTGTGAATTCATTTGAAAATAATTTAGGCATCTGGCACATAGATGGATTTCTTGAATTAAGGTATTTAAGCCAGTAATTGAACTTAACCTCTTTCTGGTTATTGTTGGAATTTGACTAGTTCATAGATAGGCTTGCAGCTTTGTGAAGTGATGATTCAGTTTATCCATTCGCTGAGTGCGCTGCACTGACCTTCTTCCAAGTCTCAGTTCCTGTTCTAGGAACTTGGGGCTATGTAGCCTCCAAATGCCCTGCAGTCTGCGGTGTTCTACCGTGGGCAGCTTGTGTGTTGGTAGACTACCGGTTAGAATGGTATGGTGTCAGCAGGGATGGGTCCCTCTGGGTCCCATCTCACCAAGATGAGTGGTAGAAATCTGATCACTTGGCTGCAGCCCTTTATCTAGTTTTAAAAGTGTATGACTTCATAACTATTACCTGTGTTTGTAGACTGAAGTTTTCCAGAAGCCTTTGGTTCTGTTATCTTTGAGGACTAAGATGATAACGGCAGGACTGAATTGCAGAAGGGGAGACCCAGTTGGTGTGGGGGGAAGGAGGCAGGAGATGTGACAAATACCTGTAAAAGCAGAGCTCATATATTGCTTAGAGTTGATTGAATTGCTTTTCATGCACCAGTGCTATGATGAAAAGCTGGAATTGAATGCAGATAACAAATAGGTTTTGGTTACTTTTCAGGATGGAGGAACACTGTAACAAACACTTGGAGTAAGCAATTACTTGAACCATGAAGAGGGCTTTGGAGGAGGATATGGTATTAGAGCACTTCTTATGAATTGAAATAGTAGCAGAGTGTGTTTCACAAGTATGATCATGTGAGTCTTGTTTTCAGAACTACAAATGTACAGTAAGTCTGCAGCTGAGCATTTTTTAAAATTTATTTCCGCACTAATGAACATTGGGCTAGGCAAGGTGTGCATGCCTTTCTAGCTGAAATAGCCTGTTTCTTGGTTCTTGTGATCAGAACGAAAATCTGGTTTACAGAGCAGGCTTCATGGCCGCTGTTTTGGCTCCATGCTGTTAACACACCATTAGTGGATAATGTGTCATGTTGCCTCCCTCCCTGATAGTGGTCTTAGTTCCTAGGCAGTGGGAGGGATTACAAAGCAAAAGCCTTAGGAGAAAGAAACAGTTTGAAGGGAAGACACATTGTTGTTGCATGTGCTAGCATATCCAGCTTCCTCCTTTGTACCAAACTGGTTTTATTTTATTTTATCTTAATTCTAAAGAGAGCACAAGTAGGCAGAGAGGCAAGGGGGGGGCGGCGGGGACAGGCTCTCCGCTGAGCAGAGAGCCCGATCCAGGGCTCGATCCCAGGATCCTGAGATCATGACATGAGCTGAAGGCAGAGGCTTAACCCACTGAGCCACCCAGGTGTCCCCAAAACTGGTTTTGTTTTTTCTTTTCTTTTCTTTTTTTTTTTTTTTAAAGATTTTATTTATTTGACAGAGATCACAAGTAGACAGAGAGGCAGGCAGAGAGAGAGAGAGGGAAGCAGGCTCCCCGCTGAGCAGAGAGCCCGATGCAGGCCTCGATCCCAGGACCCTGAGATCATGACCTGAGCCGAAGGCAGCGGCTTAACCCACTGAGCCACCCAGGCGCCCGCTTGTTTTTTATTTTCAAATTTTTATTTAAGTTGCAGTTAGTTAACCTACAGTGTAACATTGGTTTCAGGAACAGAGTCTAGTGATTCATCACTTAGTATAATACCCAGTGCTCAATAATAGTGCCCTCCTTAATACCCATCATTTCATCCACCCCCTCATCCAAAGTAGTTAGTGTAAATGGCTCTTCAGCTAGCCCTCATTTTAGCAGAACAGAATTGCTGTGAGATAATTTCTTCTCACTGTGTTATCTTGTCATTTTGGTTGTATGTTGCTAGTGTAAACTGGAGTCTTTTGTCACCATAACGTTTACTACTTCCGATGTAAGTATTTTTTATGTTCTTCAGTCACATAGGTGGGTACCCTTTGCCACTGTAAGCCATTAAACCATTTGTAAAGGGAGCTTTGCAGATGGTGGTATCTTGTACCAGGGTGAGTTTTAAGTAAGATTTGGATCAGAATTGGTCCTTAGCAGCTCAGAGGTCTGCAGAATTGTTGTGTAGTAGTATCAGGTACCCCAGCTGTAAAGGTGATGAATAGGTAGGTAAGGAAGTGCACAGGGATTCTGTATCAGTTTTTCTCTTTTTCAGGTTCTTTTAGCAAGCATTCAGATTTTTTGAAAAGGATTTTTATTTGAGAGAGCACGAGCGTAGGGAAGAAGCAGAGAGAGGGTGAAGCAGTCTCCCTACTGAGCATGGGGCTCTATCCCAGGACCCCAGGACCAGATCCAAGCTGACTCTAGCTGAAGGCAGATGCCTAACCAACTGAGCCACCCAGGCCCCATAGCATTCAGGTTTTTTTTTTAACCGTTAAAAATTTGCATTTTAAATGGAACAGTGCTTGTTTCCTACCCCTCCTCTCTTTTTAAAGATTATTGTAATCTTCGTAAGAATTAATCTGGTAGGGAAGTACTTTGGGTCTGAAACACTATCTGAAACTTTGGGTATGTGATGCAGTGGTTTCTATAGAAATCTACGAAAGAAAGTTTTAAAACTTCCATTGTTTGAGAATAGGTAACGTTTTAAATTGGATACTGAGGAGGTACCTAAGGAACTGGGAAACAGAAAAATTAATATGCCTAAGGTCAGATAGTTCTGAAGTCTGCCTCCTTCTAGGCATTTTGGCATCTGTGGCCCAAGTCAAAGACGGACAGTGTTGGCCTGCAGTGCTAAGCAGTACTCTGAATACTCCTTTAGGAAAGGGGATGGAGGTGGGTGAATGGGGAATGTTTATGGAGGGGTGCCAATCCTTATACTCTCCATCCTGGTGATTTATTTAGCAAGCATTGTGGCATGGGGCAGTCGGGTTTTTGTTGACTAAGCAGGAGGAATGCTGACCTTTTAATCACACTTGTGCTTCTGTAACTCAGGATACAGTGCTGACTTCGAAGCTTTGAACATTTCACAACTTTTTACTCCTTGATGATCTACTGCTTCATTATCTGGAGGGGTATATGCTTTTTCAGAACAAGAAGGTTCATTTAGCTTGTGAATGAGGACTCTCAGTTGGTGATGGCCTGAATGTGTGGAATTTTGTTAGTATCTTCTTTTTCAGACAATTCTTTAAGCCTCAAATGCAGACTTACTGTGTTATCTGGGGTTTTTTTTTTTGGAGGATAAGACTATCATGTCAGGTGGTCGGATTTTTGTTTGAATTCTAAGGTGATGTGTCCCAGCAAAAATGATTATATGTTGGAGAACCTTGGATGCTTGGTATCCTATGATGGAAAGTCTTTTGAAGCCTCCAGTGGTTTTTGTGATTTCTTTGTGCCCTTGTTGTAAAAAACCCCCCACAAAACCCGATACTTCTGTGCTGACGAGAAAAGAAGGTAGTAATATAGTAAGTAGTCTGGGGTTTTACCTCTGTATGGTTGAACCTATGGGAAGAGAGGAAACCAGAATAATTTGTTGTGTGGAACAAAAAGCAGTTGGGAAAGTCGATTGTAGCTTTGACTGAGGTGCTTAAATGAACCCCATTTACTAGATTAAGTTTCCTTTGGGTCCTTCAATCTTTTTTTTTTTTTTAAAGATTTTATTTATTTATTTATTTGACAGAGAGAGATTACAGGTAGGTAGAGAGGTTGGCAGAGAGATAGAGAGAGAGAGAGAGAGAAGGAAGCAGGCTCCCCGCCGAGCAGAGAGCCCGATGTGGGACTCGATCCCAGGACCCTGAGATCATGACCTGAGCTGAAGGCAGCGGCTTAACCCACTGAGCCACCCAGGCGCCCCGAGGGTCCTTCAATCTTAATTCAAAATGTAGTCCATGTGGAGTTGGTAGGCTCATGGAGTTTGCTTCACTTGCAGTGGGCTAAAATTGAATCTTTGGTGTTCAGAAATTGAGAGGTGACTAGGAACCAGGATTTGTGACTTCTTGGGAGCTGGAATCTTAGGAAAGAGCAGCTGCTTGAATGTACATTAGACCTGTCCTATGGGCTACCCTGTCTTTCCAGCAGTATCTCTTGCCTCTTTTTTACACCTGGCCTACTTTATTTCCTGGACTACCAGAAATATACGATAGGTGGGATGGCCAGTATTCTCTGCAATCAGATTTTGTGTGTCTTTCGAGGTCTTTTCCAACACTGTATTTGTCCAGTGACAAATGAACAGAAGGAAGGAAGCTTTTATCAGAACTATGTCAGCTCCAGTCACAGTTGTGATAAAAGGAAGTATTCCTGACCTTGAAGCCTTATCTCTTGTTTGCAGAGATCTCATAAATGGACATGTGAAAATTAAGCCAAACAAGCAAATATTTCATAGGTGTAATTAAGAATCCATTTGGGAGAAATATTGAGGTTGAGATGTCAGGGACTATTAAGTATACTGTGTTCTTATTAATACTGAAGCCTTTGAGTAGGAACTATTTATTCTTTATTATTTGAAGCTTCTTTTTCTTAGAGGAGAGCCATTGTTCAAGGGCTGACTGGTTTTTGCAGCTTAAAATTTTTTAGTTTGCAGTGCTCATAAGGAAAAGAGGGTACTGATGATCTCTTCTAAGATAGAGAGGAGAGAGAAATAATCATTTTTGGTATGTGAATATATTTAATCTTTATAGAACTGATTGAACCAGATTTCCTAGTTTCTGAAGTTAAACTTCACTTGGTGTTAAACTTCAAATTTTGAAGGGAAAAATTCCAAAGGGAAATTCAGAGGGAAGTAACTTCGTATTCCCTGCTCTGCTATTCTCTTAATGCCAGTCTTCACTTGGCATTCCCCGGATTCAGTAATCTAGAGTGTGATGCTTTGGCACTAGTTTCCTAGTTGGGTGAGAGGGGGATGAGTTGCTTACTCTTTTTTTTTTTTTAAAGGTCTTATTTATTTATTTGACACAGAGAGAGAGACAAGATCACAAGCAGGCAGAGGGGCAGGCAGAGGCAGAGAGAAGCAGGCTCCCCGCTGAGCAAGGAGCCAGATGCAATCCCAGGACCCTGAGATCATGACCTGAGCTGAAGGCAGCGGCTTAACCCACTGAGCCACCCAGGCGTCCCTGAGCTGCTTATTCTGCATACAATGTCATGCTGTGTTTGTATCACATCTTCAGATTGACCCTCAGCTTGTCTGCTTTCAGAATTAGGACATTTATCATGTTTTAGATTTAGTGGGAAAGCTATTTTAACCACATTCCCCCAACAGTCTAGTTCTTCCAAAATTCTTCTTAAACTGGGAAAAGAAATTGGGTATTTCTTTCCTCTGAATTTCTGGATGACAAAATCCGTTACTTTGCTTCCGGGGCAGTGTTCACACTTGTTCTCATGTGTCAAGAATGTGGTATTTTGGGGGCCTGGGTGGCTCAGTGGGTTAAAGCCTCTGCCTTCAGTTCCCGGTAAGGATCAGATCAGTAAGGATCAGATTGAGCCCTGCATTGGCTTTCTGCTCAGCAGGAAGCCTGCTTCCCTCTGCCTGCCTGCTGCCTCTGTACCTACTTAATGATCTCTGTTAACTAAATAAATAAAATCTTTAAAAAGGGGGGGGGATTTTCCTAATTGAGGCCTTTGTTTTTGTAATCTACATCTTGTATCTAGATTTTTCATCATTTTGAAACAATCTCTGACTATTAATTGGTTCTCTTGAGCTAATTTTTCTTTTATACTTAGGAATCCCATACCACATGGCCGTTTTGTGTGGTTGTGGGTTTTTTTTGTTTTGTTTTGTTTTGTTTCTAAGTTACTTCAGTTCTGTGTACTATCTGGTAATGCCTCTTGAATGTTCTTTGTAGTTGGGGCATTTATTCTGTCTAGTTCCAAGTCACTATAGTTGAAGTATTTGGTTAAGTGTATTTTTCACATAGGTATAAAATCATCTTGTTCCTTTATTCAGAAATACAGGAATATTTTCGACCTACCTATTCATTTAAAGAGCAGGTTTCCCTACAATTTCAAATAAATGTAAGAGCTATTGTTATAAATGATCTTGTATAGAATACTTTTTAATTCCTAGCTTGCATTTTTGGAGGGATACTTTTAACACTACAGTGAAGTTGAGACTAATAGCCAAAAACTGTCTTTCAGCTGAGATCTGTATCTGTGGACCTGAATGTTGATCCCTCACTTCAGATTGACATACCTGATGCACTCAGTGAGAGAGAGAAGGTCAAATTTACCGTGCACACCAAGGTAAGTGACAAAGTAATGCTGTGTTGTAGCTTTGTGATTCACAGTGGGCAAGAAGAGATGTCCTGAACTGAAAGGATTGTTGGTTTGCTGTGTAACACTACTGCTGAGGGAGAACATACCTCATCTTGCTTGTAGTGAGCATCAGATAAGTGTTCTCGCTTCAGCATTTTCCACTGTTGGGGAGCCCCAGTGCTGTGGGTATTGCTGATGTTGGGTGGCTTGTACTCTGCTTCATGAGGAAGCAGACCAGGCAGTGATGTGTGGAGCCACTATCTGCACAGCTTAGATCTTCCCCCTTTGTTTTTCTTTGCATGAGGGAGAAGTGCTTGCTTTTTCTGGTATTTAATAAGTTACTGGTCTTTGCCTCTTCTGTTTACTGTGATTCAGAACACTTTTTTCCTCATCCACTTTTTATTTATTTATTTTAAAAAAGATTTTATTTATTTATTTGACAGAGATTACAAGTAAGCATAGAGGCAGGCAGGGGGCAGGGAATAGGCCCCCTGCAAAGCAGAGAGCCTGATGCAGGACTTGATTCCAGGACCCTGAGATCATGACCTGAGTGGAAGGCAGCGGCTTAAGCCACTGAGCCACCCAAGTGCCCCTCATCCAGTTTTTTAAAAAGATTTTATTTTAAAGAAAGAGAGCACAATGCGGGGGTGGTGGGGGGTGGGCGGAGAGAGAGGGAAAGATAATTTGTAGCAGACTCCCCATGGAGCCTGAAGCCCAGTGCAGGGCTCTATCTCCAACTCTGAGAACATGATCTGAGCTGAAAATCAAGAGTCCATCTGAGCTATCCAAGCGCCTTATATACAGATTTTTAATTTGACAAAGGCAATATGCCAGTCTAAAAAATGTGGAGAGTAAATAAAATGTTTCAGAATCCATCCTTTCAGGAACATTTTCAGTGTGCTTTCTCCTTCCATACTAGTTAAAATGCACTGAATGCTTGTCTTATGCCAGGCATTGTTGTAAAGAGTTGACATGTATTTAATTTTCTCTTTATAATAACCTTATGGTATTATTGTATTATCACAGGTGAGGAAACTGCCACAGGTTTAAGTAAAATAAATAGCTAAGGCACAATTTGACTTGGGCAAACTGCACTCCCCCCTTTGCTACCATGCGACAAAACTTTTATTAACATTTTGAAGAGCTGTTGAGAAAACCAGTGACTCAACTATTATTGAAATTGATTAATTTCTAAACTTAAATTGGGGCAAAATAGCTGTATAGTGCAAAGCAGTGCCATCGTTGGGCACTATGAATTCAAGACTGAAGATGATAGAGCTTTTGGGTTATAGCACATCTCTAGCATAGAGACATGCTATGCTTATGGTCCTTCCCCTTGTGGATTTCTCTTAATACCTCGGTGGCTTGATTAGCATACCTCACTCAGGAGGCAGTGTGACAACTATATGATTATATCTGCCTGACTTGACCTGAGAGGTAGTTTTGTGAAAAGAATTCCTTAAAGAACATGTTGAATCTTTAGGGGTGACTTTTTTTTTTTTTTTTTTTAAGATTTTATTTATTTGACAGATCGCAAGTAGGCAGAGAGGCGGGTGGGGGTGGGCAGGGGGGGGATGTAGGCTTCCCGCTGAGCAGAGAGATGGGGTGATCCCAGGACCCTAGGATCATGACCTGAGCTGAAGACACAGTCTTTAACCCACTGAACCCCCCCCAGGCGCCCCTTCAGGGGTGACTTTTATTATAGTAAGGAGATCACATGTTGCTGCTTTTGTTCTCAGTGTTTCTGCTTTTGTTCTTGTCTGGGTCTCACTGAGATGTTTTGTCATGCAGAATTTTCCCATAGCACCAGCCAAGGAAACCCGAAACACTCTATCAAAAAGTGGTGGTTACCAGTTAATTTCTTACTGTTTTTCACAGACCACGCTGTCCACGTTTCAGAATCCGGAGTTCTCTGTTACAAGGCAACATGAAGACTTTGTGTGGCTACATGACACTCTTATTGAAACTGCAGACTATGCTGGGCTTATCGTAAGTGCATTTTGGAAAAGCAGATAATTTCTGAAGCCAGTTTCTTCTACCTTCTCGTATTTGTTTTGTTTAAAGAGACTTTTACCCATTTTTTTATAATGGGTTGTGAAAACTGTCTGATTTCATCTATCAAGTAGAGCACGTGCTATTGGTAATGGCTAAACTACAGAAGAGTTGTGTTATAGCTATGAGGTGAAGCATACAGTCTTAATGATGAGGGAGCAGGAGGCTGGCTGAGGACAAAGCAAAAGCTGGCGCCTTGCACCCCCTCTTCATCCGGAGAGGAGATATGTGTAGCATTCCTCAGGCACCCATGACTGCCATAAAACGATAAATAGTTAACTTGCAGGGATCGCAGTCCTGCAGAACAGGAATCTCCCTTGCTCTGCAGATGTCCTAGAGACCTAAACAGGGAGGTTACCTTATCAATAGCACAAATTTCCAGAGGCAAATAACTCTCAGTTCCTGAAGCCCTAATGTCTCCCTCCCACCATAAACTGGAGGAGGCTGAGGTAGAAGGGAATGTAAATGATAGCAGGATCATAATACCCCACCAAGAATCTCCCAATTATCTTGATGTTAATGCCTGACCTAAATACAACATTGATCAAGCCACAAGGGCAATGCCTCCCCCCCGGCACCTTGTAGGCCCTCCTTAATATGTGAAAACTCTGTTGAAACCTCCCTTCCCTTCCCCTCACCTTCCCCCAACCGCAAGGTATATAACATGCCGACCCTCACAACCCGGGGCAGCAGCTCTTCCTGCCCACGGGTCCTGTCCCCGTGCTTTAATAAACCACCATTTTGCACCAAAGATGTCTCAAGAATTCTATCTTGGTCATTGGCTCCGGACCCCAGCCCACCGAACCTCACCTAGGTTCTAGAACTTCATCATTAAGACCTGTATAATAGGCTAATTAGTTCATGGCTTGAATCTTCTCTACCTTTTGGGTTTGGTATTTTCTCTAGTACTTTTGGGCATCAAGTAGAATTGATTTCTAGGTAAACCTCAGTAGTGATGTGATGATGGTGTATAGTAGATTTCTCAAAAGTGTTGTGGTCCACTCAAGAAGTAGGAGAAGCAGTTGTCTTTGTGCTAATAAAAGTAGTATTGAAGCTTGTGTCTGAGAATATTCTGTTCACCTAAAATTGGAATCTTTTTATTATCCACTGGAATTAAAAAATTGCCTTTAATGTTAGAGCCTAATTTTATTTTTAAAGATTTTATTTATTTATTTGACAGAGATCCCAAGTAGGTGGAGAGGCAGGTGGTTGGGGTGGGGGGAGTATGCAGGCTCCTGGATGTGGGGCTCAATCCCAGGACCCTGGGATCATGAACTGAACCAAAGGCAGAGGCTTTAACCCACTGAGCCACCCAGGCGCCCCTAGAGTCTAATCTTGATGGTGCTTCATTGACTTCATTTTAGCACTGGTTGTAATATATACACTTTAAACGGACATTGAAGCAGGCTAAACACTATTATCCCCTATAAATCATCCATACTGGGTAACCTGAAAAAATGACAGTCTGAGTGTCCAGTTGTGGGGAGGAGACTTCTTTTATATGGCCAAGAGGAATAATAAGGTTAAGAGAAGAACAGGCTGACCTGTTAGCCCCACTGGGCTGGCTGCCTCCTTGTGCGTAGGCACTGAGTAGAATATCACTGCCACTGCCGGGATAAGACTGCTCTTGAGTTAACCTGCTTTTCCTACAGATTCCACCTGCTCCTACGAAGCCTGACTTTGATGGCCCTCGAGAAAAAATGCAGAAATTGGGAGAGGGTGAAGGGTCTATGACCAAAGAAGAATTTGCTAAGATGAAGCAAGAGCTGGAAGCGTAAGTGGGGTTTTTTGATAGGACTCTGTTCTTTTATTTTGTATTTTATTTATTTATTTGACAGAGATCACAAGTAGGCAGAGGGGGGGAAGCAGTCTCCGTGCTGAGCAGAGAACCTGATGTGGGGCTTGATCCCAGGACCCTGGGATCATGACCTGAGCTGAAGGCAGAGGCTTAACCCACTGAGCCACCCAGGCACCCCCAGGACTCTGTTCTTTTGAAAAGGACCAAAGTGATGATGTATATAGAAATCAGAAGAAGCTGGCAGTTCTCTTTAAGTATGGAGTTAATTAATTCTCTAATGCGTGGTCTTGTAGAACTGCATTTTGCAGTTGATTCCCTATGGACACTGGATAGAGTGATTGTTTTCCCCCAGGTGGACTGCTTGTTCTGGAATGCTGGTCTGGCAAGGTGAAGAAGAAAGCCTTTGTCTGTATAGATAAAGAACTCCTCAGGCTGCTGATAATGAACTAAGTTTCATTTCCTGAAGTTCCGTGACTAGGGTATAGCTGAAACTAGATTGCAATGATGTGGTTACGAGAAGCACTCTGAATAACAATCACATGGATGGTTTGAAAGAAGTCCTAGTTCACAGAAAGCATCTTTTAACTTGATTATAAGTATTTCAAACAAAAATGTATCACAGTTGGGGATTTATATTAAAGTTAATCATGAAATTATCCTTGCACTTCTTTCTCTTGACCCTCTCTCCCCGCTCACACTATCAGTGTGGCTCCCATTTCAGCAGTTGTCCTCCATGCTCTGCCCAGTGTCCATATTCTCTGGGGTTGGTGATCACATGGCTCCAGGTACTAAGTCCTTCCACACCTGCTGGAGTACCTGTCATGGCCTGTTCTGAGGATAAGGTACTGAGCACAATAGACTAAAGTCCTACCACTAAGAAGTTTAGAGTGATCTGTAATGCCTAGGTTGAGATAACTTTATAACGTGTGATAATTCCAAGCCTTATTAGACTTGAGTGCTCTCTATGTGGCTGCAGGACTAAGGCATTTTGATTGTTTGACCAAAGCTAGTGTTCGGTGGCTGCTAAATACTAGCAGTCATTGCATGTAGATTGGGGCTTTGTAGGCTTGCTCTCTCAGCTCCTGTTGTAGTATTACTTTCTCCTTCCTTTTTTATTTCCCCACAGGTTCCCAAATGGCAAATGCCTAATTATTAACTACATAAAAGGTTGTACCAGAATGTTTTGGTCTAGTTTGAGTGTTTTCCTTAAGTGGTATGAGCAGAACAGTGGTGATAACTGGGACCAATACTGGTTATTTAGTCAAGTGGTCCCAGCCTAATGCCTTGTGTGTTTCTCTTCCAGTGAGTATCTCGCGGTCTTTAAGAAGACTGTATCCTCCCATGAGGTTTTTCTACAGCGGCTTTCTTCTCACCCTGTTCTCAGTAAGGATCGCAACTTCCATGTGTTCCTGGAATATGATCAGGATGTAAGGCATTTTTGTTCCATTTCCATGATCCAGTGAAAATGCACATGACAATTTTTTTTTTCTATTCTCTCTTCTCTCCCCTACCACCCCCTTAGGAAAGGAAGAAGAGGGAGAGTGAGAGAATCCAGAATAGGCTTTATACCCAGCACAGAACCCCGATGTGGAGCTTGTTCCGTAGCGCTGAGATCATGACCTGAGCTGAAATCAAGAGCTGGATGTGGATGCTTAAGTGACTGAGCCACCCAGCACCCCCACTTGATTTTTTTTTTTAAATGTTTGAGGGGCACCATGCTGCCTATCAGAAGAGCATGCACCTCTTGATCCTTGGGGTGATGAGTTTGAGCCCCACAGTGGGTATAGAGATTGCTTTAAAAAAATAAAAATTAATAGAAATATACTTGATGTCCTGATAAATTTTCTGGAAAATTGACTTTTAAAGTACTGAGTTTTTTTTTTGTTGTTGTTTTGTTTTGTTTTTTAATAAAGTACTGAGTTTTTTAATGGCACAGTGAAATCCTTTTTTAGATACTCTCTCCACCTCCCCATTTCAAGATACTTTTATAAAATGGTGCTTGAAGATTACTTTTACCCCTTTTTAATGAAGGACTGGTTTTTGCCCTCTGTTAATTTTGGGATTGTTATTTGTTTTGAAAGGTTTTATTTGAGAGAGAATTAGCGGCTGGGGGGCAGAGACTGCTCCCACAGACTTCCCACAGACTGCTCACTGTGCAGGGAGCCTGATGTGGGAAGTCAGACACCCAACTTACTGAGCCACACAGGCTCCCCAATTTGGGGATTGAGAGGAATTTTCAGTTCACGTTTGCTTTTGGTTACCTGTTTGTTGGAAGGAATTATATGTTTTGCACCCCTCCCCCCTTTTTGAAAGATTTTTATTTGAGAGTGGGTGTGTGTACACACAAGCTGGGGGAGAAGGAGGGGGAGAAGCAGACTCCCTGCTGAGCTGGGAGTTGGACCTGGGGCTCCATCCCAGGACCTGGAGATGATGACCTGAGCTGAAGGCAGACACTTCACCATCTCTGCCATCCAGGAGCTCCCGTTGACCTTTTTTGTTTTCTCCCTCCTTTAATTTTTTTTTTTTAATTACTTCTTGATATGTGTGAGGTAGGCCCTTACTTAAAATTTCTTCAGCATCTTCAAACCAGTAAAGTTCAGTCAGCAGCATAGGACATTACAATAATTCAAGGAAAGATTTCTAAAGGCCACTATCTCATGCCTGGCTGGGTTCGTTGGAAGAGCATGCAACTCTTGATCTTGGGTGCATGAGTTCAGACCCCATGTTGGGTGTAAAACCTTCTTAATAAATAAATAAATACAACATAAAATAAAAGCCATTGAGACTTAGTGCCATGTATTTTTCCAGAATATCTTGGGTTATACATTTTTTAGAACTATGACCAATGTTTAAATTTTGCTATTTATTCCTATTTAGACCTGGTGGCTAAGATGGAATGAAAGATATTGTATGTGTGTTCCTGTACTAGGACACAGTATCACTTGGAAGATATTTAAAGCCAAAAGCACTTAGAAAAACATGTATACCATAAACTATTACATAATTTTCTCCTTTTTTTTTTTCTTTATTTTTTTTCCCCCCCAGCTAAGTGTTCGGCGGAAAAATACCAAAGAGGTGTTTGGTGGCTTTTTCAAAAGTGTGGTGAAAAGTGCTGATGAGGTCCTTTTTTCTGGAGTTAAGGTAAGGGCTTTTTTAGCTGTTGCAGAAAACTCTTGTGAATAGCTGACTTTTTATTTCTTCACAAGAGATATTTGTGAAACAAATGTATTAACTTCACAGAAATGTAAGTAATTTAAAAATCTTGGGTAAAGATTTTATTTATTTGACAGACAGAGATCACAAGTAGGCAGAGAGGCAGTCAGAGAGAGACAGAGAAACAGGCTCCCTGCTGAGCAGGGAGCCTGATGTGGGACTTGATCCCAGGACCCTGGGACCATGACCTGAGCCGAAGGCAGAGGCTTAACCCACTGAGCCACCCAGGAACCCCAGTTACTATTTTTTAAAAAGAAAATAAGCAACAAGATTATAGTATTTCATGACATTCTGCAGAACTACACTGTCCACTTCGGTAGTCCCAGCCTCACCAAATTTTTAATTTTATTTGTGTGATGTGAAGAAAAGACTGTAAAAGACTGTAAATTTTTTTTTTTTTTAAGATTTTATTTATTTATTTGAGGGAGAATGAGTGAGAAAGAGCATGAGAGAGAAGGTCAGAGGGAGAAGCAGACTCCCCAAGGAGCTGGGAGCCCGATGCGGGACTCGATCCTGGAAGTCCGGGATCATGACCTGAGCCACCCAGGCGCCCAAGACTGTAAAATATTAAAAGTAGTTTCACCTGTTTTTTTGTTTTATTTTATAATGTGGCTACTAGAAAATTTTTAAATAGTGTATGTCATTCACATATTTCTGTTGGACAAAACTGTCTTAAAAGACTAAATTGATATTTAGCTCTTCTCAGCCCCTTCTACTTTTTAACTGAGTTACCAGCTTGTGTCTAACATTGCCACCTGTTGAGGGCATGAGCAACAAGCCCAGGGTATAGGTGCTGAGTAGAGGGCATTGTCAGGAATTTGGAAGCTCTAGGAAATTCTCCTTGGTGCATTTTAAGGTGAATGGGGCTGTCCTGTCCTCATATAACATGGAATGTTTGGCATCCCTGATAGGTGCCCACCAAATATACACCCCCTCGCTTCCCCCGCCCATACAAATATGTAGGTATCTACTGCTAGGTTGCAACCTGCCAGGCAGAACCACTTCTCTTGCAGGATTGTTGGATGTTAGAAAGGATACCACATTTTTCCTGGGTGTTTTTGAATGGCTATTGAAAATGGTTTTTTCTGTTGACATTTCCTGCTAGCACTTGAGTTTTGCTAATCTTGGGTATGAAATGCTGTCTTGTTAGTTTGGGTTTTTTGGTCCATAGAGGTTAAAGTTCTTACGCTTGAGCTTATTTCCTTAATGTTTCTTATGAAAAATACATTCATATTATTCAGAGTTTTGCTTCTTAAATTTCTTTTTTCCCCTTTAGGAGGTAGATGACTTCTTTGAGCAAGAGAAGAATTTCCTCATTAACTATTATAATAGGATCAAGGATTCGTGTGCAAAAGCTGACAAAATGACCCGATCTCATAAAAGTAAATACCATTTACCCATTAGATGCTTAGCTTTGCTGATGTACTAGCTCTGTTCATATAAAAAGGGCTGTCCTTGTTTTTGCAGATGTTGCAGATGACTATATCCACACTGCAGCCTGCCTGCATAGCTTGGCTTTAGAAGAGCCCACGGTCATCAAAAAGTAAGTTTTGTTGGAAAAGCATTTTACCTACTCCCAGTTGACAACTCGTGAGTGGTATAATGAAGAATGACTGTATGGTTTCACTTCTGCTTTTGAGTACCAGCTCATCAAGATAGAGGATAGTGTGGTCTCTAGGACTCAAATCTTGACACACCCTGTGAACATAGACACATTTAAGATATTTGTAGGGTATTCAGCGGGCACTTCTATACCAAATGTGGTAGCTCTTGTCAAAGATTTTATTTTTTGTCAAACTGTCTCCTTTTTATATTGATTTAATTCTGGATTTGTGTCTGAATGAAGTTTGCCTTATATATTCTCTGGCAAATGGTGTTTCACCTGGACGGACTTAAGTCCAGGGCCCTTATAAGTCTTAAGAGATTGGTTTTGGTTAAGGTGGTCTTAAGGCGAGTATAGTGACCCCAGTCTGGTTTTGAGCTTTTTTATATGAATTTTTCAGTTTCTTCATCCTGGGCCTTTCTGGTGTGAGGCTGCATTCTACTTAACACCTAGGGCTTGCTTGGTATAGCAGGTGGTGGTATTTCTGATTTGAAGGTGGAAGTCAGGCTACTGTCACATGAAACCATGGCTTTTTAAAATTTTTACTTATTTATTTAAATAACGTATTTCTGTCTTTGGGATACCCATGGTGGCAGCTCATTAGAACCTGCCCTTGGTTAACTCCGCTTTGACATTGATTAAAGACTATCTTGGAATACAGTTTCTGCATGGCAGGGTGGCCTAGGGGCACTGAGAGGTTGATAGCCACAAGTGTGGCACTGTATATGTGTTTAGTTCTGTAACCCATCTTCTCTGCTAGATTGAGCCAGTTGGTGATGAAAGTACTGCTTTGATAAATTAATTCTAAAGCACCAGTGGCTCAGATTCCTGCATTTACTCATTCATGTCTTAACTGATAAGGTCCTATTTCATACATGATTTAAGACCATAAGCCAAAATCATGTATATTTTTTCAGGTACCTATTGAAGGTTGCTGAGCTATTTGAAAAACTTAGGGTAAGGATTTCTATGTTGGTCTTCATAATACAGATTTAATCATCTGTAGATTTCTGCTTAGATGATGGTGACCTTTACTTTTTTTTATTAGAAAGTAGAAAGTCGAGTCTCCTCCGATGAAGACTTAAAGCTGACAGAGCTTCTCCGATACTACATGCTCAACATAGAGGCTGCTAAGGTAAGGCAACAGTTATAATACAAGACCACGTTGCATTACCCAGAAGAGGTTTCATGTTAGAGATGTATTTCGTTGTTGAAAATGAAAAGAGATGGGTATTTGTCAGGATTGTTTGTGTAAATAATAAATTCAGTAAACTGAGATAGTTTGGCCAGAAATCGAGCTGATTTGGGAATTGCAGTTCAGGAAACAGATGCTGTAGCAAGCTACAGGCAAGTGCATTAAGGGTTTGGGCTGGGCTTGTGTTTAGTAGGAATGTGAAGAGAGGGACATCCAAACAGTAAGTTCATTTGGCTGGAGGATATTTCTGCCAAGAAGTGAGTTGATAACTCAGGAGACAAGTATCTTGTGGTCTTCTGTAAATTGGGCATTTGAAATCAGTCTCTTAGTTCTTAGGTTCCATTCTTTTGAGGGCACATGTGAGATTCTCCATTTCATAGCTTCTGGTTCCATTTTAGATTGAAATTTTTCTGCAGTATCATACCTTTTTGTGGCATTGTATCCTTAGTTTGTATCAGGAGCAGTTGGGGTGGTGCCAAGTGAACAGATAGAAATTTGGGGGATTATAGGCTATTGGATGTGGTAAAACTGAACACAAGTGTTTCTGAGGGAGAAAAGGTTTGGGGATTTTGTGAGTTTTTATTGAATTGCAGTTTTGAGTCTATAAACCAATAATTACTTACTAAAAACAAGACGAAGTGGTAAGCAAAATGACCTTTGGGAATGAAACATGCGTTCACTGGGCATAACACTGCCGTGAGTGTCATTAGGAAGTAGAAATTCATTATTTTACTCATAGTTTCATATGTAGTTAATTTGTCTTTTGACATATTTCCTTAGTTTTATATTTTTATATACATTAGACTATATTTCTTATTTCCTTTTTTAATGGACTTGAAATGATGATAAACCCAGGTTTTTAAAACACATGTATGTTGAACCTCCCATACCTGTTCTGTTTTAAATAAGGAAGTAACTTGTACTTGGCTGGAGATTGCAAATAGTCTTTATTTCAGATGAGAGCCTCTGATGGACTTGAGGCAGGCCTTGTAGTGGGGTGAGGTTAGAACAACTTTCTTCTGCTGCCTCACTGTTTAGTCGTATCACTTGACACGCCCAACAGTGCTTTCTGTTCTGGTAGAAGGTGGTTAATTTTCTGAAACTGCTTTCCATGATTGAATCATGGAAATGATTTGATCCTTTAGTTTTCACTGTTGGGGTTTTTGTTTTGTTGGGGGGGGGGTGTGTTTAATCCATACAAAGAATTTCAAAAAGCCCTCAACAGTGCTGCAAGGATTATTGCCCCCAGGCTAATCTTGAAATTAAAAACAAAACACACAATAGAAGGGGGAGGTAGAAGTGGACTAGATTGTTGTCTTTTGACATTTTAGGCCTTGCATTGCCTCCACACACACACCCCCCCCCACTTTTTTTTTATTTTTTAATTTTAGAGTAGTTTAGATACTTAGTTTTCCCATTTTGGTCTCTAGCAATCTTTCAGGATAAGTTTAACTACCATGTCCTGTCTGTTAATTTTTTTCTCAGGATCTCTTATACAGACGCACCAAAGTCCTCACTGACTATGAGAACTCAAACAAAGCCTTGGATAAGGCCCGGTTGAAAAGCAAAGATGTCAAATTGGCTGAGGCGCACCAGCAGGAATGCTGCCAGAAATTTGAACAGCTTTCTGAATCTGCAAAAGAAGGTTGAACATGCCTACTTTTTACTTCTTGCTTTTTATTTGGAAGTAATTTCAAACTTGTAGAGAAAAGTTGCACAGATAATGCAGAGAACACCTCTGCATTCTTTTCCAGGAGTCCCCTAGTTGTCCAGTTTGCCTCTTCTGCTTCCTTACTTGCACATGCACATGGGGTGGGTTTTTTTGTTTTTTGTTTTTGTTTTCCCTTTTCAGTCATTTGAGATTAAGTTCTGTCTGTTGTCCTTTCATCCCTAAAAAAAAACCTTTTTGTTGTGTATTTCTCTTATATCGCTACAGTATACTTACTGACTTTGGTTAACTTAGATAAAATACACTCCAGCCTGTTGTCTATAGTCTCAGTTTGTTGTTTGTCCCAACAACATATTCCTGTCTAGGGTTGCCATTAGGCTACCATAGCTCTTATGTCTCCTGTAATTTGGAAGGGATCCCTGCCCCCGCCTTTTTTTTTAAAAGGACATTTGCCTTTTTGGGGACCACAGGCTCTGTAAATAGTGAATAGTGTTCCTCATTTTCGGAATATCTGTTCTGTCATGAATAGGTTCTGTTTGTGCATTTCCAGCAGAATACTGAGTTCTGTGTCTTTCAGGTGTTGCATCTGAGGGCACTTTATGTTCCATTTTCTGCTCATTTGTGGTGTTGATTTTGATTATCCAATCAAGGTGTTACCCAATTTCTTCACTGTATAGTTAATTTTTTTCCCTGTGCTGCTAATCAGCAGTGTGTGGGGAGACAATTTAAGACCTTGCAGATAGCCTGCTCTTCATCATACTTTCTCCCTAAATTTAGTCTGTGTTGATTCTTGTCTGAGCCAGCCTTTACTGTGATGGTTGCAGAAAAGTGATTCCTTTCCCCCAGTTCTAGCATTCTCTTCCTACACCCTTGGCATCATTACCCTTTAAACACAAGCCTTCCCTTTTCCGCAATTCCTTCCTTGTCATTATTAGAGTCATTTTTTTTTTTTAAGTTGTTATTTATTTGACAGAGCACATGAGTGAGCACAAGCAGGGAGAGCAGCTGAGGGAGAGGGAGAAGCAGGCTTCCCACAGAGTAGTAGGAAGCCTGATGAGGACCATGGGATCATGACCTGAGCCGAAAGCAGATGCTTAACTGACTGAGCCACCCAGGCACCCAAGAATGTTATTTTCCTGATGTGAATGTAATTGTAGTGATACTCTGTACCTGATTCATCCCAAACTTGGGTTTCTTTGAAAAATCCCTGTCTCATTTTAGGACTTTGTTTTCTGAGAACATTTCTACCCCCCCAGGACATTATCTGATAATGTCCTGATAACCAGCAGTGAGCAGTAGAGTTCCATTGTCTTGGCTCATTGTTTTCAGTACTGTAATTTCTTAACTGTAAGAGTCAGAGCTGCTCTGTACAAAAATCTTGAAAAGGGCATGCAGATATGTGCACATGGCTTTTGGATTATTTTTCAAAGGAACCTCCTTACTAGCATAGTAAAATGAATCTTGCCCTTTGTTTAATTAGCTAATTTAAAAAAACTACTGGGTTGAAATCTTACGATATTACATAGGCCAGAGTTTACTAGCTCTGACAGCTTCAGAATAGATTAAAGAAAAACCACAAGTCTTTATAGCGGTGCCAGTTTAGGCCTGTCCTTGCCTAAGGTTTGTTCCTGTATTAAATTTTATCCCCTTTATTCAAAATGTAAGTCTGGTTATACTGTATTTAAAAGTACAGTATTATGTAGAATACTGCAGTGAATGGGTCTTGTCTGCCTCTGGTCCAGGTTCTTGCTGAAATTCATGACTGAACTGATAGTCAGTTGAACGAGCATAGTACAAATGAAGGTGGTGTGAACAGGCATCAACGGGAGATGAGACAGGTTAGCGTTGAGTCCTGGTCCTGGGTGCAGGCCTAGAGGAAAGGTGAGTTTATCTTGGCCTCTGTGAAGACCTATTTAGTATATCCAAGGTAATTAACCCATCATGATAATATGTTTTGCAAGTTTTTACTTTTAAATGTTGGCTGCTTGATCTTTGTTTTGGCCAGTGCTACATTAGACCTGGTACAGGTGGGTAAGTTTGCTCCTGAGGACTGGACCCCCAGCTGAAGCTGGAGAGGATTTTGACCAAAGGAGTGATGGGCAGAACTGGGTTTATGGAAGGAATCCAGGGGAGAAAGTACTTATTGACTTACCCTAATTTCTAATGGGGCATTAATCCCGAATAGTGTTTGGTGATAGGAAACAACAGATGTAAAGGGCACATTGTATAGCTCTGTCTACAGAGAAGCTGTCTGAGCGTAAGCAGTAGTTTCAAAGTTTAAAAATAATTTAAAGAAATGGGTGTAGGTGCAGGTTATGTATGTGTGGCTCACCACCTCCCCAGCCTTCTTTCCATAAGTACTGGTAGCTAGAGGTTTAGGGCAAGACTGCTCATTTCGTAGATTCTCCCAAGTAGTCCGTGGCATTCTCTAAATTTTGATGTTCAGTAATTGGGTGCAGTGCTCATTTTAAAGGCAGTGACAGGGGCTCCTGGCTGGCTCAGTAGGTAAGAGCATGTGACTCGATCTCAGGGTTATAAGTTCGAGCCCCACGTTGGGTGTAGATATAACTTAAAAATAAAATCTTAGGGGCGCTTGGGTGGCTCAGTGGGTTAAAGCCTCTGCCTTCGGCTCGGGTCACAATCCCAGAGTCCTGGGATCAAGCCTCACATTGGGCTCTCTGCTCATCAGGGAGCCTGCTTCCTCCTCTCTCTCTGCCTGCTTCTCTGTGATCTGCCTGTCAAATAATAAATAAAAATTTAAAAAATAAATAAATAAAATAAAATCTTAAACAAAGGCAGGCGCCTGGGTAGCTCAGTTGGTAAAGCATCTGCCTTCAGCTCAGGTCATGATCCCAGGGTCCTGGGATCCAGCGGCGAGTTGGGTTCCCTGCTCAGCAGAGGAGTCTGTTTCTCCCTCTCACTCCCTCTCTGCTCATGTTCTCTCTCTCACTCAAATAAATAAAATCTTTGAATACATAAAGACAAAGGCAGGCACATCACTATATTGTCCATAAAATGTCAGGTACGTGTCCCAGTTTGCAGAGATAAAAAATAGGAGAAAATGTGTGTATCAAAGTGTTGGAGATTATATGTAAGAATGATGTTTGGAAATTAAAGATTAAAATTGTTCAGCTTTTGTTGGTAACTTTTCTTTTCTAGAACTAGTCAATTTCAAACGAAAGAGAGTGGCAGCATTTAGAAAGAATTTAATTGAAATGTCTGAACTGGAAATAAAGCACGCCAGGGTAAGTGTTTTTCCTTTAAATTAAGCCAGCTTTTTAGGCCAGACCCCGCCCCAGTTATTTTCCCAGCTCACCATCCCAGTATCATTGACAGATGAGCTTTGCTTTCTGGTATTAATCTCTTGTGATATAGGCAGGAGTTACTTGTTGGATTATTTTTTCTTCTGCAAACCAAAATTCTGTAAAATATGATGAAATAGTGTTTTTGAGAAGAGCATATTAGTGTCTTAGGATATTTAATTTTTTTTTTTTTTGTTTAGAAAGGAAGAACTTCCTTGTATATTTAAGGTTTGTAGCTTAATTTGGTACAGAACAGGTGGAGAAAAATGGTTCTCAGTGTTGGGTATGCTTTAGAATCTCCTTAAGGAGCCTTTAAAGTGTTGCCCGGAGCAGTTGGCTGTTTCTGGGCATGGCTTTTCACGCAGCTCCTGGGTGCAGCTGCATGTGAGTCCGGCAGTGCTGTCTGGCCCAGGGCTACAGGATCAGCAGGGAGCCACAGTAGGAGGGAACTGCCGCTGGCCAGTCAGCATTGGTTAAGCAGGAAGACTTTGAACATACGTGTGTATTTTGAGTTTCTTTATTTTGACCACACTGTTTATTTACTTTTTGATTAAGTTCAAGTCTTATTGTGTATGACCTTTTAAATTGGGGTTTTAGAGTGTCCTGTATATGTAAATCATACCCATGGTGTTCAGGGTGTTCGGAGTTTTCTCAATTCCTTTTAAGTGAGAACTTTGTAAAGGAATTTGTGCTAGACCTTTATGAGTATTCATAATTTATAATCTCACTCATAATTAATTTTTACACCTTTTTATCTGGTCTTTCCAAGGCCTTCAGTTTCAAGAATAACTCTTCTGTAGTGTTTAGTTTAGTTCCCAGCGAAATTGGCAGGATTGAATTGAGAGCAGACCTGGAGTGGCAGCTGTGAGCCTCTCCAGGTGGCGGCCCCAGACTCTCAGAGGGTGACGAACTCACCAACATGAAATTGGGGTGCACGTTGTAGCATGAGGTGCAGTTGTGATTTAATGAAGAAAAAGATAACCCAGTTTGGTTGGCTTTAAATCTCTTATGAAAAGCTTTAAGTTGGTGGGTTTGAGTCAAATTCTTACAGATACGTAGGAGGTCTGGACTCTAGAGAGATGCATTGGTCTACCTTGATTTTTGTCTTCCAGAACAATGTCTCCCTCCTGCAGAGCTGCATTGACTTGTTCAAGAACAACTGATCTGCCTTTTCTCTGAATAAAGGAGGCGAATGTGAAAGAAAGCCAGCATCACTTGCACTTAAATCATTACCACAGAAGATTTAGTACCTTTGACTTCAGTTTAAAATTATGTGAATAAATATTTTGATTTCTAAAAATCTTAACACTTAACCATGTTGGTTTAAAAATATTTCTATTGCATGCTACTTGGACATAACTAATCTTTTCCTTATGTATTTAATACCTCAGAATGGTCAGAATCTACATACTGGGTCTTCCTGTAATTTGCCTTTAGTTATTAAAGAGTGCAGGAAACGTGCCTTCTGGAACCAAGTATAAGCAATGGCCTGGTGCATGTTTTCTCATGGTTTCATGTGCCCATATCCCTACAAACCAGTTAATTTAGAGTAGGTGCCACTGATGACAGAGAAGTCAGCTGCTTGTTGCAGGTAGTATACACATTCCATTCCTTACTGTGATCCCCCTCCCCTACACTCATGGTTCTTTAGTCACCTTAAGTGATTTTATTATAACAAGAACAAAAAAATTTCATTTGTCTTTATATACCCTTTGCAGCTCCATATTTTGTAGTTGGGGTATATTTGAGGGGCAAGAAATAACTTAGTGTGTAAGAATTAATATAGCCTGCTTATGTTAAGATGTGAGCCCTCTTCCTGACCATAGGGGGAGGGGTGTGTGTGTGTGTGTGTGTGTGTGTGTGTGTGTGTGTGGACTTTTTATAAAGTGTATAATAAAATAATAAATCATGTTACCATACGGAGTGTTTTTGTGGAAAAGAAAGCTCAAGTGTGCCCTAGGGCTTCAAGGTCTCTGCCCACCGTCCTAGTCTCTGTTCTTGAGGCTACTGGTGGCCAGTGTTTTAGAAGGTCCTTATCATGACTAAAGGTCCCTATCTGGATTTGTCTGGCTTGCTCATGGGTTCAATTTGGGTTTGCACTTCTTATAGGCTTAGCGTAAGTGATACAGTGTTCTCAGGCCACATAGCTCATGTTGTTGGTGATAACTCAGCATTTAAGGTAGTACCTGTTAAGAGTTTCCCTATATATAAAGTTGGTGATTTTTTGTTTCTTGTTTTTTTGTTTTTAAAGATTTTTCAATTCATTTATTTGGCAGAAAGAGGGAGCACAAGCAGAGGGAGTAGGAGTGGGAGAAGTAGGCTTCCCACTGAGGGAGCTCAATGTGGGGCTCAAAATCAGAACCCTGGGATCACAACCTGAGCCAAAGGAGACACTTAACGACTGAGCTACCCAGGTGCTCTACCCTGTTCTTCGATTAGCTGTAACTGGTACAAAGGTTGCAGAATATTGATATCTGAACATCACTGGGAGCTGTTTTTCTTCTATTAAACCGTGACTGAAGTCTAGCTTGCACACCCAGCCAGTTAAATGAACCTGGTACCTAAATTTATAAATGGGTCAGACACAGAAGCTTGCTTCTCCATGTCAGATATTTAGGAAGCATAGTGCACAAAATGAATTTAAGCAGTTTTAACTCCAGTCTGGTTTCTGACCATTTATCTTCTGCTTAACCTGACAAGCCCCACACTATACTGTTCATAGCACAAATGTTAAGTGTTGTTGGGGTAGGTGACTTAGTATCCCTGGGTCACAACTGGTCTAAGGAACTCCAGCTGCTGGCACAGCATGCTTCAAGGCTTAACTGTCTTAGTCATGACTGGGCCTGTTGGTCATTTCCAGGAAACCATGGGGATCTGTGTGGGTGAGGAATGTTTCCAGCCCTTTCCCACTGGTGTCCATCAACAGAGCCATGCCTGTCTTTGGGCTATCTTACACTCAGTATTCCCAAGGAACCAGGTGGACCGTAGAGAGGTAGCCAACGTCCTGGAACATGAAGGTGAGTCATTGTGCTAGATGCTGGTATGTCTGTCCTACACGCTGCAGAACCTGTGTGGGTGGGGGAGCAGAGCAAAGGTGACCTATATGTGTACCTCTGCAGGGGAAAGGCAAGCTGCAAACTAGCTGCTAAGGAACCTTCTGAGTGTGGAGGTGGACTTAGAACTTTCTGAAGTGTTTTAAGGCCTTTGGTTGAATTGGGGTCACTTTGGAATGATTTGTAGGGGTGTCAGTAAAGTGAGCGAGCCCTGGTGATCCTAGGGATGTTGCATTGTAGCTTGCACAGCCATGGTTGCCAGGTGACGGACAAGGGAAGACCACCGTGGTATGTAAAACCAGAGCAAGCTATGGGTCAGCTACCTCCCCACTTGGCCCGCCCTCATCTTTTGGGGTGTCACCGTTTGCCTTGCCCACCTTTTGAGGTTCACTGAAAGCATGCTAGACTCAGCCCTTTAAGGGGTGGATTTTACTTCGAAGCTTTTTCCTGCAGATAGGAGAGTGCATTGCAGCATCAGCTTTCTGCCTATAGGCGGCAGAGTCTCCCAGGGCAGCCACACGCCCCCTTGTGGGCCCTCTCCGGGTGCAACCAAGCAGGGAAGCCTGGTAGTCCTGCAGTTGCTCCAAGGATCATTTTTTTTTTTTTAAGATTTTATTTATTTATTTGACAGAGATCACAAGCAGAGAGGCAGGCAGAGAGAGGGAAGCAGGCTCCCCGCTGAGCAGAGAGCCCGATGTGGGACTCGATCCCAGGACCCTGAGATCATGACCTGAGCCGAAGGCAGCGGCTTAACCCACTGAGCCACCAAGGCGCCCTTTTTCTTTTTTTTTTTAATTTGTTTTTTAAAAATACTTACAGGGGAGAGGAAGAAGCAGGCTTCCTTCTGAGCTGGGAGCCCAACATGAGGCTCAATTCCAGGACCCTGGGATCATGACCTGAGCCGAAGGCTAGCACTCAACTGGCTGAGCCACTCCTTTGAAGAAGCAGGGAGAGAGAGGCAGGCTCCCTGCTGAGCAGGGTGCCGGGTGTGGGGCTCAGTCCCAGGGTGGGAGATCTTGACCTGATCATAAAGCAGATGCTTAACTGATCCACCCAGATGCCCCTCAAAGGATCATTTTGAGGCAGGAAGAGAAATGTTATGGGACCTGAGATTTGAAGTTCTGGGTGGGGTGTTCCAGACCAGCAGTCCTCTCCAGGATTCAGGTGGGCATCTGATCCCTGCTAACCCAAAACAGTGTCTGTTGCTGAGGCTGCTCCCTCTGGGACTGGTGTCAGACAGCTGTGAGGTAATGGGAAGGGAGCTGGTTCAGAGCTGGGCCAAGTGACAAGCCTGGAAGGATGGCCAGGAGAACCCTTCCCCATCCCATCCCCTGGACACATGGCTCCCCTTGCCTGGATGGGCAGAGCAAAGGTTCCCTATTAGAAGTTGGTTTTGTTGCCATTTAAAGGGCATTTACTTATTTCTTTAATCTTCATATTTTTTTTTAAGATTTTATTTATTTATTTGACAGAGGTCACAAGTAGGCAGAGAGAGAGGAGGAAGCAGGCTCCCTGCTGAGCAGAGAGCTTGATGCAGGGCTGATCCCAGGACTCTGCCTTCGGCTCAGGTCATGATCTCGGGGTCCTGGGATCGAGCCCCGCATTGGGCTCTCTGCTCAGCAGGGAGCCTGCTTTCTCCTGCCTCTCTGCCTACTTGTGATCTCTGTCAAAAAAAAAAAAAAAAAGTTACTAACACATTGATTAAAAAAAACTTTCAAAAGTTATTAAATAGCCTTCTGATTTTCTTTTCCACCTAGCCATATGTGTAGTGTGGTTTACAGACAGGAATTTTAGGGATGCCAGAGTTGGGGTGGAGTTTGGAAGTTCCTAGCTGTTGGGTATCTCTCTGGAACGGGTCTCCATGGCCCTGTCTCCTGAACATCTCTGGCATCTTGTGCTTCCACTGCCCATCCCCCCACTCCCCAGCCCTCTGTCAGCCAACATCCCCCCTTCCCGCAAGGTTTCATAAAACAAGTCTGTTGTCATTCTAGGAGGGTTTTAATATTAATCGACTCACTTGTTTTTTTTTTTAAGATTTTACTTATTTGGCAGATCCCAAGTAGGCAGAGAGCAGGCAGAGAGAGGGGGGAAAGCAGGCTCCCTGCTGAGCAGAGAGCCCAATGTAGGGCTCCATCCCAGGATCCTGAGATCATGACCTGAGCCAAAGGCAGAGGCTTAACCCACTGAGCCAAATCCCCCCACTGACTCGCTCTTTTATGAGTTAGAAAACTCCTTTAAAGCTTGTTAAACTGTGGGACCTGTAATACTCAAAACATTCAGGAAAAGGAGATGCATCATCCCAGCCCACAGCCATTTTTCTAACGGTTGCCTTCCGGCCCTTGCATTAATTCACTGGGAGTACCCTCAGCCACCGAGGGGTTTTTTAGCCTCAATCAGCTGGGAGGGATCTGGGCCCTCTAGGCATGGGGATTCCTCCTGAACTTTGCTGCAGGGATTACGTGGCGGGGTGGTGGCTGGTGGGCTGCTCCTGTTTCAGGAACTGTCCGATACTGGTCTTACTTTCCTAGCCGCCACGTTGCAGATCTCCCCTGTCACTGTAGAGTTGTTTGCAGATGGAACGGAGATTGTTTGTCCTTCCTTTGCCATGTCCCCTCCACATGGCAAAGCCACAGAAGGAACTTTTCATGCCCTTGGTGGTGAACCCAAGACAAGGCAAGATTCCAGAATAGCGAATAGAAACTGCTGCTGGGGATGACCCTGATTCCAGCCTGATACACACAGTCATTCTTGGCATAGTTGAAAGCTGCAGCTTCCCCTTGCCTTGTCCTGCCAGCGTAAGGGAGGTTTCTTCAGAGCGGTTTGCTCAGTGTGGAAACTTCAAGCCAGAGGCAGCCTTCCAGATTCCAGCTGGCTCCAGCTGTGGCTCTCAGGGCCTCTGCTCCTCGGAGCTGCTGATTGTATCACACAAGCCTGTAATTCAGTTGTGCTGGGAGGCAGGTGGGCGAGCCTGTGTTTAGGGGCTGAAAAACAGGCAGGAGGAGGCGGAAGGATACAGGGAAAGGACCCTCAGGGGAGCAGAGGAGAAGGAGCCAGGGACCGTGTGCAGATAGGCGATGGATAAAGCCCCACTCCTTCCTTCCTTCCGTGAAGCTGATCTTGGCCTGCTCTGCGAATGCCCCAGAAGACAGGAAATCCCGTCTGGGCAGTCCTGAGGGAAACGCTGGAAACACCCTGGGTCCCCACGGGGCCTGCTCAGAGTGTTTTTCTTAAGTCTGGTTTGTGTCTGTAGTGCTTTGGACTCCTCTTGCACTGTCTGTTAAAGCGCTGCTCCCACTAGGAGGAGCAGGGGACACAGAGCTGGCCAGATGGGACTTGCCTCAGAGTTGGGGACAGGAGGTGGAGATGCCCTGTGGTGGGCTGCAAGGGTCCTTGTGGGGGAAGGGGGAGGGGGTGGGGGTGCAGGTCTGGGACAGGCAGCCTAGCTCCATCCCAGATAAGCCCCTCCTCCTACCTTCACCCCTTAACGCTTCATTTTAAAACCCAAGTCTGATTGTGACCCTTCTCTACCTTCTATGATTCTCCATTTGATATAACAGAAAAGCCCAATTCCTTGCCTGATTTGCTGCCCTTGCCTGGTGGAGGTGTTTTCCAAAGCTGTCTAAGATGATAGATATTTCCAATCCCGTGTTTGTGTAATGTGACCTTGTGGCTTCCTTGTCACAGGAAGTGAATCTCCTCTCCCTGCCCCCTTGAATCTGAGCTGGCTTTAATGATACATGTGCAAGCCATAGAATGGGACAGAAGTGATGTGGGGGAGGTACCCTCCCAGTATAGACCAGAGGAAGAAGCCTGGATTTTTAGATTACTATTGTTCCCCTGGAGCCTCTCTCTGTCTCTGCCTCTCTGCTGCTATGCTGGGAGAAGCTAAGCCTCATTTGGGAGAGGCCCTGTGTCCCAGCTAACCCCAGGCTTCCAGTCACCCCAGTCCAGAAACCAGACAGGTTTCTAGAATTCTCTAGATCAGCAGTGTCCCATAGAACTTCGTGTGTGCTGGAAATGTTCCATATCTGTGCTGTCCAATACAGTGGCCATTAGCACATGTTAGGTAAGTTGTAGAGAGAAAACAGAAAACCCTGTTCAGTTTGAATTTGAGTTAAATAGTAAATACTTCTGTAGTAGAAGTATGTCCCATGAACCATCTGGGATATATTTACATTAAGAACAATTACTCATTGTGTACCTGAAATCCAAATTTTCTGAGCATCCTGCATGTTTACTGGCTAAGTCTGGCACCTGCAATGTGGCTAGTGCCCCTGAGGAAGCTACTTTGACATTTTGTTTAATTTTTAATTTGATTTGCCACATGTGCCTGGTGACTACTGCACTGGACAGAGCACTCTTAGAGAATTCCAGATCCAGTCACTCCTGTCACCCCAAGACAGTCACATCTCCCCAGCTGAAGCCCCAGACTTTGTGTAACCACTAAACCCTGTCTCAAAGCATGACATGGTGGTTGTTTTCAAGCAATGACATTGTGGTGGTTTGTTTGCCCTGAACACCCTGTTCAGTTCCTGATTCACTTTACCTTACTCTATGTAAAAAAATGTTCACAAACCTCTCCATCTTGGCTCTATACATGCAGCTTGTTTTCTACCTATTTCTGTTCAACCATAGGATCAAGGACGGTAGGCAGAGCTCTTCACCTTTCCTGTTTTCTGATGTGCCCCAGGTCCAGAGAAGAGTGCCCTTCACACAGTGGGTACTTAGTCGATATTTGTGGAATGAGTGAATGAATGTTAAGTGGATGAGGGGGTGACCTTTTTCCAGACCCATCAGGCATGGCTATGCTGTTCACTGCTCCTAGATTCCCTATGAAGGGTATTCATTCAACAAACACGCCATGCCAGGTACTGTCCCAAGACCTGGGGATACAGAGGTGGCCATGATGGGTGACGACGATCCTGTCCTCCAGCAGTCTCTCCTCTGAGAGGGTGAGGTTCCAGGAGGGCGACCCTCAAATTGCTTGCTGTTTCACTTGGTGTTGGTGACATGAATGCAGACATCATAGCTACTTTCCCAGACATGGTCTTGTCTCAGCCTCTCACTGTGGAAAATTTTTTAAAATTCTGGTGTCTAGGCCGGCTTTCCTAGTTTCCGATTTCCAGCCCAAATGCTGGCAGTTTACAAAACTTACCTGGTGGTTCTGAAGTACAGGCAGGATTAGAACCATTGGTTTAGGGGCGCCTGGGTGGCTCAGTCCGTTAAGAATCCGACTGGATCTAAGCTCAGGTCTTAATCTCAGGGTCATGAGTTCAAGCCCAGTATGGAGGTAGAGCCTACTTAAAAAAGAACGGACAAACAAACAAAAAAAACAACCACTTGTTTACATGAATCCTGTGTTATTGCCTGTGAGCCAGCTCCACTTTACAGATGAGGACAGTGAGACTCCTAGGCTCTGCCACGTACCCAGAGGAGGTAAAGGGGGAGAAATGGTGCATCTGGGAGTCCCTGGGTCCTCCCACTACAGTGAGGGACAGGGTCTGACCAGGTCTGACCAGAAGGCAGAGGCCTGGGGGTTGGGCCCCAAGGTCTTTGGAGGGGCTCTCTATCCCGCAGGAGGCCGATAACCACCTCCCGCAGGGCCCAGCCTCCCTCCATCTGGGCCCTCACCCATAGCTAATCAGGCTAATGAGAGGCTCTCTGGCCCCACCCACTCCCTCTCTGTAATTTGCTCTCCGCCCTTCTTTCTAATTTTATTGCCTCCTCAGCAGTTTCCCAGGACCTGGGGACTCGGTTTAAAGCAAGAGGACCCTCCCTTGCTTAATGAAAGGGGCTGCTTTCCTGCAGCTGGCTGCCTGTCCTGGGGGCAGGGGCAGGGTGGACAGCACCAGAAGGGACAGCAGCTCTAGAACCCTACGTGGGGGCACAATCTAGTGGCAAGTGTTTCAGAGTAGAGGGCAACAACCCCTTCTGTCCACCAAGTGACGCTCAGAGAAGTCTTTCAGACATGTTTATAGAAACTTCCCAGAGGGGCGCCTGGGTGGCTGAGTGGGTTAAAGCCTCTGCCCTCCGCTCCGGTCATGATCCCAGGTCCTGGGATAGCCCCACATGGGCTCTCTGCTCAGCGGGGAGCCTGCTTCCCCCTCTCTCTCTGCCTGCCTCTCTGCCTACTTGTGATCTCTGTTCTGCCTCTGTCAGATGAATAAAAATATTATTAAAAAAAAAAAAAAAAGAAAGAAAGAGAAAAGAGACTTCACAGAATATGCCAAGAGAGCAGGCTCCTCCCCTCCCCTCCCTGCATCAGGGGAGAAGCAGCTGGGGCACCTGGGCCCCACCATTCGCCTCCGCCTCTGGGGGTTGTACCCTCCCCAGTGTGCAGGCTTTGTGTTGGGGTTTAACTTCTCTTGCTCTCCTCTGTGTCTTGTTTCCCAACGGAACCAGGGCTCCCACGGGAAAGGATTTGGTGGCGTTTTGGAATCACCAAGCGGTGACTGTGGGCATACTCCTTTTGGCATTCCTAAAGTGGGAGATCTTTACTCTGAGCACAAGAAGAGGGTCTCTTTGGTGAAGTTTTTGACTCCCATGCCAGCATCTAAGAGATATTTGGAATATTGGTCCCCTCTGTGATAAAGATGAGAATTCAGATCACTTTGAGGGACTGTGACGCAAAAGTGGGGGGAGTCCACGCAAAAAGGCTTCTAAGCACAGGACTGGGCACGCACACAGTCAGTGCTTAATAAATGTGACTGTTGTCGTAGGATTGGTCCTTGCCCCTCTCTGCACTGTGGGCTGTGCAGAATGTGCTCAGGTAGACTCCAAGTCAGTGGTGTTTATCCCATGGATTTGGAGCCATTTACCTGGGGGCTAATTCTAGGAATTCCATTTCTGCCCAAGACGCGTTCCCAGAGGATAACCAGAGGCAACAAGTCATGACTTCCTATGGCTGGGCAGGCAGCTCCCACAGCAGCCGGGCCCCTGCTCTTCTTGTCCACCGATGCCTTTGTGGGCCCGTCGAGCTTGGACAATGAGCTGCTACCCAGCCTGATCACCTGCCGGAGTCCTCCAGGCCAAGCCAGACCTTCCCTGCAGAAAGACCCCCTGGGAGCCATTCTTTGATTCATCCTTGGGTTTATCAGTTTTCCTCCAGGGCCCTGGTCACTGAGGCCACCTCAGCTGTTCCTGCACAAGCAGACCGGGCCTATGTCAGGTCCCAACTCTCTGTCCCAGGGCACGCTGCCTGCAGCACCCAGCAGTGACCTTCACCTGGCAGAGCTGGAGCTGGTGGGTCCTTGCCCTGCCTGTCAGTGGGATGAATCGGAGCTGGATTCTCACGGCTCCTCACGCCCTGCCAGGACTTCTGTGGCTACCTCCCAAGCCCCGGCTGGGAGGAAGAGAGAGACTCAGAGCGGGGTCTCCTGACCGGGAGTCTGGGGGAGCCCCAGGTGGTAGCTGGAGTTACCTCTGTCTGGTGATCTCAGGGAGCTCCAGGCAAGATGGGCCTCAGCATATTCCTTGTGCAAGCCGCTCAACATCTGGCTTCTCATCTGAGAAATAGGGGTGAGAGCATCCCCCACTGGCAGACTGAGGGAAAGGGGGAACCAAACAGAGGGCCCTTTTACAAGCTAAAGGGATTGTTCAAATACAAGGACCACTATGATTCAGGGGAGCTGAGGGCCCAGAGCAAGGCTGGCAGGTGCAGGGGGGCCCAGAGTGGTGGTCCGTGCCCAGCCCTATAGGAATCACCAGGATATGAGATGAGCTCCTTTGTTCACTCCAGGAGCAGCTGAGCCAGCGCCCATGCTGGGCACTAGGGCTAGAAAATGGACGCTATCTTTCCTCTCACGGAGCTTAGACTCTGTGGGGAACGTTGGGGCAGGAGGGACGATAAACAAACAGGCCAGTGTAAGAGGCGAGGTGATGCGTGCTATCACAACTTGTTGTCTATCAGGAAGAGTGAATGGGACCTCACCGAGCAGAGACCTCGAGGGCACGTTGCAGACCAATCCATGGATACTGGGGGGGAAGAGGATTCCAGGCTGAAGGAAGAGCAAGGGTGAAGTAGGGACATTTCCAGTGTGCTCTCAGCTATTGGTACAGAACAAACTAGCCTGGGGCTTAGAATAGCCCTGCGTATTTTGAATGGGTGGGCCCAGCTGGGCAGTTCTGGGCTGGGCTCCCTTGGTTGTCTGAGGTCAGGTTTAGAATGGCCCCTGCTGGGACGACTCACCTCTGCTCCATTGTGATCTCCTGACTCCAGGCGGGCTAGACCAGGCTTGTGCTCTCGGCAGGCAGGCAAGCTCCCGGCAGTTTCCACTTGCTCTCCCTGGAGCTTGCGCAGGAGAAGAGGGCGCATGAGTGGGTCCAGTCTCCAGGAGGGGCAGAGAAGTTGAAGATATTTACCTTTTTTATTACAAACAATCAGAACACACTTATGGGATAATGACTAGCTGCCAGTTCTGTTTTGGGGGCCAGGTTTACTATTTTATTATTTTATTTTTTTTAAGATTTTATTTATTTATTCATGAAAGACAGAGAGGCAGGGGGAGAAGCAGTTTCCCCACTGAGCGGGGAGCCTGATGCGGGGCTCGACCCCGAGACCATGACCCGAGCTGAAGGCAGACACCTAACCATCTGAGCCACCCAGGCACCTGGGGACCAGGTTAGATGGATCTAGGAGTGGCAGGGAATGGGCTGCCACTGAGGGTTGGAGAAGGAGAGTGGTCCGTGTGTGACCAACAACAGGTGTCCAGGGTCGGGCAGGCAGCTGGTGTGGGAAGGACCTGGAATTTTGGACAGAGGCAATGGGAGTGCAGGGATTGGGGTTAACCCATGTGAGGGGAGCACAGTTGGGGTGGTTGGTGGAGGACATGAGAGCTCCCAGCAAATCCTTTGAGGGCCATGAGGTCAACAAAGGGGAGTGTTGTTCCAGGCGGCCCTAAAAAGGCAGAAGTAGGTGTAAGAGAGACAGGGAGACAGGACTGGACTGAATCCTGAACAGTTCTGATCACCAGCAAGTCCTTGTGATGGTTGAGCCCCCTGGTTGGTGGCAGGGGTGGGGAGGTGGGGGGGAGGGGACGTTGGGGGAAGGAGAGGTGGAGGTGGGGCTGGATGCGCATGTGTGCTGGGCTTTGCGTACCAGCTGCCATCTCTCTTTTGGGTGATGTGCCTCCCCCACCCCGAGTAAACCTCCTCACCCCAAATTTTCCAGTGGGCCACTGCAGAGAGATCCCTGATGACCTCGACCCGCCTCTTTGTCCATGTGCCAGGCACTGTGCTGCTGTGGGGCAGCCAAGGGTCTGTGCCTTGTCACACGCCAGTGTGGCCAGTGCCAGATGAGAAGCCAGCCCAGGGATTGGGGGTTCAGGGAAGCCTTCCTGTGGGAAGGGACTGAGATTTCCGTGGCTTGGAGTTGTTATCTGGACAAAAATTTTTTTAATTAAAAGTGTGTTTTTTTTTTTTTTTTAAAGATTTATTCATTTGACAGAGAGAGATACAGCAAGAGAGGGAATACAAGCAGGGGGAGTGGGAGAGAGAGAAGCAGGCTTCCCATGGAGCAGGGAACACGATTTTGATCTTAGGACCCTGAGATCTTGACCTAAGCCGAAGACAGAAGCTTAACCAACTGAGCCACCCAGGCGCCCAGATTGGGCAATTTGGGTGGGAGGCAGGGGCAAGCATTCCCAGCCAAAGTGACAAAAGGAGGTCTGACCACTCCATTTTCAGGGCTGTGGAGAGAGGATGTGGAAGCCAGGACCCTGGGGTTATCCTCGCTCCCTGCCCCTCACTCCTTGTGTGGCCAAAGAAAGTTGCACCCCCTCCACGGGCCTTGGCTTACTCTTCTGTCAAGTGGTCTGATGGACCTCACGAGTGAATAGGCATCAAAATCACAAGGGAAGGCACTGACAATGCACGTTCCTGGGCTTCCTCCCTAAGTGTCTCAAAGGATGGATGTGCCTGCTTCCCTAGCCCCCTGGAGGCCTCTGATGAAAGCCTTGCACCCCCACACTTTGAGAAACTCCACCTGACCCACCGAGATTGCCCACTGGCCCTTTGGACCTGGATCCACCAAGCACCCTGCTGCACCTGGTGCCCTGTTTACCCACAACCTCCCGGGCACTTGTCAGAGACTACAGGTGGCCCCTTGGGGCTGCACCTTTGCCAAACACAAGTCACTGAACCCCTGGCAAGGCTCCCCATCCTGGAGGTCTGATTTTGAGTCCACCCGCATCCTGGAGCATCAGCTGAAAGGCACCGAGGACCTCGGGAAGAGAGGGAAGGGGAGCTCAGGGGCCTGGGGAGTTTCTGGAAGCTTCCTCCATGGGACCTTCTCTAGGCCTCCTTCTCTCTGCAGCCTCAGCCACCGGGCCTCATGCTGCTCCTCACCTTTGTCAATATTGATTTCTTCCGTAGCCTCCAACAGCCCGGTATTTGTTTAAAGGGCAGGAACAGACGTGGCTGACCTTGTACTGTACATTTCTTCCTGGCCTTTCTGTCGGGCTGCCTGAGCAGAAGGCAGACGCTTAACAACTGAGCCACCCAGGTGACCCCAGATGAGATCTTCTAATTTTTGTCTCCTTTGAACCGCAAAGGCAAGTTTCGGAGAGATCCTCCCCACTCCCTGATTTTGAAATACAGTTGGCCCTTGAACAAGGTGGCAGATTCGTAGCTCCAATCCCTGTGCAATCAAAAACCACATATAACATTTGGGTGCCCCCCAAATTTAACCACTCATAGCTTACCTTCGACCGGAAGCCTTATCAATATTATGCGTAGTCAATTAACACACATTTTTAGGTTATATGTACTATATATTGTATTCCTTTTGTTTTTTAAAAAGTTTTTATTTACTTATTTATTTGTCGGTGGGGGAAGGCAGAGAGAGAAGCAGGCTCCCCACTGAGCAAGGAGCCTCATGAGGGACTTAATCCCAGGGCCCTGGGATCATGACCTGAGCCGAAGGCAGACACTTAACTAACTGAGCTATCAAGGTGTCCCTATATACTGTATTCTTGCAATAAAGTAAGCTAGAAGAAAGACAACGTTATTAAGAAAATCGTTTTAAGGAAGAGAAAATACATTTCAGTTCTGTACTGTATTTATTGACAAAAATCCAAGTTTCCAGGGTGCCAATCTTATAAAACCACAGCATGGTAATGAAAACCAGGACGTTGACCTTGGTATTAACATCTTTTTTTTTTTTTTAAAGATTTTTATTTATTTATTTGGCAGACAGAGATCACAAGTAGGCAGAGAGGCAGGCAGAGAGAAGAGGAAGCAGGATCCCTGCTGAGCAGAGAGCCAGATGTGGGACTCGATCCCAGGATCCTGAGATCATGACCTGAGCCGAAGGCAGAGGCTTAACTCACTGAACCACCCAGGCGCCCCTTGGTATTAACATCTTAATCAAACTAAAGCCCCTGTAAGAACTTCCCATGATTTTGCACTAATGTCCTTCTTTTGCTCAGGAAAGGCTTCAGGATCCCATGTTGACATTTACTTGTTTTTTTTTTTTCGTCTCTGGTTTGCTGTTGTCTGCAAGGGTCATCCTTGTCTTTTAGGACCTGATCCCACGGAGCCTGACTGCGCAGTTACTTTGCTGATGGTCCCTCAGTGCAGGCCTGTCTGGGGCTTCTCAGGGTTAGGTGGAGGTCATGCATGGCAGGCAAGGGCCTTGCGAAGCTCCAGGCACCATGCTGAGGGGTCATGGCATTGACGCAGAGTCATGACCTTGACGTGTCTTCCTTCTGCATTGAAGGCCTGGATCTGTGGTTGGGTGGTCTCTGAGGGGCTTTTTTTTCTTCTGCAGGATTATACCTTGTCACTCCCTGACTAGTTAATAAACTGGGAGAGATGCCTCGAGACCACACAAATCCCTTTTCTTCTCAAACCTTCGACAGATCTGGTCCGTAGCAGGTGTCTGTTTGCCCAGTGCTGATGTTCCCTTCATTCTTTCCTTCCTTCCACATTTATTCACGGAATTTCCCTTGCGAGAAAGGGCCGCACTTCTGCTCCATCGATGTATTTAATAAAGTAGTTATTTATATCAGGGTAGACTCATGGATATTTTATTCTGTGGGTTATACTATTTATTATACTATACTATTCTGTGGGTTATTTATTTATTATACTATTTATTTTACTGTTCGGAGGATTCTAACCCGAGCTGCTCAGAGCTCTTGTGTTCTTTCAACAGGCCCTCCTTTTTTTTTTTTTTTTTAAAGATTTTATTTATTTATTTGACAGACAGAGATCACAAGTAGATGGAGAGGCAGGCAGAGAGAGAGAGAGGAGGAAGCAGGCTCCCTGCTGGGCAGAGAACCCGATGTGGGACTTAATCCCAGGACCCTGGGATCATGACCTGAGCTTAAGGCAGAGGCTTTAACCCACTGAGCCACCCAGGAGCCCAACAGGCCCTCCTTTTTATGGGTTCACATGAAGTTCCAGAATTTGCTGTTGGCTTCACTCAGCTAACTGTTAGATATCCTTTTTTTTTTTTTTTTTAAGACTTATTTGAGAGTGAGTGGGGAGTGGGGGGAGGGACAGGAGGAGAGGGAGAGAGAATCTTTTAAGCAGACTCCACACTGATGGCCTAGATCTGTGGCCAAGGGGCCCCTGACAACAAGGGCTCCGCTTGGGGCTTGGGGGCCCTGCTTGGGGCTCAGTCTCACAACCCTGAGAGCACGACCTGAGCCGAAACCAAGAGTCTGGTGCTTAACTGACTGCGCCACTCAGGCGCCCAGATTAGGTACTGTTGTGTTCTGCATAGATCGTGATCTACTGTGGTCACAGAGTACATCTTCTGTGTGATATCAATTATGGCCTGATTGTGCTCAAAACCTACTCCTTAGCTGACTGGTGTGTTGGCAGACCTGGCTCTTTGGAAGAAATTCCCAACATTTGGAGTTTGGATGTTGTGGTGGTTGTGTTGGGAGCTGGTAACACCAGGCAGGACCCAGTCGGCTCCATGTCTACTGTTTCCTTCTCCGTTAGTGTCTGTTCAGTGAAAACCTAGAGTTCAAAAACCCCAGAATTCCCAACTCATATTGACCTTAGCCTCTTTGCCTGGCATACAGAATAGCGCCAAGATTTCATGATGATAAAACCTTGACCCTTGTCCAAGAGTGTCACCTAATCTTACCTACTGAGAAAGCTGGGAAGTTTCTTAGTTTGGGTTCTCCCATAAGCTGACCTTGTTATAAGGATTCAAGTGCAAGTATTTACTTTGGGACAGGATCTCAGTGGGGGATGGGAAAGTGAGACAGGGAGTTGAGGGCAGCCTCATTGTATTATCAAGCACATTATCACTCTGTGCCCCTGGAGCTCAATTCTGCTGGATAACCTCGAGGGAGAAAATAGAGACCACGTATATAAGAGTTCTCCTGTCCCTCATGAGCTGGGGTATTTATAAACCCACTCCTGTTAGTTTTTGGTTGAGGGTTCCTCCTGTGCTTGTTAATTCTCTAGCACTTAAAATATATATATATATTTTACTTATTTATTTATTTGACAGAGAGAGAGAGAGATCACAAGTAGGCAGAGAGGCAGGCAGAGAGAGGGAAAGCAGGCTCCCCGCTGAGCAGGGAGCAGGATGCAATGCGGGGCTTAACCCCAGGACACTGAGACAAAGACCTGAGCTGAAGGCAGAGGCTTAACCCACTGAGCCATCCAGGTGCCCAATTCTCTAGCACTTTTAAGCATGCAGGCAAGACTGGGCTCTTGCTACTAGAGAAAGTCCTCCCCAAAGTTGTGCTTGGAGATGGTAAGGGTCTTCTACAGGACACAGGTAAGGCACCAACAGTACCCACGACAGGCATATCCCCATTTTGCAGATAAAGAAACAGGTTCTCAGAAATGGTACTGAGTGCTGCGATTCGGGTAAGGATTGCGGTAAGTGGTTCTAAGTCTCCCTCCGACCCTGAAGTCTTCCCCCTTTGCCTTTGCTTCTCATGGCACCTTCCTCCTCCGCCACCTGCTCACTTGCCACAAGGAGGACTGGCTCGGAAATGGCTGCATATTTGCACAACGTCACCTCCCATCGGAATGAGTGATGGTTGGGCCTAATGTCTTGGTAATTATACATTTATTGTTTGACTTGGAGGGGGACACGTTCCCGTACTATTTCAGGAAGCTCAAGTTATGTCAACCCACCAAGAAGCTGTGTGAAAAGATTAGGCAAATAGACGGAAGAAACTCCTGGCTTTTTGTTTGCTTAGACCGCTGGGCAGACGGAGAACACTTTTAATCTCTAGTCCCAGGTTCCTCTGACACCTCCAGGACCTGCAATTTCCCAGAACTGGGATCACTGGGGTGTGTCCCAGCTTCTCACCGGTCACCACCCCCGCATCCCGTAAGGCCTCCCCTCGCCTCAACCTCCTGGATCTACTTCTTGGTTCTTCCTCTGACTCCCTGACCCTCCGTATATCCCCAGCCTGTGCTCCTGGTGAACTTTTGCACCTAGGCCATCCTTAGGAGTCCAGAGAGGGACATCTGGGCCAGGGGACCTGGGCTCTGCCAACAGATACACGCGCGGAGCCCCAGCCTCCATTTCCTGAGGGAGGAATCGGTGTGTTGAAGGGGAAATTACCCTTCCCCAGCCCACCTCCTAGGAATGCCTGGAACATCAAAGCCGATGAGGTTACAAACGGATTGTTACCACCCAGGGCCTGGCTGACTTCCTGGGTTTGAGGCTTCAAGAGACCTATAAACAGACAATAAGCGTATAAAAAGAAGCTATGCCTCACGGCTATCCAGGAACATGGTGAATTAAAACAAGATGTCAGGGGTGGGGGGCAGGTGTCCAGCCAGCAAGCTGACTCTAGGTATTACAGGCATATTTCGTTTTATTGTGCTTTGCTTTATGACACTTTGGAGACAGTGTATTTTTTTTTTTTTAAACCAATGGAAGGTCTGCGGCAACCCCGAGTGGAGCAAGTCTGTTGGCACCATTTTCTGACAGCATTTCCTCTGTATTACATTGGGTAATTCTAGCTGTATTTTGAACTTTTTCATTATTATAGTTGTTATGGTGATCTGTGATCAGTGGTTATGACTGAAAGCTCAGATGATGGTTTGCATTTTTAATTTTATTTTATTATTTTTTTCTTAAAGATTTTGTCTATTTACTTGACAGAGACACAGTGAGAGAAGGAACACAAGAGGGTGGGAGAGGGAAAAGCAGGCTTCCCACCGAGCAGGGAGCCTGATGCGGGGCTTGATCCTAGGACTGCAGGACCATGACCTGAGCCAAAGGCAGACACTTAAATGACTGGGCCACCCAGGCACCCCAAATGTTGACATTTTTTAAAAGTTTCATTTTAAATTCCAATATAGTTAACATACAGTATTATGTTCATTACAGGTGTATAATGCAGTGATTTAACACTTCATACATCACCCGGTACTCATCACAAGTGTACTCCTCAATCCCCATCACCTATTTTACCCATATGGCCCATACAACTCCCTGACGGTTAGCATTTTTTAGCAATAAAATATTATTTTTTTAAAAAGATTTTATTTATTTATTTGACAGAGAGACAGGCAGAGAGAGAGGGGGAAGCAGGCTCTCTGCTGAGCAGAGAGCTCCATTCGGGGCTCCTGGGAGCCCCTGAGATCCCTGGGATCATGACCTGAGCCGAAGGGAGAGGCTTTAACCCACAGAGCCACCCAGGCGCCCCAGCAATAAAATATTTTTTAAATTAAACTAGGTACATTGTTTTTTTTAGACATAATGCTATTGCACACTTCAGAGACTACGGAATATTGTAAACATAACTTTTATATGTATTGGGAAACCAAAAAATTCATTTGACTCACTCCGCTGAAGCGATCTGGAACTGAACCAGTAATACCTTTGAGGTATGCCCATATGATAAAAAAAAAAAGTTCATATCCAAAACCCAGAGAATCACTTCTTCAAATTTACAGCAGAGAGACCCTTGCACACAAGCATAAGGACATAGGTATGTGAGAGGCTGTTCACTAAAGCAGTGTTTCTCAACCATCTGTAGGCTTTTTATTTCCAATCAGTTGCAAACATGTACATTTTTTATTTTATAATAAGAATGAATTACTAGAGGATGAAATTGTAAAATTCAATTCTTACAAAATACAAGCCTGCGATTTTTATTGTGGGATTCAACACAACATCACTCTGTCAAAAAAAAGTTTCTCAGTGCTTGGGGATTCCTCGGTGGCTCAGTCGGTTAAGCATCTACCTTTGGTTCGGGTCATGATCCCGGTGTCGCGGGATCGAGTCCCGCATTGGGCTCCCTGCTCATTTGGCGTTTGCTTCTCTCTCTCTCCCTCTGCTGCACCCCCTGCTTGTGTGGTCTCTCTTTCTGTCAAATAAACAAACAAAATCTTTAAAAAAAGTAGTTTCTTGGGGCACCTGGGTGGTTCAGTGGGTTAAAGTCTCTGCCTTCAGCTCAGGTCATGATCCCAGGGTCATGGGATGGAACCCCGAGTCAGGCTCTCTCCTCAGTGGGGAGCCTGCTTCCCTTCCTCTCTCTCTACCTGTCTCTGTGCTTACTTGTGATCTCTGTCAAATATATAAATAAAGTCTTAAAAAAAAAATAGTTTCTCAGTGCTTACCCTCAGTTTCTGTTTGTATCCCATCAGAGACTGCTAATAAACAGCTCATGGGTCAGCACCAAGTGCTGGACCACAGCCTTTGGGTAGGGCTGCTCTGCTGTATTGCTTGTAAAACAGACAAAATCAGAAAGAACATACATATTTATCAATGCATAACCATTTGATGTCCATACTGTAAAATCTGTGTAATAATAAAATATAAAGACATGAGACCTGTCACAGAAAGGTAGCTGACACACATTATTGAGTGAGAAAAGACAACACCACTCTGTATTTTCTATAGGTACATAAATATGAATGAAAATACATAGAAAGGGACTGGAAATGCCTGCCTCTGATATTGGGAATGGTGCATACAGGAGGAATCTTTTGTAATGTTTTAATTTTTCAAAAAAGATTTTATTTGGGCGCCTGGGTGGCTCAGTGGGTTAAGCCTCTGTCTTTGGCTCAGGTCATGATCTCAAGGTTCTGCTTCCCCCCTCTCTCTCTCTGCCTGTCTCTCTGCCTACTTGTGATCTCTCTCTCTCTCTGTCAAATAAAGAAATAAAATCTTTTAAAAAAATATTTTATTTGATGGAGAGAGAAACAGTGAGAGAGGGAACAGAAGCAGGGGGAGTGGGAGAGGGAGAAGCAGGCTTCCCATGGAGCAAGGAACCCAATGAGGGGCTTGATCCCAGGACCCTGATCATGACCCGAGCCAAAGGCAGACACTAAATGATTGAGCCACACAGGCACCACCCCGTAATGTTTTAATTTTTATGAAAATAATGCATTTAAATATTACTTGCATAACTAAAACAAATTTAACATCTAGGCAAAGTTGATCTAAGGCAAGAGAAAGCCTCTACCCATACCTCAAAGGTACACTGGAACCAAATATTCTGAATTCTTCCCTACCTCCTGGGAGAGGAACACACCACCTGCTCTGCTCTGCAGGTGCAATATGGATTGAATAGTAACTATCAAGGGCAAACTCACATAAAAAGGATGGCACCCTGGCCCCAGCTGTAGCCTGAGAGGTTTGGGGGAGGGACTGGTTGGTTGGTTGCGTATGAGCCCCTTGTGAGGTGGCTAGAAGCAGAAGAAAGAATTTGGATTTTAGATTCAAATATAACACAGAACTCTAACATCTGACTTCTGAGCTGAGGGTAGATTGAGCAGAGGTATTCAGTCTTGGCTCCCTCCTGAATTTTGGCTCAAGTGACAGTAAAGGGAGACAAAATTTAACAAAGATGGAGAGAATGGAGCCGGAAGACTAATGGAGGAGTTGTTGATGGACTTAGCAGACCGGAGGCAGTGGGAAGTGGAAAGTTCCATGACTTACACCACAGAACCCCCAAACGTCTCTTTCATTTTCTCCTCTCCGGGTTCTTTGAGCTGTGACATTTTGTGATGATTTACCTTTATATGATTCTTTCAATATGGAAAAATCACTTCCATTCTGGTAGTTTCATTGTATAATTTCCTCCTCCTACTGTTTTCTCTGTTCTTTTTCAGGAACTCTTCTTAGCTGGATGTCAGACCACCTGGATTAATGCTTTTTTTTTTTTTTTTTTTTTTAATGTTTTCTCTCCTGGTTTCCAGGCTATCGTTTTTCTGTTGTTGTTCTATTTTTGGAAAATGTCATCAACTTCATCCTCTAATGCTTCTATTGGATTTTTTCCCTATTAATAGTTGTAAGAAATAATACAGGTAAATCTTGTGTACCCTTTATCCCTCTCTCTTCTGGTCATGTCTTGCAAAATCATAGTACAACTTCACAGCCACGACATTGACATTGTTGTAGTTAAGATAGTGAAGCTTCTGTCACCATTTAGATCTCTCTAGTAGCACTTTTGGAGGCATGCCCACCTGCCTCTTGCAGCCATTCCTTTTTTAACCCCTTTCTATAATTTTGTCATTTCAACAACGGAATCATAAATGGAATTACACAATGGGGATTCACTCTGGTTATTGATTGTACCAATAGTTCCTACTTAGTAGTATTCCATGGTATGAATGTACTACCATTCCTTTAACCATTTCCAGTGTAACTTTGAGGGGTAGGGAGAGAGGCTTTTGATATATCTGTTCCCATTTTTAACATTCTGCCTATATCATATTTGAAATGAGTTTTTTTGTAGCGAGCATATAGTTGGGTCATGTTTCTTGATCCACTCTACCAATTTGTCTTTTAATTGGTAGATTTAGACTATTTACACTTAATGTAATTATTGATATGCTAGGGGTTGAATCTGTCATCTTATTTTTATTTTCTGCTGCTGTCTCTGTTTTTTGTTTCTCTGTTTTCTTTCCTTTGCCTTTCTGTTGGTGGCTTGAACATTTTTTGAATTGTATTTTGACTTACTTACAGTATTTTTGAGTGTATCTTTTTGAGTAGCTCTTTTTGGTGGTTATAACATTATATAAATGTAACATTCAAATTTTCCCTTATAGATAACATGTCATTTCTCTCACTGCTGTCAACATTAAAAAAAAAAGATTTTATTTATTTATTTGATTTATTTGATAGATTCAGAGAAAGAGCACAAGCAGGGGGAGCAGCAGGCAGAGGGAGAGGGAGAGGAAGAAGCAGGCTCCCTGGTGAGCTGAGAGCTGAACATGGGACTTGATCCCGGGGCCCTGGGATCTTGACCTGAGCTAAAGGCAGACACTCAAACAACTGAGCCACACAGGCATCCCCAAGATTTTTTTTGTCTTTAGTCTTCAGAAGTGTGATTATGGTGTGTTTCGTTGTGGATTTCTTTCTCTCTCTCTTTCTTTCTTCTTTCCTTCTTTCAAGATTTTATTTATTTATTTGACAGAGAGAGATGGAACACAGGGGAGTGGGAGAGGGAGAAGAAGGCTTCCTGCCGAGCAGGGAGCCTGACTCAGGGCTCAAACCCAGGATCTCGGAATCATGACCTGAAATAAAAGCAGATGCCCAACTAACCGAGCCACCCAGGTGCCCCCATGAAATTGGTCCATTTCATCTAGGTTATCAAATTTGGGGGCATAGAGTTGTTCCTAATGTTCCTTTTTTGTCCTTTTAGTGTTCATGGGATTTGTAGTGGTGTCCTCTCTTTCATTTCTGATATTAGAAGTTTGTGTCTTCTCTCCTTTTTTTCTTTTTTAAAGATTTTATTTATTTGACAGACACAGATCACAAGTTGGCAGAGAAGCAGGCAGAGAGAGAGGAGGAAGCAGGCTCCCTGCTGAGCAGAGAGCCCCATGTGGGGCTTGATCCCAGGACCCTGAGACCATGACCTGAGCTGAAGGCACAGGCTTTAACCACTAAGCCACTCAGCTGCCCCTTCTCCTTTTTTTTTTTTTTTTTTTAAGTCTGGCTAGATTTTATTTTATTGATCTTACGATCTTTTTTCCTTTTTTTTTTCTTTTTTAAGGTTTTATTTATTTATTTGAGAGAGAGCACAAGAGCAAAATTTGGGGCAGGGGTAGAGGGAGAGGGAGCAACAGATTCCCCCCTGACCAGGGAGCCCAATGCAATCCTAATCTCAGGACTCTGGGATCATGACCCAAGCTGAAGGCAGATGCTTACATGACTGAACCACTTAGGTATTCTGAAACTTAGGTTGTTTATTAAAGATCTTACTTATTTTTCAATATATGCATTAAATTCTATAAATTTCCCTATGTGTACCTCTTTCATGGCAGCCCACAAATTTTAGTAAGTTGTGTTTTCATTGTCAAAATATTTTTAAGTTTGCTGTGAGATTTTCTCTTTGACCCATTGTTATTCATGAATGTATTGTTTAGTCTCCACATATTTGGGGATTTTCCAGTTATCTTTCTGTTACTGATTTCTAGTTTAATTCCACCGTGGTCTGAGAACAGACATGGTATGATTTCAATTCTCGTAAATTTGTTAAGTGTGTCTTATGGCCCAGAATGTGGTTTATTTTGGCGAATATTCCTTGTGAGCTTAAGAAAAATGTGTGTTGTGCTGTTATAGGATGAATTAGTCTAAGGATATCATTTATATCCATTTGATATGTGGTGCTTTTGGTCCAACTATGTCCATACTGATTTGGACGTACATACTGATATGTCCTGTTGGATTTGTCCATGTCACAACAGTGCTGCCTAACTTCTGATATTTCACTAGGAAATTCTGCTTCACCACTTCCACCAATGACTGTGTCAGACTATATCTTCCTTCCTCAAAGCTCCCTCCTCCCCTTCCACATTCTTACTTCTAGATTCAGCAGCTGATTTTGCTTCACTTCACTAAGAGATTAGAAGTCATCAGATCCAAACAGATCCCTGTGTCTGACTGCATTTATTCATTTATACCATCTTCTCCTTCTTCCTGTTTGCTACAACCCCAGAGACATGTCATCTGCCAGTCCGGACAAATCCCTTCATCTAATTCCACTTACTACTGTTTTGCCAATTCATTTTTTTTTTTAAGGGGGTGGAGGAAGGAGTGACACAGAGAGAGAGAGAGAGAGAGAGAGAGAGAGAGAGAACTCTAGGTAGGCTCCACATCTAGTGTGGAATCCAACTTGGGGCTCGATCTCACAACCCCGAGATCATGACCTGAGCTGAAATTAAGAGTCAGAGACTTAACCAATTGAGCCACCCAGGGACCTGCCTCCTGCCAATTCAAAGACTTCATTACTTCATTACTTTTTCTGATTTCCTTCCCCATCATCCATCCCTGATCTACTACTGGTAGATCTACCACTGGTGCTTAAGTAAGTGGACTATTTACCATCTTTAAAAAAACCTCTTCTTGGGGCACCTGGGTGGCTCAGTGGGTTAAAGCCTCTGCCTTCAGCTCAGGTCATGATCCCAGGGTCCTGGGATCGAGCTCCACATCGGGCTCTCTGTTTGGCAGGGAACCTGCTCCCCTTCCTCTCTCTGCCTGCCTCTCTGCCTACTTGTGGTTTCTGTCAAATAAATAAATAAAATCTTAAAACAAAACAAAACAACAACAACAAAAAAACCCTCTTCTTTGAGAAGTTCACAATATCTATGTGGTATTCTTGCCAAAAATGTTTAACCTGAATCCAATCATGAGGAAACAACCAGACAAATCTGGGCCGGGGGACATGTTATGTGACAACTGGCTTGAACTCTTCAAGCATGCCAGTGCCGTGAAAGAAAAAAAAAAAAAGACTGAAGACTGTTTCAGATTAAAGGAGACTGTACAGACATGGCAACCAAATGGAATGCATGAAACTTGACTGGATCATAGGCCAGGGAAAAAAGCAGCTAAAAAGGACATTTCTGGACTGTCAGGGAAATGTCCATGCTCTGTTTATTAGATGATATTATTGATTCAATATTAATTTTTTTAAGATTTTATTTATTTATTTGACAGACAGAGATCACAAGTAGGCGGAGAGGCAGGCAGAGAGAGAGGAAGGGAAGCAGGCTCCCTGCTGAGCAGAGAGTCCAATGCCTGGCTCGACCCCAGGACCCTGGGATCATGACCTGAGCTGAAGGCAGAGGCTTTAACCCACTGAGCCACCCAGGTCCCCTTCGATATTAAATTTCTTCACGTGGGATGTGACACTGAGGTCACATAGGAGAATGGTCTTTCTCTTAGGAGAAGCATGTTGAACTACCACTTTATTTCTGATAATTCACCTAAAATGAATATATATGGGTGTGTGTAGATAGTAAATGTGGCAATGTCTTTAAGAATGATGGCTTAAGGTAAAGAGTGAGAAGGTGTGTGTGGTATTCTTCTTTCACTGTTCTCCAGGCTTGAGAATTTTCAAAATAAAAAATTGAGCAAAGAAGAATCTTCCCTCGATCCATATTTGCCTGCCTCTTACTACGTCCAACTCATCCAACTACATGGATGAGTTTGCCATCCAGCTCAGCCAAACTTCTACTCCCTCATGTACCAGTCATCCTTTGGTCTGCTCCTCGCAGGTTTTTGTCCCACCATCGCACTAAACCTGGTCTCTCTCACCATTGTCCTCACAGCCTCCAGACTGGCAGCTGTGAGAGCACCATGCCACACAGATGGCTGCCTTCTTGTCTCCAGAAGCCCTAGACTCAGCCTCAGCCTGCTGCAAAAACCTCTCAGTTTTTGCTTCCTCGGAGCTCCGGCTCTTTTTTCTTTAAAACCCTCCTTGAGGGAGTTAATCAATTCCTATGGATTTAAAAACTGAGTTTGTTCTAGTGATGTCCAAATACGAGCCTCCAGCACGGATCTTGCCCACACTGACCACTCAACAATTCCCTTACTTCACGTGCCTTCTGGGATATTTCACAGGCATCTTAAGTTTAACTTTTACTCATTTTTTCATTAATTGAACAAATATTGATTGTGCACCCACTATGTCCTAGGCAACTGTTCTAAGCACTGGGGATGTGGGGAGAATGAGCCAGTGGTGGCTGTACCATTGGAGGACATTCTACCTAGGAGAAACAGGCAAGAAGCAGATACAGAATTTGATGGTACTAAGGGCTATGAAGAGAATAAATGAAAATGGGGATCTGTGTATTCAAGAGTGTTTGGTGGACTTATATTTTGGGTGATCACAGATGGCCTCCTTGAGAAGGGGGAGTGTAAAGTGAGATCAGGATGAGAATCTGGGGCCAGGATGAGAAGACTGAGATGTGGATTCCAGGTGGAGGGGACAGCTGGCTTATTTTATTTTGTTTTTCCTGGTTTTTATTTTTATATTTTTTTAACTTAAATTTGATTAGCCGACATATAGTACATCATTGGTTTCTGATGTAGTATTTGATGATTCATCAGTTGCATAGAACACCCAGTGCTCATCACGTCCTGTGTCCTCCTTAATGCCCATCCCCCAGTTACCCCATCCCCCCCCCCCACCTCCCTTTTCACAGTCCTCAGTTTGTTTCCTGGAGTCAAGAGTCTCATAGTTTGTCTCTCTCTCTCTGAATTCTTCCCATTCAGTTTTCCTCCCTTCCACTACGATCCTTATATTCCACATATGAGTGAAACCATATGGCAATTGTCTTTCTCTGCCTGATTTATTTCACTTAACATAATGCCCTCCAGTTCCAGCTGTGTTGATATAAATGGTGAGTATTCATCCTTTCTGATGGTTGAGTAATATTCCATGCTCTATATGAACCACGTTTTCTTTATCCATCCATTTTTTGAAGGACATCTTGGCTCCTTCCACAGATTGACTATTGTGGACACTTGGGACAGCTGGTTTAGATGCCCCTAGGTGGGAATGTGCTTGGCATGTTCCAGAACCGAGATATGTCCCCAGAACAGAATCTCGATCCCTTCTCTCTTTGCCTTGTTTTTTTGGAATTTTAGGTCACTTAAGATCTGCTCATCAATTCTATCTGAAAAAGCTGCAGTTGACCTTGAATTCCTATTTTGGAATCTTCAGATCAGGAATGTCTCCCTCTCTGGGCTAGAAAGCACTTTGATTCTTTTATGGGCAATGATCAGGATCTAAGGACAAGATGCAGGCATTTGTCAGGGTTCTGCCTGTCCTTTTATCTTCCACCACATGCAAAGTCCCAATAATAATCCCGACATCTGTTTGAAGGGGGCAGGTTTCCGTTGTCCACGGGGTCTTGACTCTACCCCATCCCACTCTCCATCGTCTGCAGGGTCTCTGTGTTCCTGGAGACTAGAGGGGGAGAGTGCGAGAGGGTCCTGGGAATTTCAGCTTATAAGTGTCTCTCCCAGTGAAGTGAAAAGGGTGCTCTGACTCTGTTTGATAACATTTCCAGGTAGAAATTGTAGCCAATGATGATAAAAATCTTTGCACCTCCCTCAGGGCTGGATCCCATTAGGCCTTGCCAGCGAGGCAAAATTCTATCTTTTCCTAAAAAGAGAGTGTGTGGGAAACTACTCCTTAAATAGATTAGAAACATACTTAGAACTTAGGGTTTTTTTTTTTTTTTTGAATGGGCAACACAGTCACATTTTGCTAAAATTTAATAAAAGAAGATTAAAAAAGTGTACCCCAAAAGTCTCCATACCATTGTCCCCAAGCTTCCAGTTCTTCTCCACCCCCATGCCCTGCCCTGCCCTACAAAGACATTACCACCATTATCCATTTCTGCTGGGTCTTTGTGTGAGGACCCACTCAGAACCCCAGAGCTGGTAGAAAGATTATTTTAAGCTGAAGACATTTGAGATTCAACAGATGCAGAAGGAAGCCTTTGGAGTTTCCCTTATCTGACTAAAAGTAGAAACTTCTGAGAAAGGAGGACTGCTGTAAATCCTCTCTTGGAGGCAGTTTCTACTTCCAGGAGAGAGACCAAGAGTAAACCTGCCATCAGTTCCCTCTCCAGGGGAGTTTTATGGTCATGAAGAACCGGGGAAAAATCCCCTGCACCTGCATAAACAAGCATTATCACAAACTTTCTGATCTCCGGTTTATTCTCTACACCTGTTTGTTTTTCCTAAAGAAACCTATTTGCTCTTTCTGTAGAAGCCTTTATTCTCTCCCTCCCTTTCCCCTACAAATTTAGGCATCGAAGTATATATAAGGCTCGAATTCTAGTGACCACTTTAAGTTATTCATCATTGAGTAACAAGCATGAGAAATGAGTAACAAGCTGTCTTTTCTATTGCTTATCTGTCTTTTGTCCTTTTATTTTATTTTTTTTAAGATTTTATTTATTCATCTGACAGACAGAGATCACAAGTAGGTAGAGAGGCAGGCAGAGAGAGAGGGGGAAGCAGGCTCCCTGCGGAGCAGAGCGCCCGATGTGGGGCTCGATCCCAGGACCCTGAGATCATGACCTGAGCGGAAGGCAGCGGCTTAACCCACTGAGCCACCCAGGCGCTGCAGGCCCATGTGCTAAATCTAAGAGGCTAGAGGACTCTCACCAAGACTTTTTTGTGAGGATTCATAAACAAATATAATCTTCTGAATCTGACTTATACACCTTCTATTTATTTTTTAGACATGAATGGTTTTGTACCGTATGACTCTTACACATCTTGCTTTTTTTTTCACTTAAAAAGATATCTTGGTGGGTCATCTGTGTGGTTCAATTGGTTAAGCATCTGCCTTCAGCTTAGGTCATCATCTCAGGGATCTGGGATGGAGCCTGTGTCAGGCTGCCTGCTCAGAGGGGTATCTGCTTCTCCTCCCTCTGCTCTTGTTCTCTCTCTCTCTCAAATAAATAAAATCTTAAAAAATATCTCTATAGTGGCGCCTGGGTGGCTCAGTGGGTTAAGACACTGCCTTCGGCTCAGGTCATGATCTCAGAGTCCTGGGATCGAGTCCCGCATCAGGCTGTCTGCCTAGTAGGGCGCCTGCTTCCTCCTCTCTGCCTGCCTCTCTGCCTGCTTGTGATCTCTGTCAAATAAATAAATAAAATCTTAAAAAAAAATCTCTATATAGATATCTCTATATAGATATAGATCTATATACCAATATATAGATCTATATCTATCTATCTATAGATATCTATATAAATCTCTATATAGATATATAGACATATAGATAGATATAGATATAGATAGATTCTCTCTCTATATATATCTCTATCTATAGATATCTATATATAGATCAATATATAGATCTATATCTTGAAAACTTTTCAATGTCTGTACATAAAGAGCATCTTCATTCTTTTTTGTACCAGAATAGTATCCATTGTTGGTATGTTCCGTACTTTAAAAAATATATTAAATAATAAATCTTCAATATAAATAATTTAATCAATATTAGTATTTTTGATGACCCTGAGGACAGTTGTGTTGTTCCTGGCCAAGCAGTGTTACAAAAAGTGAGGCAATAAATAACCAATAAATAATCATATGTGTGCAAGTTTTTCTGCAAATTAAATACTTCGAGATAGAAGTGTAGGGTATATGCATGTGTAATTTTGTTAGATTTTTGCCAGCCCACCTTCCACAGAGTTTGTACCAGTATATATTCCCACCAGCAACACAAGTGAGTAGGACAGGAGACCTGGATGGGCAAGCCAGCCTCAATCCTTAATCTCAGTTTCTTCAGCCTTCCCCGGGGCAAATATAGGACAAGTATTTACAGAAGAAGAAGAGCATGGGGACTTTTGGCATGTTTTGCCCCAGAGCAGCAGTTAGAATAAGGTCCATACTTCTGTAGAAATTGAAAATTGATACACAATAATACACAATAAATGTTGGGAAATTTGGGTGGCCAGGTGGGATTTCCTGGGGATGTCCTAGCAAGCTCTGTTAGGAGCCCACTGTCTCCTTCTTCAAGCATCCTGACAAAGCTGCTTGACTAAGATGTGTTCTCTTCTGTAGCCCCAATGTCATCCCTCAACCTGCATCTCAAGAATGACTCCTCACTGCAGCATTATTTACAACAGAAACAGCCCAAGTGTCCACTGACAGATGAATGGGTAAAGAAAATAGGACAGATAAAGCTATAGATATAATGGAATACTACTCAGCCATAAAAAAGAAGGGACTCCTGCCATTTGTGAAAACATGGATGGACGTTGAGGACATCATGCTAAATGAAATGAGACAAACAGAGAAAGACAAATACTGTAGCATCTCACTTGTATGTGGAATTAAAAACAAAAACCAAACTTGTAGGAAAAGAAAGCAGATTTGTGGTTATCAGAGGTGGGGGATGGGGGGAATGGGCAAAGGTGGTCAAAAGGTACAAACTTGCAGTTATAAGATAAATAAGTTCAACATAATGACTACAGTTAACAAGGCTCTACAGGAGTGGAGGACAGTTCCTCAGAGGCTTAACTTTGACATATTTCTCAGGTTCGTTCGTTCATTGCAATTCAATGAATATCGCAATAAAGTGAGTCCAATGAATGCTTTGGTTTCCCAGTGCATATAAAAGTTACATTTACCAGATACCATAGTCTATTAAGCATATAATACAACCATGTCTAAAAAAATGTAAAAACCTTAATTAAAAATACTTTATTGCTAAAAAGTGCTAACCATCACCTGACCTTTCATTGAGTCATAATCTCTGATCATAGGTCACCATAACACATATAATAATAATGAAAACATTTGAACTATTGCAAATTACTAAAATGTGACACAGAGACATGAGGTGAGCAAATGTTGTTGGGGAAATGGTGCCGATAGACTTGCCCCACCCGGGGTTGCCACAGACATTCAATTTGTAAAAAATTACATTATCTGTGAAGCACCATAAAGCCTAGTGCAATAAAATGAGGTATATGCCTCATTAATTTTTTTTTTTGCTATTTCACCAAAGGTGTAATCTACATCCAATGAAATTCATTTATGCATTTTGTGCATTCAGTTCAATGACTTTTGACCAATGCCTGGGACCTAAACAAGATCTAGAGCCTATCTACCATCTCAGGAAGTTCTTTAGTTTCTCTTTGCAGTCTCCTTGATTCCAGGCAAGCTCTGATCTGCTTTCTGTCACTCTAAATCAGTTTTACCTGTTTAAAATTTTAAATGGAATCATGGGGTAGGCACTCTTTCACATCTAGCTTCTTCTAACCTGCACAGTGATTTCCAGATTCATCCATGTTGTTTCATCTATGAGTAATTTCATCCTTCTTTTTTTTTAATTTTTTTTTTTCTAATTTATTTGAAAGAGAGACAGAGTGAGAGAGCATGAGAGGAGAGGTCAGAGAGAGAAGCAGACTCTCCATGGAGCTGGGAGCCTGATGTGGGACTTGATCCCAGGACTCTGGGATCATGACCTGAGCTGAAGGCAGTCGCTTAACCGAGCCACCCAGGTGCCCAATTTCATCCTTCTTAATAACAATCCCTTTCTGTGGATACACCAAATTTTGTTTGCCTGTTTTTTAGCTGATCCGTGTTTGGGTTGTTTCCAGTTATTAGCAATTGTGAATAAAGCTGCTATGAACATTTGTGTACAAGCCTTTTATTTCTTAAGATAACTTATGCATTTTAACGTAGACCTTCACAAATATTTGAGCAACTAGTTCATGCAGAGTTGACATGTCCAACATGGTAGCCACTAGCTTGGTGTAGCTATTTATACTTATGTCCAAGTCTTCTGGGGAGAGATTTGTGTTTATTTGTTTCTCTTGTAAACATCTAAAAGTGGACTTGCTCGATCATTTGGGAGGTGTATGTTTAGAAGGAATTCCAGGAGTGCCTGGGTGGCTCAGTGGGTTAAAGCCTCTGCCTTCAGCTCGGGTCTTGATCCCAGGGTCCTGGGATCGAGCCCCATATCAGGCTCTCTGCTCAGCAGGGAGCCTGCCTTCCCCTCTCTCTCTGCCTGCCTCTCTGCCTACTTGTGATTTCTGTAAAATAAATAAAATCTTAAAAAACAAAAAAGGAATTCCAGTCATTCCCTGAGAGATTGTAGTATTTTCAATTCCTGCCAGTAAGGTATGAGAGTTCCAGTTGCTCTCAATCCTAGCCAACACTTGGTTTTGCAAGCCTTTAATTTTAGCCATTCTAGTGGGTGTTTTGTGGTATCTTGCTGTAGTTTTTTTTTTTTACATTTCCCTGGTGACTATGATGTTGATCATCTTTTCATGTGCTTTTTGGTCATTTGTATGTCATTTAGAAGTGTCAATTCATGTCTTTCACCCATTTTTTTTCATTGAGTGGTTGCCTTCTTGTTAGTGTGTTGTACAAGTTTATATGTTCAGAACCTAAGTCATCTTCTCCTCCCCCTCCTCCCCCTCCTCCCTCTTCTCTTCCTTCTTCTCCTTCTTCCTCTTTCTCTTCTCCATCCTCTCCTCTTCCTCCTCCTCCTTCTTTTTCTTTCTTCTTCTTCCTCCTCCTCCTCCTCCTTCTTCGATATACCTGTTGTGAAAATTTTCTCCCAGAATGTGGTACGCCTTTTCAGAGCAGGAACTTGTAATCCTGATGATGGCTGACCCTCCTCCATGGTATGCTGGCCTCCCTGACACCCTGACTCCTGGCAGTTCCTCTTGACTCACTTCAAGTTCTTCCTTTCTTGCTTTGCAGATCAACTTGTCCAGCTCCTCCTTCCAATCATGGACAAAATCCCTCTCAGTGCTCAAAAAAAAAAAAAAAAAAGTCAGGCCTTCACAGAAAGAAGAGACTATTTTTCTGCCCTGCTCATCTGTGGTGCTCTCTCTTCTCTCCCCTTCCACTCCCCCTCATTCCCTGCCTCTTGCCCAGCCCTGCACAAAATCTCTTCTTGTACATTCCCTTTACTCCTCCTTAATTTCCCACACCCTTGGTTTCCACCTACCTTGGATGAAAGAGCAGGATTTTACCTTTGAGGGTAAAATTAAGCTGTTCCCCACTTTGAGGGGAAGTTCTCCCAATTTGGGGGGAAATTGGCTTTTTTTTTTTTTTTAAAGATTATTTATTTATTTATTTGTCAGAGAGAGATGACAAGCAGGCAGAGAGGCAGGCAGAGAGAGAGGAGGAAGCAGGCTCCCCGCTGAGCAGAGAGCCTGACGTGGGGCTTGATCCCAGGACCCTGAGACCATGACCTGAGTCGAAGGCAGCGGCTTGACCCATTGAGCCACCTAGGGGCCCCGGAAATTGGCTTTAAAAAAAAATTCATTTATGTATTTATTTTTCTAAAGATTATTTATTTATTTATTTGACAAACAGAGATCACAAGTAGGCACAGAGGCAGGCAGAGAGAGAGAGAGAGGAAGAAGCAGGCTCCCTGCCGAACAGAAAAGCCAATGCGGGACTCCAGGACCCCGAGACCATGACCTGAGCCGAAGGCAGAGGCTTAATCCACTTGATCACCCAGGTGCCCCGGAAATTTGCTTTTTAAAAAATTAATTATTTTTATTAAGAAATTTGCTTTTATGCAAAGTGTTCTACCAGAAATTTCTCTCTCCAGGTCCAGTAGTGTCAGAACAAGCTCTCAGGGATGATGCCTAGAAAGTAAATCATCCATCCCCAGGAACTCTAAATTGCAATTTTATGGGATAAAAATAGGTCCCAGACAGGTCATGTTTGCAGTAAATTGTATTTCTTCTCCTGCAACATTCTCACCTGTGTGGGCTTCCTGCCCAGGTGTGGACCTTCTGCCAGATTACATGAGGAGAGTCTATGGAAGTTTTTGTTAACCTTCATCTGCGTCAGAGTTGCCTACCTGGGTACCCATGGGACGGACAGTGGGGGGAGGGAGTCTCAAATGCGGTGCCCAGACCTGCAGCAGCTGCATCACATAAGAACCTGCTAAGAAGGCAGATTTCTCCCCACAGCAGCAGGCCTCCCACTTGAGTGTGCATCAGATCACGAGAGGGCTCGTCAGAACAATGAGAACAGAAATTGCCCGGGGTGGCTCCAGAATCCAGCGGGTCTGGAGTGGGCCTGAGAATGTGCATTTCTAACAAATTCCTGTTTCCAGAATTCACTTTGAGAAACCCTGAGCCGGAGCTCCTGATTCCTTTGGCCTGGGACTTCGTGGGTGGGCCTGGGGGAAGCCTGTGTTTCTTGAAAGCTCCCTGTGGTTCTTTTTTTTTTTTTTTTTTTTAAAGATTATTTATTTATTTATTTGACAGAGATCACAAGTAGGCAGAGAGGCAGAGAGAGAGAGAGAGGAAGGGAAGCAGGCTCCCTGCTGAGCAGAAAGCCCCATATTGGGCTTGATCCCAGGATCCTGGGATCATGACCTGAGCCGAAGGGAGAGGCTTTAACCCACTGAGCCACCCAGGCACCCCTCCCTGTGGTTCTGATGCGCAGCCAAGATTGGTAATTCCTGGTCCATGGGCTCACCTGTGTGATTCTGGGAGTATAGGCAACACTCTGATTACAGAATCTTCTTTCTTCAACTGGTCTTTCTTTATAGGTCAGCTCTGTGTGTCCAGTGCGCTAAGTTCAATATAAATTCCCCCTAAAGGCCTGTGGGGTCCCTCTTGGGGGCTCTGAGAAGGACTGGCTTCCCAGAGTGCCTGGCCTCGGGTGCTGTGGGAGCAGTAAGAGGACAACTCAGGGGAGTGGGTCCCTGGTAAGCTCTGCGTGGGGCCACAGCCTCCTTGGCTGGAAAGAAATGCATCTGTTTTTTTGGTGCCAGAGAGCAGTAAGGATTGAAACTGTGGCCAAGGGCTTTGGGAAGTGATTGTATGAGAGGCTGTTCTGTTAAACCCTGAGACGACTGTGTCTACTGTATCAAATATAGGCTTTTGGTGTTCAGCCATGCTTTTTTTTTTTTTTTTTTTAGATTTTATTTATTTATTTGATGGAGAGGGACACAGAGAGAGAGAGGGAACACAAGCAGGGGGAGTGAGAGAGGGAGAAGAAGGCTTCCCACCAAGCAGGGAGCCAGTCCCCGGGCTCCATCCCAGGACTCTGGGATCATGACCCGAGCTGAAGGGAGACACTTAACAACTGAACCACCCAGGCACCCCCAGCCATGCTTCTATCAAGTGTGGTCATTCAAGACTTTTTAAAATTGCTTTTCCTCTTTTATTGAGGCATAGCCTACATCCAATAAAATGTGCAGATCTGAAGTGGGTATTTTGATGAATTTTTACCTGTGTATACATCTGTGGAACCACCACCCAGATCAGCGCAGAGAACACTTCCCTCATTCCAGGAAGTTCTTTTGAGTCTTTTTCTGGTCAATCCCTACCTCCCACTGCCCCACCCGTTGACCACAATTCTGACCTCTATTGCCACACATCGGTTTTTCCTGTTCTTGAACTTCGTATACATTGTTTTTTAACCTTTTAAGAAAGATTTTGTTTATTTATATGACTGAGAGCAGGAGAGTACGAGTGAGGGGAGCAGCAGGCAGAGGCAGATGAAGAAACAGAGTCCCTGCTGAGCTGGGACCCTGATGTGGAACTCTGTCCCAGGACCTTGGGATCGTGACCTGAACTGAAGGTAGACGCTTAACCGACTGAGCCACCCAGGGGCCCCTTACTTGGTATACATTTTTATATGGGATGTGTTCTTTTGTATTTGGTTTCTTTCCCTCAACACTGTTTTTAAGATTCATCCCTATTATTGTGTGTAAGAGCAGTTCACTTATTTCCTTCTGTGCTATACACAGCATATCCTTCTTCAGTTGGTGGGTTTTGGCTATTACCAACCCAGCTGTGATGTACATTTCTGTACATGTCCTCTGGTGTGCATAAACACGCTCATTTCTTTTGAGTATATATCCAGGAGTGGAACTGCCTGATCATGGATTAAGTGTATGTATAATCTCTTTCCTTTTTTCTTTTCTCTTCCTTTCCCTTCCCTTTTCCCTTCCTATTCCCTTCCTTTCAATTCCCTTCCCTTTTCCTCTCTAGTAGGTTCCATGCCCAGCCTGAAGCCCAACACGGGGCTTTTGAACTCAGGACCCTGAGGTCAACACCTGAGCCAAGATCAAGAGTCGATGCCTAACCGACTAAGCCACCCAGGAGCCTCGGTGTATGTTTAATTTTAGAAGGAATTGCTCCCACAGTTCTCTGAAGTGCTCGTTACCTGTTTACACTCCCATCAACAGTCCACAAGGTTCTGGTCGATCCATTCCACACCCACCTTGACCTCTCCAGAGGTTTGATTCCAGCCATTCTAGTGAGTGCAGTCCCCACACTTGTCATTCTAATGAGCATTTCCCTGTAATCACTGACAAGGAGCATCTTGTCACGTGTTTCCCGGCCATTTGGGTATTCCTGTTGTGCGAAGTGCTGGTCTGAGTCATTTGCCAGTTTGTTTGTTTGCTTTTAGTTTGGTCTCTGAGACCTTTTAGGAAAGGGAAGAAATATGGTGAAATGGTGCCTCCCTTATGCCCAGAATTGGGAGGGAACTCAAGCGGGCTGGTGAAGAGGAGGATGAGAGAGAGAAGGGCCCTTCTTTTTTTTTTTTTTTTTTTTTTTTTAAGATTTTATTTACTTATTTGACAGAGATCACAAGTAGGCAGAGAGAGAGGGGAGGAGGCAGGATCTCCGCGGAGCAGAGAGCCTGGTGCGGGGCTTGATCCCAGGACGCTGGGATCATGACCTGAGCCAAAGGTAGAGGCCTCAACCCATTGAGCCACCCAGGCGCCCCGAGAGAAGGGCCCTTCTTAATGAATCTGTGCCCAGATCCCTGAAGCTTATCATTCTCTGTCTCCCCAGCACCTAGAACAGCCGTCGACACAAGACTGGAAACCAGTTAAAGTGCATCAAGTAGGAGCACTGCCCTGTATGGGCGTGTGTGTGTGTGTGTGTGTGTGTGTGTGTGTGTGTAGGGCGGGCTCACACACCATTCTCACAATGCATGATATCCTCCATGACCTACTCTTCCCATCCTCTAAAGCTATGCTGGACCCTGGGTCCCCTCCAGTTTTGGACAACTGGCCCATAAGTAGCTCCAGGCTGCCAGCTTGCTAACACAGCCTGACTCAGGCTTGTTGATCAGTCTGCTTGGGTCCCATGAAAACCCTCCCCAACAACAGGGCGGCGGGGGGGGGGGGGTTCTCCACATCTGCTGGGATGTGGATAGTCATCCACTATCTACACTCCAGCTTCTTCGGGGTCAAAATTTGCCTCCTGGGGTGCCTGGGTGGCTCAGTGGGTTAAAATTTGCCTCCAATAGCACAGGTCTCCTGGCATCTAGAAGCCTGGATTCCCCAGAGGAGTTCCTCAGGGACCACAGGCTGCCCTCCCCAACCCAGGTCTATGATAAACATTTGCTCCGCCCAGGGTGGTTTCCAGACTGCTGATTAACTTTGAACACGTTACGTTCACTTGTGTGCACGGGACTCAGGTAAGCAGCCTCTAGTGGCTTTACCCTTGGCTTCCAAGCAGAAGGATTGTGATTTGTGAACTGAATGGATAAATGAGTGATCTGGAGTCTGGTTCATCTCCTAATCAGGCAAGCTGTCTCTCATTAGTGCCACCTTGGGCCAAAGGAAAAAACAGGACCAGCTTCTCATGTTCTACCAAAGATTCAAACACTTTGACATCTTCTTGTTCTTGATGATTTCCTGATATCCTAATCTCCCTTAATGATTGAACACTTTTGTGTCAGCTAATCTGTTTGAAATAGTAAATCCCCTTCCCTCCTTCCTTCCAAAGAAATTGCCTAAACAGAGAATGTGAGGGGGGTTGGGGAACAGAGGGAGAAGGAGAGAGAGAATCTCAAGCAGACTCCATGCCCAGCATGGAGCCCGACATGGGCTCAGTCCCATGACCCTGAGATCATGATCCGAGTTGAAATCAAGAGTTGGTTGCACAACAGGCACCCCCAGCAAATCCTATTTCTGTGTGGACTTCATAATATAAGAGATATGTCCAATTGGGGAAAAAAAATGTGGATAAAACGCTCAGTGGTTCAGTTCTGGAATCCTCAGGATCAATCAATCAATCAACCAATCAATTATTTTAGCAACTGACATTTATTAGGTATGTCCTTGGAGCCCACCATGAGGGATATAATACTGGGGACTTTAGTATGGTGGTGGAGGCATTTTCTGACTCAGTTTCTCCTCCCAGCACTTCATCTCTGATCCTTTCCTGGCATGGGGTAGATCCCCTTGTACCCCGCTAACGGCTGTTGCACCTCAGTCTCTGGCCAGTTTCCAGGGTCTGCTTGTGCTAGGTTGTGATCCCACGGGCTGCCAGTAGGTGCCTCCCTTCTAATACCTGATTCTCTACTGCTGCACACGTGGATTTCCCTGTGAAGTATGAGAACAGTGTAAAAGTAAACTCGATGGATTTGAAGTATTATTTTATTTTATTTTTTTAAAGATTTTATTTATTTATTTGACAAACAGAGATCACAAGACAAGAGATCACAGAAAGGCAGGCAGAGAGAGAGGGGGAAGCAGGCTCTGCCAAGCAAAGAGCTTGATACGGAGCTCAATCCCAGGACCCCGGGATCATGACCTGAGCCAAAGGTAGAGGCTTAATCCACTGAGCCACCAAGGTGCCCTGAAGTATTATTTTTAAAAAGTTAACTCTGAATGGAGAGTGGCCTTGGGTAGCGAAGGGTATGTAACATTTTTGGGACTAGTGCTGTCCAATAGAACTTTGGGGCAATTTGTTTTACCATCTGAGCTGTCCAATGTCAATAGCCTCTAGCCGCGCATTAACAATTGAGCATTTGAAATATGGCCAGTAAGACTGAGAAACTGAAATTTAAATTTCATTTAATTTTAATTAATTTAAATGTAAATAGTCACATGTGTCCAATGGTCATGGTATCAGCCCTATTTTGGAATCATTTTTGTTGCTGTCATTTTGGCAAAGGAAAAAGCAGGAGAGGAAATGCAAAAACAGAGAAGGGTCCAGTAAGTCCCCTCCTCACCAGTACCCCTGATGATAGTTTCCACTTCTAGTTGGTTTAGTGTAAGACTGTGGAATCAGAGAAATGTGGGAGTCAATTCTGGCCTTGCCACTTAATTGCTGTTATGTTGGTGGGCATGCGAGTTCATCTCTCTGTGCCTCAGTTTCTTCATCTGTAAATTGGGGGGTAAGGACACCAACCTCAAGATTACGGGAGGAATGAGTGAAGGACAGTCCTTAGGGCAGCACTGGAAGATAGTGAGTGCTTCTGGTAATGACAGACCACCTAGGTCTGAGCTGGTAGTCTTCCTGATAAGTGTCTCTATAGGGGCTAAATCAGGGTAAGGACACAATCCAAGGTCAAGAACACCAAACAAATGTATTAGCTAAGAGTCACCTAGAGTCAGGCTGCTATGTCAACCTCATGCATCCAGAGGTCAAAACCAAGGGGCATGCCACGGGGCTGAGCTGTCTTGCAACAGGGCAAGGTCTGTACTCCCACCTAAGCTCTCTAGATAGTTAACCCCTGCAAGGCTTCTATCCTCTCTTTCCTCATCAGTGTCCTGGCCATGATCAGGGCCAGACAAACACAGACCAGCTGGAATTCCCATTCTGACTCCAGCGGATTGGCTGCTTCTGCTTGTCACCTCTTTGACTAGAAGGGGTTTTTTGGTCATGTTACTGGGGGTTCTTCCCTGCTGCACCCATCTCACCCAGGGTCCTCAATGCTTGATGCTGTAACACACATAATATGTGTGAGATGCTGTGGGTTTCCTTTAAAGTAGTGTTCCTCAAATTTTCCTGTGGACACAAATCCCCTGCAAATCTTGTTAATGTGCAGAACGTGGCTCAGGAGTTCTGGGGGTGCTGAGAGTCTGCATTTCTAGCATGCTCTCAGGTGAGACTGCTGTTGCTGGTCTCAGTGCCACACTTTTTTTTTTTTTTTAAAGATTTTATTTATTTATTTGACAGACAGAGATCACAAGTAGGCAGAGAGGCAGGCAGAGAGAGAGAGAGGAGAAAGCAGGCTCCCCGCTGAGCAGAGAGCCCGATGTGGGGCTCCATCCCAGGACCCTGGGATCATGACCTGAGCCGAAGGCAGAGGCTTTAACCCACTGAGCCACCCAGGCACCCCTCAGTGCCACACTTTAAGCAGCAAGATTTTCTCAATCCACAGCCAGCGTGGAGCCCAACACGGGGCTTGAACTCACGACCCTGAGAGCAAGACCTGAACTGAGCTCAAGAGTCAGATGCTTAACGCACTGAACCATCCAGGCACCCCTGTTTGTTGTCAAAAATCAGCATCAGGGAGGTATAATTTCCAGGGGAATTAAAAGAATCTGTTGCTTGGGTCTTAACCTTTGAGCTTCTGGTTTGATGGGTCTGGAAATGCTACCCAGGCATGACATTTTTCAGTCTTCCTGGGTGGGAGGCAGCGTCAACTTTTTAGTCTTGGCTACTCAAGAGAATCACCTGGAGAGCTTTTTTTTTTTTTTTTTTTTTTTAAGATTTTATTTATTTATTTGACAGAGAGAAATCACAAGTAGATGGAGAGGCAGGCAGAGAGAGAGAGAGAGGGAAGCAGGCTCCCTGCTGAGCAGAGAGCCCGATGCGGGCCTCGATCCCAGGACCCTGAGATCATGACCTGAGCCGAAGGCAGCGGCTTAACCCACTGAGCCACCCAGGCGCCCTCCTGGAGAGCTTTAAAAAGGCCCTGGTGCTTGGGTCCCACCCTCAGAGATTTTGATCTAGGGAGTTTTCCAAGCTTTGGAGTTTTAAACGTCTCTGAGGTCGAGAAGTGCTGTTTCAACTGACCTGATGGGAGTCCGCAGCGGGGGATTCCTGCTTTAGAGCTGGATGGGAAAGGCCCTTTTGTCTTCATTAGAGAAAGGGATTCTTAGTCCTGGGTGGGAACTCTGAAATGTCAGCAAAGAATTAGAGTAGTGGCTAAGACAAAGATGAGCCCTCAGACAGGACAGAGATGTCTTTGTCACAGAGCTCACCGTCCGTAAGGGCGAAAGGCCCTGGTGTCCAAGGCTTGAGGATTGTTTTTATCTTTCAACTTCTTTTATTTTCACATTGTTTTTCGGCTTCTAGGAAAACTGCAAGAATAGAACAAATTTTTTTTTTTTTTTTTACTCTTCACCCAGATTCAACGTGTGTGTGTGTAATTATCTTTTTCTGAATCATACGAGAATAATTTGCAGACATGATGCCCTTTACCCCTCAAAGCTCCAATTGTATAATTCCTAAAAATATAAAGGACATTCTCTGATGTAACCACAATGTAACTTCCCAACTCAGGAAGCCTATCAATTCAATACAATCATTTAGAAACCTTATTCAGGCTAGGATTTCACTGAGGGTCCCAATAATGTTCTTTATAGCTAAACAATATCCCTAATTCCATGTTGTAATCCACTGTCCACTCTCTCCTCCACGCTGGAACTGGTCCTCAGATTTTCTTTGTCTTTCACCACATTGGTGTTTCTGAAGTATGACTCTGGAAAACGCCCCTCACGTTGGGCGTGTCCGACATTTCCTCACGAGTCCATTTCCAGTGTGCATTTTGACAAGAAAACGAGGACAGGGGTGTTGCGTTCTTCTCGGTGCATCGTGTGGGGAGAATGAGGTCAATTTCTTGGTTGGGGAGATTTTAAGACAAATTTGGTTAATAAATATTCCCAGTGAGAAGGAAAATCAAAAAGCATCTAAGGAGGCTGGTGTGGTTTGCATGAGCAACTGCGATTTAGCTCAGATTTACAAAGGACAGGAGCAAAGGTGCCGAAGCCAAGGATTCAAGGCAGAGAGGGAAAAAAACTGGAGAGAGTAATGTTTGCAGAGCTGACGCCTAGAGTGAGCGGAGGCTGTAAAACCTCCCGACGGCTACTGCATGGGCTTTTAAATAGCTTGCTTAAAAAACATTGTGTTTTTCTGTCAGTAAAAAATAGAATGTGTCTATTGTGAAAAACACAAAAAAAGCAGAAGAAAATACCTACTCCCTGCGTCCTACAGCCAGTTGTAATCCCCGCTAATATTTTGGCAACCTCTAGAAAAGGCTTTTAGAGCTGTGCTTGGAGCATGAATCAAAATAAGGAAGAGCTAAGTCTTCTCCGCTGGGGAAGGTGATGTCATGTTCGAGAAGGCCGGGGAGCGAGGGCTGCCTGTGCGTCCCTTTCCCTGGGCCAGGACAACATCTGTAAGCCGAGGAGAGAACTTAGCCCAGGGAGGATGCGTGGGGTGGGTCGGAACTGGTCCAATCTTTGGTGCAAAACTCCGAGGCTCGTTCCAGAAGTTTGGAGTTGGGCAATAGTTTACTGATTTGGAGAAATACAAGTGAGGTTGAATGCATGGCGTATGGCCTTAGGGGCATCGCAACTGGAGAGGGTGTGCATGTGGGATTCACACTGGGGGAGGGGCGGTGGGGGGCAGGCAGGGAGCGTATGTCACCCAAAATAGCCTTGACAACTGTCTGTCCAGGTGGGTATTTCTCATTTCTGTTTTATAGACAAGGAAAGCGAGACACTGACGTAGGTGGTGTGGTGGATCTCGTCAGCGCCCCACCCCATGTCCTTGGTCACCTGGAGGTCACCCTAGAGGCCCTCATTTGTGCTCATGGCTTCCTTCGTCTCTTTTCAGGGACGTTCTCTGGCCTTGGGAGCGTGGGGGAGTTAATACACCAACCCTCTACCAGGGAACTGATGGCAAATACCTCAACTTGCTTGCTCCTTGATAAGACATTTTTTTTTTTTTTTGGGTCAAAAAACTCCTTATGGGGCGCCTGGGTGGCTCAGTGGGTTAAGCCGCTGCCTTCGGCTCGGGTCGTGATCTCAGAGTCCTGGGATCGAGTCCCGCATCGGGCTCTCTGCTCAGCAGGGAGCCTGCTTCCCTCTCTCTCTCTGCCTGCCTCTCCATCTACTTGTGATTTCTCTCTGTCAAATAAATAAATAAAATCTTTAAAAAAAAAAACAAAAACTCATTATGTAAGATTTACCATCTTAACTATTTTTTATGTTTACCGTATGTAGTATGAACTATATGCACCTTGTGCAACAGGTCTCGAGAGCTTTTTATCTTGTAAAACTGAAACCCCATACCCACTGAACAAGTCGCCTTTTCCCCCTCCCTCCCAGCCCCTGACAACCACCATTCTACTTTCTGTTTCTATGAATTTGACTACGTTTCATAGAGCAAAGTGGAATTGGGCAGTATCTATCCTTCCATAATGGGCTTATTTCTCTTGGCACGATGTCGTCAATGTGCGTCTAGGTGGTGGCATGGGACAGAATGTCCTTATGTTTTAGGCTGAAGAATATTCCATTGTAGCTATATACCGTATCTTATTTATCCATTCATCCATCAATGGACACCTGGCTCTTGGCTCTTGTGAAATAATGCCACGCTGAACATGGGTATGCAAATATCTCTTTGAGATTCTGTTTTCCATTATTTTGGACATATGCCCAGAAGTGTGATTGTTGGATTGTATGGTAATTTTATTTTTAAGTTCTTGAGGAACCTTTGTACTGTTTTCCACAGTGACTACACCGTTTTTCTTGTTGAGACAATTGTGAGATGAGTTTTGGACTCTCTCAGAGGGTTCCCAGAAGGACTGGTCATAGTGCTCACCTGCTCGTAAGTGTTCTTCTATTTCCTGCCTCCTCCTTTCTGTTCTCACCGCCTCCCACTCTCTCACCTGTAGTTCCTGGAACCGCCACACAGATAAATGACACACAGATGAACGACCAAGTCTTTGTTGCCAGGTCTGCTTCTTAACTAACACCCATCACATGCTTCAGGTTAAGCAGTTCCTAAGTGGCTCATTTGAGTGTGTATTACTATTTAATAAACCACCTCGAGGCTCGATGGCTGAAGACAGCAACCTATTATCACTCATCCTTCTGTGGATCTACCGAGCTCAACCAGGTTGTTTTTGCTTAGGGTCTGTGTGGTTGCAATCAGATGTTGGGGGTGGGGTGGGGTGGAAGCATCTGAAGGCTCCCCTGGGCTGGACACCCACCATGGCTCACTCCCATGCTTGAATCTCAATGTGGGCATCAGCCAGGGATCTTTAAGTGGGCTCTCTCTGTGGCGAGGGCTTCCTCACAGCATGCTGGCTGGCTTCAGAGAGCGGTATCCTGAAAATGAACACTCCAAAAGGAGGGAATAAGAAAATGCGAGTCCAGTTAGAAGCTTTGCTTGGGAATGACCCAGTGTCATATGCATTATATTCTATGGATATGGATGGGTCAGGTGCACCATATTCTGTTGGAGAAAGCATGTAGTGGCTCACCCAGATTCACAGGGGTGTAGAAATGGGCTCCACAGCTTGATGCAAAAGAACGTATAGGATGTGAGATATTTTTGTGGCCATCTTCGGAAAATACAGTTGGCCGTGGTGACAGGGTTGGGATTCAAACCCGAGCAGTCTGAGTTGAGAAAATGTGACCTTAATTTCCAGGCTGCCCCCTCTCTAAGAGATAAACTTTAGGGGTTCCTCATATTTCTAAAGATTTTTTTTTTTAATTTTTAAGTAATCTCTACACCCAATGCAGGGCTCAAATTCACAAGCCCGAGATCAACAGTTGCATGCTTGGCCAACTGAGCCAGCCAGGCACCCCTTCATGACCCTGGGATTCCTGATATTTCCAGGAGGCTGGAGAGCCAGCAATAGTGGCAGATTTGAGAAAAGCTTGTTTTTACTAATTATGACTCCATTTTTATGTCTAGATTGATGTCACCCAGGGAAGTACAGGTCTTGGGTGGATTCCAAAAAGTAGAGACAGGTGATATCTAGCCTTTGTTCACTTTTGGAAGATGATAGAACAGAGCATGACATAGTTTATCTGCAACTGTTCAAAAAGAATGCCATGGCCACGTGGGAAAGCTTGGAGGAGGGGGTGAGCCTGCCAAGCTGTGGTAGGCTGAATAATGGCCATCCCCAGGATATCAAGGCCAAATCCCTGGATCCTACAAATGTCATAGGGAAGAAAGGGTCACAGATGTTGTGACTAAGGGTCTTGACATAGATTATCCTGGATTACCTGGGTGGGCCCTGAATGCCATTGCAAGTATCTTTTTAAGAAACAGGCAGAGGGGGTCTGACACTCAGCAGAGGAAAGGGGTGTGAAGTCAGAGGAGAGAAAGATTGGAAGGCATTGGACTTGAACATGGGACATGCAGCCAGCGGATGCCAGTGGCCCCCAGAAGATGGGAGAGGTGGGGACACGTTCTCCCCCAGAGCCTCCAGAAGGGGCACAGCACTGCAGAAGCTTCGATTTCAGATGTCTGGCCTCCAGAACTGCGATAGGATGGATTTCTATGGTACGAAGCCCCCTAGTTTGTGGTAGTTTGTTACAGCAGCTGAAGGAAACTAATACACAAGCAAGGTGACTTCCTGTGTAGACACGGCGCTGGTGGATGGAGCGAGTAAACCCACTTTATTTTCTATTTTTTTATTTTTTTAGCTTTTTGAAAAAAAGTTTTTATTTATTTATTTGGGAGAGAGAGCGAGCACAAGCAGGGGGAGCAGCAGGCAGAGGGAGAAGCAGTCTCCCCACTGAGCCCGATGCGGGACTCAATCCCAGGACCCTGGGATCATGACCTGAGCTGAAGGCAGACGTTTGACTGAGCCCCTGAATGTCCCAGCAAGCCCACTGTGATAAAGACTGCGAAAACACATTCACAATGAGTGTTCCCAGCCAGGGGATTTATGTCAGTTCGTACAACTCTATACAAAGTGCACATTGTCAAGGGGTCTCTGTTACCTGGGCAGTGGGGGAGTCCACAGAGGAGTGCTAAAGGGCAGTGGGGTTAACTTTGTTCAGGTCACTGTCAGTCTACTTTGTTTTTTTGGGGGGGGGGACAGAGGGAGAGGGAGAGAGAGAAACCTGAGCAGACTCTCCACAGAGCGCAGAGCCTGACTCGAGGCTCGATCTCCCGACCTTAAGATCATGACCTGAGCTAAAATCAAGAGTTGGAAGTTTAACCGACTAAACCACTCAGGTGCCCCTCAGTCAACTTTCCGGAGGCAGACGGCAAGGAACGCTGGCGCCAGATGCGCAGGTGACCTGGTGTGGGAGGAAGACCGACCGTGACAGCTGCATTGAGATGAAAGTTATTCGGATAGACTGAACCTTTAGAATAAAGTTGAGATGAAGCTCATGAGAGAGGAAGCTAGAATTTAAAAGAGAAATCCTTTGTCCAAACACAGAGCTGGTTGTGGGGCTCTGGCTGGGCAGTAGTTTATAGGAAAAGGAACTTGGGGTTTTAGTAGTCAATGGTAGGGTGTCTTTTTTTTTTTTTTTTAATAAGGACATGAGTTGGAGCACTCTGTGGGGAGGGTAGTGTCTCGCTCACAGAAGGGGATGGTCCTCCGTGCTCCCTGCTGGTCAGAGCTCATTGGACAACTTCCTTTCACTTTTAACACCTCCTTCCTTCTGTTTTAAATAAGAGCACCTTGGTAAAGGATCAGGAAACCAAGCGTGCCGAATGAGTCTTCCCCTCCAGGTCTGTCCTCTGCTCATCTTCACTCTGCTTTGAGCCTCTAGGGACTGATCTCTCCGGCCTTTACTACCCGGAGTATTAAGCTCGCCAATGCTGTGAAAGAAATGACCCCGTGTAACAAAACACAGTGGCCTGAAACAACCATAATCATTTAACGTCTCAGTTTCTGTGGGTCCAGAGTCCAGGTGGGCTTTGCAGGGCAGGCCTGGCTCTGGGTGTCTCAGGATGCCATGTCTCATGGCATCAAGAAGCACTGGGTCAGGACACCTGGGTGGCGCCGTTGGTTAAGAGGCTGCTTTCAGCTCAGGTCATGATCCCGGGGTCCTGGGATCCAGTCCCGAGTTGGGCTCCCTCCTCAGCGGGAAGCCTGTTTCTCCTTCTCTCCCTCATCCAAAGGCTTGACTGGAGCTTCCATAACGGCTCACTCCCGTGGATGGCAACTTCCTGCCTGCCACGAGCAGGAGGCCTCAATTCTTCACCTGTGGACCTCTCCACAGGGCCACCATAGTGTCCTCCCAGTCCAGCAGCTGGCCCTCCCCAAAGGGAGTGACCCCAGGGAGAGCCAGTGGGAACCGCCATGCCTGCCCTGGCCTGGTCACACGCTGGCGTTTCCACAGCCCGTCATGCAGACCGGCCCTATGTGACGTTGGAGGTGGCCTCTTGAGGCCAGAAGCAAATCAGGAGCGGCTGGAGTGGGAGGGTGGGGTGGAGTCTGCCCTCACTTGGGTTGGACAACTTCCGGCCCCAGTTCAGGGACAGAGAGCTCCCCTCCTCGGTCCTGCCAGTGGGACGCTTGCACGTGCTGGGAGGGAGTGAAGGCCTCCTTTGAGCCCCACCAGGATCCCATTACGCTGCCCACGGAGCTGAGCTCGGGGGTGGGGGGGCAGAGCATTGTGAGGACAAGAGCCATGTGCTGCTGGCAGGAGACAATGGCCTCCATTGAGGAAATATGACATAACGGACTGGCCGGTCCACAGCCACCACGCCAGGGAACAATGGGCGTTTGAAGAGGGCACGGGAGGTGTTGCTGAACTGGCTGCAGTAAGCCTCGGTGCCTCCGCCCCTACCCAACCTGCTGTCTCAGAGATGGTGTCAAGGAAGAGATTTTGCTGGGATTTGCCTGAAAAGACCCGTGGTTCAAAACAGCTTTTTAAAAACACACAGAGTCTTTTGACCTTGGTGGCAGTTTGTCCTTGCTTGGTTGAGGCTGGTGCTTTCTGGATCCGTTTTCCAAGTTGATGAAGCCATCATTCTCCATTAATTAGCACGAGGCAGGAAGGGATTAAGCCAGAAGGAGAGGGTCTGAGCGAGACGTGTTTAAAGCAGTCTTGCAGGCACACTGGGATTCGTGTTTCCTGACTTCTGTCCTTGAGATCATGTCCAGCACGTCAGTGTTGGCTGACGTGCTGTCCTGGGACGGCTTTCAAGATGCTGGACTCAGCCACATGTCTGCCTGCCCTGGGCTCTGTGGGTGTCTTGGGTCTTGGACTGGACCAGAACCCTCAGCTGGATGAGTTGTCTATTCCTATGGGTGTCATACGCTCAGTTATCAGCGAGGCACAACTTTGCAGGGCTGTGTCATAGCTGTGACTTTGGGAACAGAGAAAAATCCCCTTAGAAGGACTTTCCTTGGAAAAGACTGGCCCGCTGCCAGGTCAGCCAAGGCAGGAGGTGCAGACGGCAGATGTGGGTGTTCCTGAAGGGAGGGAGCATTGAGATAGAACATCTTTGGGAAAGACCCTGCTGATCAGGTATGTAAAGATCATAGTTCAGGGTGGAAGGTCGCCCAGAATCTCTGTGAGAGCCGCTGGGGAGAACAAGCTAGTGTTTTCGATCAGGGCTCAGGCACTTACAGTGGGGGTGACCTTTGTAGGTTAGTTTATGCGTGTGTGGAATGGATGGTTGGCGTTCTGTGGCCTTCCAGAGTTTGCTCCCCCTTTCAGCAAGCCCTTCTTGGGAACGATCTGCCCTCCCCAACTTGGATGTAATTAAGGAGGTTGCCAGAGGGGACATTTACACCTATTGTAAATGTCCTTAACTTAAAGCCAACCCAAGTTTGTGCCATTCTTGTCTGTACCTGAATGTCTGGGGTCCTGAACAGCTCTGAGGAAGCTGAATTTGCCATAAGCGGAACCCTATTTTAATGGCAGGGGACGTTTGTTATTTAAAGGCAACTAACAGGGGCACCTGGGTGGCTGAGTGGGTTAAAGCCTCTGCCTTCAGCTCAGGTCATGATCCCAGGCTCTCTGCTCAGCAGGGAACTTGCTTCCTCCTCTCTCTCTGCCTGTCTCTCCGCCTACTTGTGATGTCTGTCTGTCAAATAAATAAATAAAATCTTAAAAAAATAAATAAATAAAGGCGACTAACAGAAAATGCAAAAGCCAAAAAAAAAAAAACCAAAAAACCACATTTAGTTGTGCAAATAATCACTCCCTAGTTTCTGTTCACTAAATTCATGATTTCTAATCAGATTGCATACTTTCAAAGCATTTGTGGAGAATGACCTTCCATTGCTCTCCCTTCCTGCTCTCCTCCCGGCCCTCCCTGATCCCTGTCTACTGTGACTTGTGTCCCCGGATGCTGGACACATAGCCAGTATCAATGGCAGCCATGACATCTAGCCTCAAGTTGGGTCCACCCAAGGAGAGGCTATCTGGAGGGCAAGAGGAAAGTGACATCTGGGTATTTGCATTACCTCGCCTGCCCTGGCTCCCAGCTTTCTTTTCTTTCTTTCTTTCTTTTTTTTTTTTTTTTAAGATTTTATTTATTTATTTGACAGAGAGAGAGATCACAAGTAGGCAGAGAGAGAGGAGGAAGCAGGCTCCCTGCTGAACAGACAGCCCGATGCGGGGCTCAATCCCAAGACCCTGAGATCATGTCCTGAGCCGAAGGCAGAGGCTTTAGCTCACTGAGCCACCCAGGCGCCCCGGCCCCCAGCTTTCTTTCTGAGTCCTCAAGGTTATATGCATCTGTCCCCTGAGGTCTCCAGCTCCTGTCCAGGACCCCCTCCACGCTGTCATTCTTTTTGGGTTCCAGTAATCAGTCCCTCACCCTTGGGAATGGTCCCTTTATGCTGCCTTCCACATGACCCTACACTGGTTTCCTCAATCCCACCCGCATCTTTGTAAAGGGCTGTTTTTATCAAACTTCCCTCGAATTGCCCAGTTCAAGTGCTGCCATCTGGCTCCCCAGGGACTGTGGCTGACGTGATACTCAAAATTTTACTTTGTGCAATGTTTTAAGAAAGTTCTGTGGTATCCTCTTCCCCTCTCGAAGGCCTCAGGAGAGAAGTAGATGTGTGTGTTCAATCGAATCGCTATTGTTTGAACTTAAAAAGCAGAGCTGGCCTTTGGAGGAAGAGAGAAGAGTAGCTTTGTGCTTATCTTCAGTGCAAGAATCAACTGCCTTTTGAAAGTCACAGCTGCCAGCGAACACGGGCCAGATTGGAGATGGGTTAATCCCCAAGGAGGGATCTTCAGAAAGCTTGGAGTAAGTCAAAGCAGGCCGGGAGAGGGAGTGGCAGGCTTCCGACAAAAGCCAGATTGGGGCTGGGCTGGGGCGGGGGGGATTGAGGTGGGGAATACGTCGGTCCCCTACTTTAAAAGGGATCCTGGGTGATGGTTCTGAGGAAGGGACCTATGTTCCGGACACCTGTGATGGTTGCCGTGAAACATGCTCACGTGCCAGGCTCGGGACAGGTCCTTGGAATAAATCCTTGTACAGGGTCTGCAGGAAGGCTGGGGGCGGGGAGCTGCAGAATATGGGTCTGTGCTTCCTGGTGGTTGCCATACAATAGGCAAGTGTGAGCCCTTTTTGGAGGAGTACAGCCTCTATTTACTTAGAATACACAAACTCATGAGTTGAGGGGAAACCATATTTGGCCCTACATGAGGTGTGGCGGAGGGGAAAGCAGGAGAGCCCTGTGGATGCAGAGGAACAAAAAGAACCAGCGACCAGTACCGCGTCTAGTTCCTCCTCCCTGTCGGGGTCCCCAGGGCCTTTCCATAATTCCCACTTCTTCTCCCCTGTGGGTCTGTCCTCTGCCACACTGAGAATACCGAGGCAGTTAGGCTGGCTATGATCATACCCATTCTCCAGATGTGGAAATGAAGGCTGAGAGAAGGCAAGAACTTGGAAGTAAGGGGTGAGTCGAACTGAGGTCCTCTGGGTTGGATACCGAACGCTTGCCACTTTGCTGGAGCCGGATGTCGTCCAGATCTGTGTGGCAACATGACAGCTGGGGATTATGAAGGACGATTTCTGAATAGAGGGGTCGCTTACAGCCGGGCGGGCAGAGTGAAGGGAACTAGCCTAAGGTGTTGAGGCACCCCAGCAGCTGTAGGAGATGTTGCCTGCTCCACCCGAGGGTGAGGGGAGAAAGAGCCGCTGCCAGGTGGTGGGGACTGAAGGAGGAGTGGAGGGTCTGGATAGATACCGTGCATGCTCCCTGCACCACCCCCCGCCCCGCTCCACCCACCAGTCTCCTGCCCTAGAGTGTCCTGCAAGCTGGATCCAAAAGCAAGAGAACTAGAATGTGATCCCCCAGGCTCAGCTTTCCGGGATGCGGGCAGGGCAGGCTGGGAAGCAGAGTGCAAGCAAGGACAGAGGGGTTTTCTAGGGAAGCCAGCCAGGGTGCCTGTGAGCCAGGGCCCAGTGGCTCACCCCAAGGCGGGTGGCATCCTCCTACGTGTCCCCCAGGAAGGGGTACCTGACCACATGGCCCCTCTCTCCCCCCCTTCCCTTGGCCCCTTCTCCCACGTCTTTTTCTCCTAGTTTCTGCTTTCTTTGTCCTTTCCCTTCCCGCATAATGAGAGCTAGGGAAAAGGGGCGCAGGGGGCACCGGATGTTCTCTTTGCCCCAAATCACTGCAGCCTGACACATAACACGCAGGGAAAAAATGTTTGTGATCCATGTGACCCAGGCAGGGGGCTGGCCTGGAGGCCTGGGGAAGGCCTGGAATGCTATGCTGTACCAAAGCACACTCCTAGCCCTGACCTGGGTCCGGGCAGCATATTTGCTAAACGATTTCAGAAGCATGGGGAGAGGAGCGGGGAAAGGGAGACAGGAAGTGGGAGGTCGATGGTGAGTGGGTTCGTGGGCAGTTACGAGTGTGGGCACCTGGGACTCCATGCTGCTGGGATCACCTGAGGACCCAGGTAGGATACAACTTAGGATTGTCTCCCTGGGAAGGGGAAGCTGCAGGATTTATCTACCAACTCCTGATGAGCAGCATTAAATTAAATCCCCAGCTTCTACAGTGTTTGGGCTCAGACTGAGCAGCCAAGAGAGACTTTATGCTGGAGAGGGAGAGCTGTGCAGGTGCTGGAGGTGAGACCAGTGTTCTTCCCTCGGAACTGTCTTCTTTGGTGCCGTGGCCCTCACAGGAGGCCTGAGGGGTGGGTGGGGGCCCTGATAGTTGCTGAGGATGTTGAAGCCCCACCTACAAGCGCCTGCTGTGGGCACAAAGGTGAAGAGGACAAGGCACCCAGTGAATTAACATCCACCCTTAGGGGCGCTAAGGCAGAAGCGCAAAGCACTCCGGGACCTCATAGAGGAGACCGTGCCTGGCTCACAGTAGGTGCTCTATGAAGGTTGATGGAGAGACCGTTCCTCACACTGGAGGGAATGGAGAAGACTGGGAGACATGGGGTTTGAATGGTTGACATGGTGGGGAAGGACTCTAATAGTTGGAGAGGACCCCAGGAAGGGTACTCCTGGTCCCCCTGAGCACGGGTATCTCAGGAGCTCAAAGTCAAAGGGGACTGGGGCCACAGGGACCAAGGAGGGGGTGAGATGAGACAGTGGATGGGCCTGGAGATGAGGACTTTGAGTGTCACTTGATGTGTTGGCTTTTGTCTGTAGACAGTGGGGGTTGGTGCGGGTCTTTGTATCCACCACTGCTGTATTATTTAGGGTGGGTTGGGGGGTGTGGGAAGGCTGCTGGCAGGGACCCCAACTAAGAGACAGCTCGATAGAAGTCTTCCACAGCCAACAGGACCCAACCTGGAGAGGGCAAGGGGCTTCCAAGAGGCTGGGGGATGCCCACATTCTGCCAGCAAGCCTGGAACCAGCTGCTACTTTCTGAAAGCCCAAAGCCCGGCCAGGCCAACTGAGGTGCCTCTCTGGAGCGTGGCTCTGTCTCTGGGGCCACCTGGGCTGCCGCAGACTCTGAGCTGAGGTTCCCGGGAGACTCCCATGGCTGTGTCCCAGTGCCTGGCAGAGGAAGGGAGGCGGTGGGCCCTCCAGGCGGGGCGCACAGACCAGTCTTTGTGCTGAGTGGCACAGGGGAGGTGTGGGCTGTCTGCTCACTCAGCGCCACCGGCCGCAACACAGGCTCTCTTTGTGGGACCCAGGAGCTGGGGTGCGGGGGTGGGGAAGGAGGCTGGGAGGCTCCGAGACAGGTTTTCCGTGGAGCAGCCCCAATGCGCTGGGCAGTGTTGAGGCCCCACAGAGACAGAGTGGGATGAAACCCATTTCGCTTCCAGGGTGGAGGCAGGCCGTCCCAGGAGAAGGTTCCCTTGGGCCAGCAGGGGGTGTGGGACATAAACAATGGATCTTGGAACACTGAAAAAATAAAATTTAAAAAAAAAAAACTGAACTTGCTGATAGCGAAAATTTTAAACAATACGGAAAACTACCAAGAAGAAAGGGAAGAAAAATATCATTCAGATTCCATCGTGGGGAAGTAACGGTTATTAGCATTTTGGGGAACATTGCTATGGTGCTGTGTGTGCATGAACATTTGTGTACTCTTAGTTTGGTCTGTTAGTATTATATTATATATATTATATTAACAAACATGCCCTAATCTGAGTGGCTGAAACAACAAACATTTATTTCTCACAGTTCTGGAAGCTGGGAAGTCCAAGGCTTATATGCATATCCATACACATTTAGCCATATATTTTATATATGAATGAGATACACACATGCAACATTAAAATATGGTTTGTGTATATATATATTTATTTATATATACATATTTATATATATTTATATTTATACACACACACACACATACACACACAATAAATATATGGGGTGCCTGGGTGGCGCAGTTGGTTAAGCCTCTGATTTCGGCCTGGGTCCTGATACCAGGGTCCTGGGATGGTGTCCCACGTTGGGCTCCCTGCTCAGTGGGGACTTCTCCCTCTCCTTCTGCCCGCTCCCTCCCCCACCCTGCTTATGCTCTCTCTCTTTGAAATAAATATATAAAATCTTAAAATTATATATATATAAAATGCATATATATAATATATATAAAATACATATATGGAATATATATTTTTGTTTTCACATTATATTAAGATTTGGGCTGTTCAAAGTCGACGACACATAGATTTACCTCGCTCACTTTCAGTAGCTGTATAGAATCCTGCTGAGTTCATAAACCAACATAAAAGACTTAAGCGGAAGCCCCATGTACACCTTGGCTGTTGGCAAACTTTTTCTTACCCCAGCACTGTGATGAATGTCTCTAAGGCTACATCCTGGTGGGGGGGGGGTGGAGATTCTGGGTTTCCTACTTTTCTGTCATATAGACAGAGGGGCTGGAATGTTCTTCAAAACCCCCGACCCGTGGGCAAATCAGATGGGAGCATATTTCCACCACAGGTTTGGAGCAGCTGCCCCAAGCCCAGATGCATTTAATTTTCCTAGGATGTGTGGAACAGCCCAATCCCAGGTCCTGGGGCCAGCCCACTTGGCTGTTCACTCTCCCCGAAGGCTCCAGAGACTTACCTCTTTAAAATCCATTCCTGGCAGACCTATGTGTGCTTTTCTCCATCGTTCTAATCTCACTCCTGGGCCTCTAGCCCTGTGTAGCCCCTGTAAGAAGGGACAGTGACAGTTCTCTGGTCTGAGGAGTTCATTCGGTGGGCCGCGGCTCAGGGGGGCACCTCAGGCTCTGAGCCCTTGTGTTAACACTACTCATCTCTCTGCGGGACCTCCAGTGTGTGCTCAACGTGAATTCTTGTTTGTTTGTTTGTTTCTTAAAGTTTTATTTATTTATTTGACAGACCGAGATCACAAGTAGGCAGAGAGGCAGGCAGAGAGAGAGGGGAAGCAGACTCCCTGCTGAGCAGAGAGCCCGATGTGGGGCTCGATCCCAGGACCCTGAGATCATGACCCGAGCCGAAGGCAGAGGCTTTAACCCACTGAGCCACCCAGGTGCCCCTATTTTTCTCTATTTTTAAAGGGGAGTTGCAAACTTCAGTATACCTCGGCCCCAAACACCTCAACGTGTATATCATGAAATACAGTTGGATAAATACAGTTCCTTCATTTCAGGTAGAATTCATACACGATCTTAAGTGTACTGTTTACTGAATTTTGACAAATGCACACACTGTGTGACCCAACCCGTATCAAGATGGGAGATCGCTGCCATCGCCCAGAAGCTTCCCTCATACCCCTGCCCAGTCAGCTCACCCCCACCCTGCCCCTAGAGGCAGCTGCTCTTCTGATCTTTATTTTATCTTCAGTTAGTTCTGCTTTCTAGAACTTCTTATAAATGGACTCATACCACAGATGCTCTTCTGAGTCTGGTTTTTTTTTTACTTCCCATAATGGTTTTGAAATCCATCCACGCTGTTGTGCGTGTCAGAAGCACCGTGTGTGGGTACCATGGTGTGTTTGCCCCTCATATCCTTCTATGTCCCTTGATATACCCCCCCTTTTTTTTTAAAGTGGGCTCCACGCCCACCATGAAGCCCAGCGTGGGACTTGAACTCACAATCCTGAGGTCGAGACCTGAGCTGAGATCAAGGGTCAGACCCTTAACTGATGGAGCCACCCAGGCACCCCAGAAACACCTTTTTTTTTTTTAAAGATTTTATTTATTTATTTGTCAGAGAGAGAGGGGGAGAGAGCGAGCACAGGCAGACAGAGTGGCAGGCAGAGGCAGAGGGAGAAGAAGCAGGCTCCCTGCTGAGCAAGGAGCCCGATGTGGGACTCGATCCCAGGACACTGGGATCATGACCTGAGCCGAAGGCAGCTGCTTAACCAACTGAGCCACTCAGGCATCCCCAGAAACACCTTTTAAAAGGGCCTTGTTTATAGTTTCCACTGGATTTGTCTGGGATCCCACCGCCAGCTGGAGGGTGGTCAAGTGTCATCTCTACGGCTCCAGGCGGGGAAGTGCCCCCAAGGGTCACAGATGGAAACCCATGCAGACCCCACCCTAAGCCCTGCTACCCTGCAGGATTTCTTGATGGACATAAGCCCCTACATGCACAGCCCAAATTCTTTCTTTAGTCCACTGCACACTGGTTTCCACTCCCCTGCCTTACCAGGCCTGCCTGCAGCAGCCCCTGTGATCAACTCCTGCTTTCTAGAAACTCCCTCTGTTGCCCTCTTGCCCACCTCCTGCCTCCCTGGGTGCTCTGACTCAGTTTCTGTGGCTGTCCTCCTCCACAGGTGAGGGTCTTCAAGACCTTTTTCTGGGCATGTCTCTGATATCTCCGTTCTCACTCCCCAGGCTGTCACATCCAGAACCCTGGCTTTGAATGCCATCTGCGGGCCAGTGTCTCCCTGGCCAGGCCTTTCTTTAAGCCCTGCAGCCTCCACCTAGGGCTCAGGTAGACACCCTACATTCAATATCAACAGAAACAGAGGCTGCACCCTCGTTTGTCTGACCCTGCTCTGTCCCCCTTTCTCACTGAGTGGCCAGCCTCGCAGGTGCTCCGGCCTAGAGCCCAGGGCTCATCCTTGAATTCCTCACATCCTCATCGTCCACATCCATTCAACACCAGTCTCCCCAGAGCCTACCTCCAAATCAGTTCTTAATATTTGCCCCTTCTCTTCTTCATCCCTATTGCCATGGCCCTATGCTACACATTTTTTCCAGTTAATGTGAAATTCTAAGGTAACTGGGTATCCTCTACCTTTATTTGCTCAGTCTGCCTGCCCCACAGCTGGTCAGTGCCTCCTGCTCCTTCTGACCTCATCCCTACAAAGCTCGTGCTCTCCTACCTGCCTCCCTGGCCTGTCCTTCCCACACTGCCCTCCTGCAGTATTTAGCAGGGGGACAGGGTAAGATTCTCCACAGAATGTTTCCATTCTGCCTGGTGTCAGTGATCCTTTCTCCGAGGTCTTAAAAGGTGGAGGGAAAAATCGTTGTGAAAGTCCTAGCAGAGGGCGAGGCTCTCTCCCTGTCCCATAGATGACAGTGTCCCTTCGGTCCTCCTGGCGCTAGCTTCCTCCGCTGGCACAGCAAGGGGCCACGCCGGTGAATGCTCCCTCTTTCCCTGAGCAGGCTCCTTTTAAAAACTGACTCAGTTTCTGTGGCTGTCCTCCTCCACAGGTGAGGGTCTTCAAGACCTTTTTCTGGGCATGTCTCTGATATCTCCGTTCTCACTCCCCAGGCTGTCACATCCAGAACCCTGGCTTTGAATGCCATCTGCGGGCCAGTGTCTCCCTGGCCAGGCCTTTCTTTAAGCCCTGCAGCCTCCACCTAGGGCTCAGGTAGACACCCTACATTCAATATCAACAGAAACAGAGGCTGCACCCTCGTTTGTCTGACC
>NC_081563.1:98203346-98460596 GCF_022355385.1 Mustela nigripes
ACTACGTGTAGTGGTGAGGAGCCTTGCTTCAGGGCAGTCATGGGATTTACACGGACAAAATCTGGCCTTGCGACTGTGGGAGCAATGCAGGCGTGCAGGCATTTCCAAGTGGGCTCCTTGAGCCCACATGGGACGGAGTTCAGAACATGTGCCAGCACTGTGGCCAGCTGGCTCTGGCTTCTCTTTTGAGCCTTGCTCTTCCCATCACCTTCCTGGCAAACTTCTGTCTGGTTTGGAAGCAGAAAGAGCTGGTGACTGGGGATTGGAGAGAAGATCCCTTTCCTAAGTCTGCTGTTGGGGAGGATGTCACTTACTTTTAGTGGCTCTACTTTTCCATCAGCCAAATGGGGCAAAGGGGTTCTGCCTGCTTCCTTTGCAGAGCAAATGAGACCTATCATTCATCCCAGAGTTCAGGAAGAGGGGTGCCTTTGGTCCATGTGGGGTTCCTCCTGTAAGACCCCAACTCCGTGTCACCCCAGGAAGGGTGTCCCCCCAACCCCACCGCCCTCCCCGTGTCAGTTTGGAGCTGTGTCCTCTCCCCTTGCTGTAGTGCTTTCTGTACTCTTCTGTATTGCTTCCAGAAATCTGTTGCTTGGTGACTATTTTTACATTTCTTTTTGCCTCTGGAGTCTGAGAGCTCCTAGATCTGCAGGAGGTTGCGGGTCCCCCAAACAGCTCCTGACACAGGGACAGAGCTCAATAAATGCTCAATGAATACGTGGGGACTGTGGAATCTGACAGCCTTTCAAGTATCCAGAATATAGAGGCCCCTCCAGCCTCTGCCTCCCTTGTGCTATTCTAAAACGAAACCATTAATTCCTGTCCCTGAAAAAAAGGGCCCTCCTTGGGAAGATTAATGCTCTAAATTCTAGTTAGTCCTTTTCCCACCTGTGAGTGAGAGGAGCCCCGAAGTGGTCAGCTGTGCTGCTGGACAGGGCTGGGTGCAGAGAACCCAGCCCAGGGAGGCCCGGGGGGGTCTGTTGGTCATGGTGAACTGCCAAGCCAAGCCCTCCCTCCCAGCCCTGAAGGGAGCTGGGCGTCGCTCTGGAAGCTAATGAGAAACAGATTGAGGAGTGGGACGGGCCAGAGCCCGGGAGGCTGGCTGTGCTACGTGGCCTTCTCAGCAAGTCCTGTTGCTGGCGCTGAGCTTTTCCTACCAACCAGCAGGGAGCCAGGCACGGCCATGCAGCTGGACTGCAGGGTCCCCTCCAGTGTGACTCAGGGAGGACTGTATTTTACTAAAAGATCTAAACATCGCCATCTTCAGTGGTGAGGCAACAGGCTCACGGAGACATGGGCCACCCACAGAGTGTGTCCCCCTGGCCATGGGTTTCCCCTTCCTTCCCTGACATGGCAACAGTCCAGCCCATAGGCCTGAGTCCTCAGAGGGGGCTGGGTTGGGTGCATACCGAGGGAGCCAGGGTGCCCAGAGCTCCAGCAAAGCCTGCTCTCAGGGCCAGCGGCTTCCAATTCCAGCAAGAGTTTTGGGGGCTGGGGTGGCAGGCTCCATGAGGGCTGGGACCGGATGTGTCTGGATGACATCTCTCCGCTGTATCTTGTGTTGTGAACCTCACAGACACACCAGAAACACTGAAGCTGCATCACATCATTGCTCAGCAAATAGGTTTTGGGATTGGCCAAGGCTTGAAGCTCAGCTCCACGACTGGTCAGCACTCAGGAGAAGAGTTTACTTCTCCAAACTTCATTTTTCTTTCAAGGAAGTGGGGATCATAAGAGTATTTACCTGAGTGGTGTGTTTTGAAGATTGCATCTTAATATCTACTTTGTATCAGGTGTCCTTGTAGGTGCTATGTCTGTTTTCACTCACTGAATCCCCACAACACACCGAGGCAGATAAGTTATTGTTCCCATTCTGTGAGCAAGGAAGCCGGCACCCAGAGAGGTTAAGTAACTGTCTCAAGGTCACACAGCTGGTAAGAAGCAGAACCAGGCTTTATACTTAGAGCACTTGGCTCAGAGCCCAGCTCTGAACCTGTCGGAAATGCGCAGAGCTGAGCATGGTGCCCGTCCATAGTGAGTGTCTGGTGCAAGGGAGCCATTGATGTTTCATTAACAAACAAGAGGAAGGTAAAGCGGAATGGCCCGTGTCTTCCTGAAAGAATGGACATGATGGAATTTTGTACCATTCATGACCCATTCATTCATTCAGTCTTCATTCAACAATGCTCCTACCTGCTTTGCCCAACATGTGTGAATATTGGGGAAGCAATGGCTCCGGGTTTGGGATACTCTTGGAAGGTGGCTTGAGGGCAAAGAGCAGAGAGCCATTCAGGTGACCCACAGGGAGAATGGGTCTCCTGTCGGCACCTGGTTTGCAGGAGGACCCTTGAAGTCTCGGGACCAGGGGCTGCCAGGCCGCTTGGGGCTGTGGTCGATTCTCTGCCCACTTGCTCCCATTTCCCTGCGAAGCGACTATATCCTCGAGGTTCTGTGCTTCTGTTCCCCCCAACTCAGTGTGTGACAGACTCTGGGTTGCCATGGTAACAACTGGAACCCCAGTTTTATATGTTCTTACTATTCCGGGGTCAGTATAAATTCTGCACCCTTTTGGAGAAGAATGGGAGGGTCGTCTGTTTCAAACCAGTTGTCTGCTTCTTCCTCCTCTGCAAGGAAGGGGAGACAGCCCCCCAAAAGACAGTCACTAGGAAAGTGCCCCAAAATTGTGTACTATGAGCAGACTAAGGGAGAGGGTACCTCCAAGCATCCCTTTCCGATGACTATTTCTACACTATTTTAATTCTATCATCTTATTTCTTTTACCCTAAGACTTAATAAGCAATGAGAGCCACAGTAATAAGCCTCAAGGATGTCCCAATTTATATTTCCAAATCTGTCACCTGTCAGTTTCTTCACAAAGCAGCTTTTCAGGGTAGGGGGGATGGGTGCACTCTGCCAACGGAACATGCCAGTCTCCTTATTGTCTCCAAACTTCTGTACACGCTGTCCCGTCTACCCAGAATGCCCTTCTGCTTCACTCTTGGTCAGCTTTGAAGACCCAGTTCAGTTTCCATCTCCTCCAAGAATTTTCCACATGATTCCAGTCTGAAGTGGCTGGGACCCTCTGAGTGTAACTTTCATTGTCTCTTCTATTCATGTGGTCATCTCCTGTTCTATCATCAATGAAAACTAGTGAAAGGCTTTAAATGGACAAGAGAAATACAAAGATCACTGTGTGTCCTGTCTAGGGGAACTCCCAGGTTACCGCTGTCTTTCAATGTCTTTTAAAAGCTATTTTTACAACTCTGTTAGTCATAGAAAACGGATAATGATGCCAACTACTTGCGCTCATAGAAATACACAGGAATTGCGTCCAGTGGAACTCGATTGATTATTGCCCTGTGCATAGACGTCTGCATCCAGTTATAAAGTCATGTCAGCATTCTGATTACCTGTATGTGGTTCTTAGAAATCTCCTTTGAGGTTCCTCAAAAAGTTGAAAATAGAGCTACTCTACAGCCCAGAAATCGCACAACTGGGAATTTACCCTAAAGATACAAATGTAGTGATCTGAAGGGACATGTGCACCTGAGTGCTTATAGCAGCAATGTCCACAATAGCCAAACTATGGAAGGAACCTAGATGTCCATCAACAGATGAATGGATAAAGAAGTGGTACACACACACACACACACACACACACACACACACATATATATATATACAGTGGAATACTATGCAGCCATCAAAAGAAATGAAATCTTGCCATTTGCAATGATGTGGATGGAACTATAGGGTATTATGCTGAGAGAAATAAGTCAATCAGAGAAAGACAAGTATCATATGATCTGTCTGATATGAGGAATTTGAGAGGCAGGATGAGGGATTGTGGAGGGTAGGGAGGGAAAAAAATGAATCAAGATGGGACCAGGGAGAGAGACAAACCACAAGATACTCTTAATCTCAGGAAACAAACTGAGGATCGCTGGGGTGTGTGGGGGGGTAGAGATAGGGTGGCTGGGTGATGGACATTGGCGAGGGTATGTGCTATGGTGAGTGCTGTGAATATGTAAGACTGATGATTCACAGACCTGTATCCCTGGGGCAAATAATACATTATACGTTAATAAAAATAATTGAAGAAAAAAAGAAATCTCTTTTGAATCTGTTAGAACACCTCAACTCAATCCTTCATTAATGAACTAAATAAAATCCTTATATTTTTATGAGAATCATAATTTTATCCTTCCCCCCAAATTATTCTTTTTTTAAAAAAAGATTTACTTATTGAGAGAGAGAGAGAGAGAGCACAAGCAGGGGGGAGGGGCAGAGGGAGAGAGAGAATCTTAAGCAGAGTCCCCCCCAAGCAGGGCTGGATCCCAGGACCCTGAGATCATGACCTGAGCCAAATCAAGAGTCAGACTCTTAACCGACTGAGCCGCCCAGGCATCTCCCTCCCCCATCCCCCAAAAGAGTATTCCTTGACATTACTTAATTCAAACTAAAAAAGGGTGGTTTGGCATACTGTATCAGTCAACCTTTGGAAGGCAACAAACAACAGAAATCAAAAGTAGGTAACTTTAAGCACAAAGGAAAAAAGAGCATACTGGAGGTTACTGGGTGGCTGATAACATTTACAGGGAGCCCAAAGTTGTGGGCTTGGAAGATGGACTGGAGAGGAAGGAGGTTTGGTGGTGGGACCACAGGCAAAGGCATGGGATGAGCTGGCTTGGAGATCATCTCTGGAGACTACCACTGCTGGACGTCACTGCTGGTAGCCACTGGCCATGACCTCAACCGCACGCTGCTGACGCCACGCAATGAACCCTGAATGGCTCCTGAGTGTTTTTATCACTCACTTGACATTTGAAGGCCTGGCCAGGGCTACCTAAGCCTCTGGGCAAAAACCTGTGCCTTTGCCCTGGCCTGCTGGGATTGGAGGCAGGGACCTGCACCCCCCCCCCCCCAGATCCATACGATGGAAGTGTCCCTTTCCCCCAAATAGGAAAATGGCTGCCCCCAGATGACAGGTGTCGACTTGAAAGCAAATCGTGAGTTCCATAAGCTCTGTTTACCACAGAGGACACATATCCCTTTATGTCCAGAGTGAGGGCATCTCACAGTGGCCCAGCCTAGCAGAACCCTGAGGAGACCCTACAAAGAAGGTCGGGAGAAACGCTGGAATTAGAGAATGTCAGAACTGGGCAGGGTCCCAGAAGCCACCTCGAATGATCTTATTTTCCTCTTGAGGACACAGAACTACCAGAGCTGGAGGTTCTGGGTGGCCTGTAAGGTGGTCCTTGTCTCACGACAGGCTTCAGGTGTTCATAACACGGGGGACTCTAGTGTCCCCTCCTAGTCTGGTTATTGTCACCAGTGGGAGGGCATGCCATCGTCTACTTTAAAACAGAGCCCCTCCTGAGTCGCCTTTGGCCTCTGGGCTGCCGCCCAGCTTTGCCAACAGCTCTTTGGGGCTGTGTTTTGCTGACATGGCTGGTGGTGGGGAGCTGGGAGACGCAGTTTTCTGAGGATCCATTTGCAAAATTGAAACCCTGCCCTTGAGAACCCTCTGCACATCATAGCTGTGAAAAGATATGAGAGCAAGGCCAAGGGCAACTTCCAGTGAGATCTCAGCGTCCCCTGTGACGCCCATAGCTTTGTGTGGGAACTCAGCAGCCTGAGGCTCCAAGGTGCCCCCTCTCAAGGGCCCTTTGTGGCTCTGTTCTCCCTCTCTCATTTCTTCCTCTTACCTCATTGTATACCTTGGTTTCCAGAAAGCGGGAGACTCTACCTGAGACCCAGTGGTGCAATTGAATCCACTGGGCATCCTCGACCCCCCAGGGCATTCCCCCACACTACTTGGCTGTTGGTGCCCAGCCTGGACTGGACTATTTTCCACTGGGGTGAGAGGGCGGAGTTCTAGCAGACAGGTTCATCCTCTGCCACCCAAGAGAGGGTCTTGGGGTTTGGAAGAGATGCCCCTGCCCGGGAGAGGACAAAAAGCTAGGTGTCTGGGTCCCCACTACTGCCATTCTTCTCTCCATTCAGGTACCTTCCCTACCCCCCAGCTTGGGGACCCAGTCTGTGCCATGAAGCCCGTGGGCAGCCCTCACCATCCCTGAGCTTGGACCAGTGTCTGCTGCTGCCTTCTACTTAATCTTCATCACCTTCTTTGAGGTAGGGATCAGTACCCATTTTACAGATGGTGAAAACCGAGGCTTAGAGTGCCACAAGGTGGTGAGCTCAGCCCTGTGGGGTTCCAAAGTTCCCAGTCTTCCTAGGACACCATGCTGAATTCCACCTCCCCCTTACATTCCTTCCTGGTTCTGCTCTGTCAGTCAGCAAACATACCAAGTGTGACTGACTGACCAGCAAGAGAGAAAGGAAAGGGGGTGTCAAGGTTTTTTTGTTTTGTCTGTTTTTTTTTTTTTTTTAAGATTTCATTTATTTGTTTGAGAGAGAGAGTGTACAAGTGGGAGTAGGGAGGGAGAAGCAGGCTCCCCCCCTGAGCAGGGAGTCTGACACAGGGCTCGATCCTGTGTCATGATCTGAGCTGAAGGCAGATTTCAACCTACTTACTGAACCACCCAGATGCCCTATATTTTGTTTTGTTTTGAAAACCCTTGCAGACGTTTTCCTGCCCATCTGAAATGGTCTTGGGCTTCCTTTTTGGAAGGATACCCAGATCCCTGTGGCTAGAAAACTATCCTTGAATCATGGAAGTTTTCAGATGGAGTGGTGGAGGTTGCCTCTTGCTTCCCTATCTCAGGAAGACCAGGGGGGATAGAGAGAGGACCCTGCCACTCTGCGGGGTCAGCTGGGGCTCCTCTGCCCTCACCCTAGGCTTTCTTGATGGGGGAGGAAGACTACCAGTTATGCGCATGGGTATAGCTATGCCCTACCCTCCTCAGCAGGGCTGGTAGCACAGGGACAGGGAGGACGATCGCATGCTAGAGTTACTCCACAGCTGTCTTAGCCTCTCAGAGCCTCAGTTTCTCCATCCGTGACATGAGGATGGTACGGGAACCCACCTTGTGGGGTGGTTGTAAAGATGATATGAGTTCATGCATACAACCACCAAGACCACTATGGGGTACACCACGAAGTTCCCCACTCCCTACATGATCCCTGGGATAAGGAGCTCTTTATTTTCAATAATCTTTCATGTCACGGGGATGCCCTCAGTTAGTTTATGCTGAACGGCTCTAGCCAGGTTGGGTGAGACAGGTTGAGGGTTGCTCTGGCCGCTTCTTAAGGTCGTCTGAAGAAATCGATAGAAGGAGGCTAAGAAGTTTAACCCAGACTTGGAAACAGCTCTTAAGGGTGTGGCATCATGGCTTTGCAATAGGAGTGTAAACAGTCTTTCAAGGACACTTAAGAAAGCCATCCCGTGGTGATTCCATTATGAAGATGGTGCCCCATCATGGTTCCATTATGAAGATGGCGCATCAACACGCCTGGAATGAACAGAAAAGCCAGCTTCCCTGATGGTGTGCAAAGAGGTGCTCCAGGCTTGGGATAAAAATTCCATTGAAAGTGTCCTCCAGATCCCCAAGACGCTGTATCACCAAGAACCAAGACGGGGAGGGAAGACGATGTATTCAGAAACTCAGATGACTCAGGAGGTGGCTTCGATGACGATGAAGACCCTGAGCACGAAGGTCTAGTTGGAGGAGCAGCAAGAGATGGAGTCCGAGTAGGAGGGTGAAGAGTACAAATCTTGTCAATGAATAGATGATCACATATGTGATTGTAGGCATGTATGGTAAATAATAAATAAATTATTAGGAATACATATTTAATTATTTCATCTTCTTTGAAAAAGATTATATATTCAGTTATGTCATATATCCTTCAGATGTTTTGAGTGGGAAGATGGGGGAATCATTATATTTGGGGATTGTCTTATTTTGGGGGCACTGTTGGTGCTCTTCCCCACAACATGCCCTTTCCAGAAGACCCTGATATTCCTCATGACTCTTTGCCCCAGGGCTTCTTCTGGCTGCCTGCCCTAGAGATGGCTGGAATAAGTACCTTCCAGGAGCAGCACTTGTCCAACGACCGATGCGGCTTGGGTTATAAATTCTGCAGCTCCCTTATCCCTCTGAGGAGATGACGCTGAAGTGTGTGTTCCTCACTGGCCCCCACAGTTCTCAGGGGGATTAAGCTCTAGGTGCCTGGGTGATAACCTGCTTCATAAAACGTCCTTTACTGGCTGACTTGCATTCTCTGTGCCATTTTCCCATTCCCTTCCTGGTGCTTCTGAGATTCCCTCCAGATAAACCAGATTGGCTGGAACGCTTGTCCCAGGGTCTGCTCCTGGGGAGATGCGACCTACTGTAAGCACAAATGACAAAGGGTAGCGATGGTTACTATCACACGTTGTTATTTTGATAAAGACAAGGAAAATTCCTGCTTTGTGCTCTTGTTCCCCAGAGACTGTGGAAGCCGGGCCAGTGGTATCTTTTAGGTCTTGTCAGAAAGGGGGAGATCTGACTACATATTTATCTCAAAGCAATCTCGAAGTGATTCCTTCTCTCTCTCCCTCCCTCTCTCTCTCTCTCACTCAATTATACGCTTGAGCAGCTATGCCAAAAATCAGACTATCCAGAGCAATTAAAAGCTTCCTTTGCCAGACCTTGGGGATTTCTCTCTGATCAATGAGAAAAACACCGCAGCTGGAAAAGAGCCAGGGCCATCATGTCTTAGCTGTTCAGATGAGCTGTAACACCATTCAAATGTGTTTTTATTTTATTTTACTTATTTATTTTTTTGATGATTTTATTTGTTTATTTGACAGAGAGAGACACAGCGAGAGAGGGAACACAGCAGGGGGAGTGGGAGAGGGAGAAGCAGGCTTCCTGCTGAGCAGAGAGCCCAATGTGGGGCTTGATCCCAGGACCCGGGGATCATGACCTGAGCCCAAGACAGACGCTTAACAACTGAGCCATCCAGGCATCCTTCAAATGTGTTTTTAAAAGATCCTTTTATTTTTTAATATGGAAAGTCAGTGTGTGTGGGGGATGTTATACAAATGACCAGCAATTTCTCATTAGTTTTCAACCGTTTAACTCCAAAATGGAATTCATTTGTGAAAATTAGTATCGGGCTCCACTTACCAGCTCACGAGCCATGGTGAAGTATTTATTATTCTATTTATCATTAATAATACAATAATAGCAGATACCATGTAATTTCAAGTTACCTCCTGATGGTCACTGTACTAAGAATGTCACATATTTTGTCTCAGCTGACTTTAACGATACTATGAAGAGGTGACTGTTATCATGTCTATTTTATTGATGCCATTTCTCAGGCTCAGAGAGGTTAAGTAATTTGTCTGAGATCACACAGCCAGGAAGTAGGAGGATGGGGCTATAAGCCCAGGGGGTCTGGCTTCAAGCCAGCATTTTTAACTATGGGAAGGGCAACCCAGGTTTTCACACCAGAAGGGAAGAAGGGACTAACTTGACTTCATTGCCCAAGGCCAGGGTCCCCCTGCTCTGCCTTTCCCAAGGAGTTGAAACAAGGTGGATTTTGATTTTCCTGCTACTCTTCCCTGCTGCTTTCTTCTTTGGAGAAGTCAGAGAATTTCATCAACTGGGTTTCCCCAGGTCTCAGCCGCCTGTGGCTGCAGAAGGGGCCATAGGCACAGGGATGGAGGACATTTCTGTGTCTGGGTCTGCGGCAGCCAGCCGCTGGTGTGACCCTCCAGCCTCTAGGCGACACCCCTGTGTCCACAAACAAGCTGGTTCCTGCAGGGGCCTGCTGCCATGCTAGGGAACAGCTGAGAGAACGCTTCTCTAGAAAGACAGGGTCAATGTCGAAACATATGAGGCTAGTTATGCGCTATTGGAGGTGATCAGTTTCAAGAGAGGCACACTAGGGTACACTTGGAACAGAACAAGGAAAATCTCAAGGGACATCTTGGGATGCTACAGGGAATAGCGTCATCCCAGCTTCACCTGGTCATCATTCACAGTGTGACTCTGGCCACATCACCCCGGGCCCTCTTCCTCTGTCTGTGAAATGGGCGGATGGTTCAGAGGAGCCTAGAGGCCCCTTTCTACACACACAGATCTGTGAGTAACACTTCCCACAGGCAGCTCCCGCGCCCCCTCAGCCCTTTGTTCTGCATACTGTCTGCTCTGTCCACATCCTGGGGCCCGTTTGCATGTTATGTGTCCAGTGGAGGACCAGCTGCACTGTGAGGTCGAGAGGTCAGTGAATGGAAACTTCCTTGTGTTTGGATTTGCACAGAGTGGACCCAGTACAGTTCCCAACCGGGGGTGATTCTGCACCCCTTCCCCATGGAGCATTTGGAAATATCTGGAAATATCTTTATTTGTCACGACTGGGAGACAGCTGCCACCTAGCAGGGAGAAGGCAGACTCCAAGCTGCTGGATGTCCTACGGCGTGCAGGACAGCTCCCACAAGAAAAAATGATTTGGTCTCTAGCATCAGGGGCGCTGACGTTGAGAAACCCCAGTTTTGAGGAGAATGGATGGGGTCACAGGCTACAGGGAGCAGGCGTTGTCCCCGCCTCGGTTTTTCCTCCTCTTCAGAGTTCTTTCTCTCCACTGTCAGGTGAAGACCAGCAAATAATTATGGCGAACTCGAGTCCCCTTTATTCTCTTTTTGGTTATTTAATTTTTTATTTATGTTTATTTATTAAAAATATTTAATTTATTTGTTTGACCAAGCATAAGCAGGGGGAGTGGCAGGCAGAGGGAGAGGCAGGCTTCCTTGCTGAGCAGAGAGCCCAAGGTAAGGCTCGATCCCAGGACTCTAAGACCACGACCTGAGCTGAGGGCAGGTGCTTAACCGACTAAGCCCCTCAGGTACCCCATTTTTTTAAGAAGATTTTATTTATTTATTTATTTGTCAGAGAGAAAGAGAGAGAGAGAGCACACAAGCAGGCAGAGGGAGAAGCAGGCTCCCCGCTGATCAGGGAGCCTGATGGGGGACTCAGTCCTAGGACCCTGAGACCATGACCTGAGCCGCAAGCAAGCCACTTAACCGCCTGAGCCCCGCAGGCCTCCCACGGTTATTCTTAAAATAACAACAACAACAACAACAACAATAATAATAAGTAATACCTGCATTCGGTAAGAATCTTTTCAACAAAACTGTTGAAAAGAGCACAGGGTGCAAAGCGATGATCCATGCGTCCTGGTCTCCCCGTTCTCCTCCCCCACCAGGTAAACACTGGTCACCTGTTTTTTGTGTCTCCTTCTAGATCAGGTTTCTCCATCTCAGCACTAAAGAGATTTGAGGCCACACGATTCTCTGTGGTGTGGGGCTGTCCCGTGCACCATAGGGATACTCAGCAGCATCCCTGGCCTCTGCCCACTAGAAGTCAAAAATGTCCGCAGATGCTGACAAATGTCCCCAGGGACCCGGGTTGGGAACCTTTGTTCTAGGGGTGTTCTTTCCATAGTCACACACCTATTTATTTATGAATCTGTGTCTTTTTCTTATCGTTCTTGGCACATAGTAGATGCTCACTGAATATTTGTTGAAGGAATGGATAACAGAATTAAAGCAATTTAAGTGAGCGGTCAAATCCTAGCTGAGATGCCTCAGGTACCGGTGTCAGTTACTTCCTAACACAAATCAAGGACATGAAATAATTTTTTCCTGGTTCTTATGGGTTTTGCTGTAAGGAGCACCATTTCATTATGCTTCCAAGCTATCTCACTGCTAACTGCTGGGATGAGGGGGATGAGTCCCAACACCTTCGAGTCCATTTTTGGGAGCAACTGGGCCACCTGTAGCAATCTGGATTATCTGTGTTCTGTGCATGTGAGGGTCTCCTTTCCCTTCCCTGACTGGCAGGCTGGGGGAGGCATCAGGGATGGGCTTCCTCTACTCCAAGGGGCCCCTCCTGCCCCATCAGATCTGCTCTGCCAACATCTGGCTTTCGTGACAAGCTGTGGCCTTGGTTCCAGAAAGAGTGCCCTTCCTAAGAAGGTGGGGGTGTTAGTCCAACTTGGGCAATCAGCCCAAAGTCCATTTTGTGTAATTCTGGGCCGCCTGCCCAAGTTCTTCCTGGAGTGCAGCTGGGCCTGGGATGGTCTCTGGATTTTTCCATGTTTCCTGGAGTGGAGTGAGTGGGGATCTGGGAGCTGGGCAAGTGACCTGTGCCTATCAGCAGCAGGACACTCATCCTGGGGCCTACTTGCTTCTCACTTACTCCAGGGCTGGGGGAATAAAGCTGGCCTTCCCAGGGAATGCACAGCTGGGGCGATGGGGCAGTGCCTCGTGAATCCCTCCGGGGAGAACAAGGCAGACTACGATCAAGAGTCATTGCGGGAGGTGCGGCCTGAGGGCTCAGGTGTTGGCTGGGAGCTCAGCTGAGGCTGGGCTTGGGGGGGGGGGGTTGTCTCTTTTTATGGCGACTTGAGGATAACTGGATGTATTACACCATGGTTTGGGACTTCAAAGACACAAGTCCCAAGAAAGAGACACCTGTGGAAGCTGCATGGCCTGTCCAGCTGTGAGGTCCCACCATGAGGATGAGGTTACCCAACCTCGTTTCTGCGGACTCTACTAGTGGAGGTGGTCACAAAGGCCACCAGGTTCAAGGTGAAGGGACACAGGCCCCACCTCTTGATGAGAGAGCGTCAAAGCCATGTTGTAAATGAGCATGTGCAGTGGGAAATACTGCTGTGGCTATTTTGGGGATATGCCATCTGCCCCAGGGCTGCACTGGGTTCCATTCATTCCCCAAGAAAATGTAAGGGCAAGATGCTATCCAGAAGCCCTCACAGCTGCCTGGGTCCCACTGAGTCTTCCCTTTTAAGCTTCTTGCAACAGCTAGGACAAGCCCAAGGTTGGGGGCAAGGTTCAAGGGTCCCAGATGTGTTCTATGGCCAAGTCGCTTCCTTCTTCGGCTTGTCTTGGGCCTACACACTGTTCCACTGGTGGGAGCATTGGGGCAAAGCAGGAAAGGGAACATTCAGGGTGAGTTTGCTGGGTCTCAGCTTCTAGGCCAGCAAGATTTGTCACTCTCAGAGTCTCCCCCGTCCACTCTGTATCCATCCCTTTCTTCTTCTCCTCCTCCTCCCTTCCTTACCTTCAAATGTGCTCTCAGAATTACTGCCATGTTCCTTCTTGAAGGCGTGATTGACCCTTTTCAGCCTCTCACTGACCTGGAAACCCTGCCCCTCTGAGACTGCTCTCGGGCGGTGGTCAGCAAAGCCTGTCGGTTGTTGTCTTGTTTGCTGAGCCTCCCTGTAGCTTTGAACAAGAGTTCCAAGAACTCTTCCTGTAGCACCCCCACATTTCTCCTACCTCTCAGCCTGGCTCTTTCTTCCTTTGAGGGTGCCTCCTTGGTGCTCTCTCATTTTGTCCCATTACTTCATCTACCCGCTGTTAGCACTGACTACGGGATCTAGTTTCTTGTTTCCTCCTTACCTTACGAGCTCTAAATCTCACATTTCCAACTTCCTACCAGATATCCCTACGTGGCTGATCCACAACCAGCTGAGAACCACTAGACCAAAGTTAAATTCGGTGTCTCCTTCCCATGTGGAGCTATCCATTCCCCTGTCATTGAGTGCCATCCCCATGGCCACAGCTCCTCCTTCTCTGCCTCTGAATCAGGGCAATCACCTTCCGAAAGGGCAATGGCTTCTTCACCTCTGCTCTCTCTCTCTCTTTTTTGAAAAAGATTTTATTTATTTATTTCGCCTCTGCTCTTATCCTTCCTTCTCCACCCCTTCCAGTGGCTTCTTAGGTCTCATGGAATCAAGTTCTTAACTCCTAACTCTGGTCTTCAAGATCTTCACCATTGGTCTCTAACCCTCTTTCCAGCTAAGTCTTCCTGTGGGAGTCTGAATTCTAAGAAGGCCCCATGATCTCCACTCTTTTTGTTACTGCCTGTATAATCTTCTCCCCTTAAATGCCTTTGAGCCCATGACTTGCTGCTAGCCAATAGGATACAGCAAAGGCGAGGGGACGTCACTCTTTCACTAGGTTATGTCATAGAAGAGACTGCCTTAGCTGACTTCATCGAGAGAACTTCTGCTGGCTTGGAAAAAAGCCCAAAGCTGTAAGCTGCTTATGGAGAGGACCATGAGGTGAGCAGCTGGCGGCGGCCTCCGGAAACCGTAGGTGGTCTCAAGGAGCTGAGGCCAGCCTCCAGCCTCTGGCCAGGAGGAAGCTGGGGCTCTCCGACCCGGACTTGCCAGGAAATGAATTCTGCCCACCACTTGCATGAACTGGGAAGCACATTTTTCCCCTCATTAAGCTTCAGATGAAATCACAGCCCCAGTTGAAAACCTTTTGCAAGGAGCGAGCAAAGACCCCAGCAGAGCTGTGCCCACTCCTGACCCATGGACACTGTAAGATCATTAGCGTGTGCTATTTGAAGCCTCTGAGGATGTGGTGTTTTTTTTTTTTTTTTAAAGATTTTATTTATTTATTTGACAGAGATCACAAGTAGGCAGAGAGGCAGGCAGAGAGAGAGAGAGGAGGAAGCAGGCTCCCTGCTGAGCAGAGAGCCCAATGCGGGACTCGATCCCAGGACCCTGAGACCATGACCCGAGCCGAAGGCAGCGGCTTAACCCACTGAGCCACCCAGGCGCCCGATGTGGTGGTTTGTTACTCAGCCACACAAAACCAATACACTCACCCTGCTTAGTCTGTGCCAGTCCTCAGGCTGACCCAGCTTTCAAACACGCTTTCCTTTGTATGCCCTGCTAAGAACATGCATTCTGTACACGAACCCCTCAACCTGCATTTTCTCTCTGGTAGAATCTTGTTTGTCTTTCAAAACTTCACTCAGATGTGCCCCATTCTCACACTCTTGTTGCCCCCCCCTCCTCCTCCCCACTCCCCAAGCCCAAGGCCCCTGGCTCTTACCTCTCTCAAAATGCAACGGTGCTGGCTGTTTTGTGTCCCCAAATTAGTCTCCTCTCTTATCTTCCCAGCTCAGGGTCCAGCTCAGTGCCTGGCTTCCAATCAAACAAGGGTTCCTGGCTTGGAGATGTGTGTTGGGGTTTGGCGGGGGGGATCCTGGATAGGGCTCACACTATCCATGAATCCCTTAAAACTACTTGGAGAAGGTTGCTTCTGAGCCATTCTTCTGGGTCCATAGCTTCCACCAGATTCTCCAAGAGGCTTGAGGTCCTGGAAAGATGAAGACCGATTGAAGCCGAGTGTCAATACATAGTTCTTGAATTTAAGCCCCTGGGTTGTTGCCTGCTAAGGAGATTTTCATTTTAAGCCTTGCCACTAATTGTGGCTTTGCTGGAGGAATTCGAAGCTTCCTGGGCATTTTACAGGAGAGCTGCTGTTTCGACATGTATAAAAGCACAGTCAAGTAGGAAGCCCCAGGCTTCCACCAGGTATGAAGGTGGCCCAGGCCAGGGAAAGAAGAAGAAAACAGGGGCGGGGGCGGGGGTGGGGTGGAGCAGGGATGCAGGGAACCCCACATGTTCAAGAAGAAGAAACAACAGGGGGAGTCTGGGAGACAAAGTGGGCACGGGGACCCAGGGGCCGGCGAATTCTGTGTTGAGGGAGGGACTGCGTTTCTCCTTCTAATTGTGTCAGGTGCCAGGATACCGAGTCCCCACTGCTAGCTCCCCTGGGCTCTCGAGGGCTGCCTTGGGCAGTGCCAGTGTATTTTTAGCCCTCCAGTAAGTGGAACAAAGCGCCCTGAGAGGCAGTGCTGCGCTCTTGGCTCTTGGCTCTGGGCAACACTCAGCAGCTTTCTGAGAAAGCACAGGACTCCCTCTCCAGCTGCAGTGGGATGTGGGTCCAGCTCCCTCCAAGTCTCTTTCCCTCTGGGGCCTGGGAGAGGGACGTCCTCGCCAGATGGAGGGGGGCCAGGGATGTGTGGCGGGTGGTTTAGGGGAGAGCTAGCAAGCTGGACAGAGCGCAGGGCTGGATGCTTGCCTTCCCTGGCCCTTTGCTCTGGGGGAGATAATTTGTCCTGGGACCAGTTAAGTGGGCAAAGCAAGGAGCTCTAGCCTAGGGACTGGGAAGTTGGGTGAACTGCTAACCCCAGCCAGAAATGCCTTTCCCGGAAGGCGGAGGCCTCAGTGAAGGAAAGTGCGGGGGAGAGTATCAGGAAGCCACTTCCCGATGACCCAGGTGATGAACTATCAAGGTCAACCTTAAGCATTGATCTGCTAAATATTTGCTTGGATCACTGACCCAGCAGACCTCCCGCCCTCGCCTATCCCCTGGTTGTACCGGGGCCTTGCCACAACCAGACTGTCTTACCCCTTGACCTTGGAGGAGGTGGCACTGTTTCCCAAAGAGGCCTTTGCAGACAGGGTGACTGGCCTAGTCCTCTCACGGGGGTCATAGGCTGCAGGTGAAGATGGACAGGGGGGAGGCTGGGGCCAGGCGTCCCCCATGGACCCTTTGTTTGAAATGGCTAGGTGGAAATGGTCAAGGTTCAGCAAAGCTGCCCACGTAAAACCAAATTCCATAAGGTCAGGCCCCTAGGACCTTCTCCCCACTGCAATCATCCCACCCACACACGCCCGGGAAAAAGGGCAGCCTCACTTCTCAGACAAGCAGAAGCTGAGAGAGAGGTTGGCTGACGTCTGGAAAGAAGAACCAATGTCTCTGTCCCTCTGTTCTCACTCACACCCTCTCTCTCCCCCGAGCGCCCACCCTGAGACAGCTGCCATGCTGGGTTCTGCACGGGGCCACCCCCTGAGTCCCCATGTATCTCTTTCTCTCCATTTTCCCAAGTTGCAGTCCTGGAGTCAGAAAGGTTAAGCAGCCCATCCGAGGTCACCCAGCAAGGAGGGAAGCTGGATGTCAAATTCAGACCATTAAGTGACCCCCTACTCCCAAGAAAGGAAGAGATGGGGGAAGGCCCTTCACCTGCTCTCTGAGATTCTAGAACATGGGGTGGGCTAAAGGGCAGGGCAGGAGGCACAGCCTGTCCCTGGGCCATTTCCTTCCCAAGATTGCTGTGGGGAGAAAAATCAGGCTTCTGACTCGCTTGAGTCACTGCCACTTGGGTTTTTCTGTCACTGGGAGCCAAATGGATTCTAAACGGTACACTTGCGGCCTGAGCCCCATTCTCTGGCCATGGCAACTTTTATTTATGCTTTGGAACCCAGCTGAAAGACCACCTCCTCCAGGATGCCTGACCTAATCTCTATCTCCCTAGGGGACTCTGAGACCCTTCCCCTGCGAGTCCCCAGCCTCTGAGTTGACCTTCCTGGACTGTCCTCATGACGTGCTGACTAGCATGTTAGACTCCTTCGCTGGGCATCCGCCCACCTTACTCATGAGACTGGAAGAGAACGTGTTTGCTTTGGCTTAAGGGCAATGGTGTACTTACACACCAGCTCTCTGGGAGAAAAACACTCTGAGTTGTGGTGTTGCCTCGGTCTGTGCTGTCGAAATACTGCCACCACGGCCACTTTTGAGCTGTGATGGTTTCACAACAGGCTCACAAGAGTTCTAATGATGTAGCAGATGTAGCGTTGGCCAGCGTGTGAACCAGGATTCCCAGGCTTGAGCTCACCACGGCTGGAGGGCTCGCCCCCTGCTGAGATCTAAGGCTCGCCCATAGAAGGTGCACATCAGGCTGGGACCCCCGAATCCTTGCTTGGATGGGCTGTTCTATTCAATAGATATGTATATATAATTTCTTCCTGAACATCTAGGAAGAATTTAGAAGGGACATTTGGGGAAGGTCATTTGCGAACCCAGTAGGCGTCCTTCTTTCCTCCCTATCTTCTGGCCTTTTTGCAATGTGACCTTGCAGTTCTCCCAGCAAGAGCTGGAGCCAGTTTCCTAATCCTTAAGTCAGGCCTAGCCTTGTGACTACTGACTTAGCCATTGGAATATGGTGAAATGACTGACCATTCTAAACCTGGGCCCCAAGAGGCCTTGAGTATCCCTGCTCTCGTCTTGGGATCCCGCCAGCCAGCATGTAAAAAGCCCAGGCTACAGAGACACAGCATCTCAGCCAAGCCATCCTTGACCACTGAGGCTCAGCAAACCCAGCAGCTGGCCGGAGGTGCAAGGGTGAGCCCAGCTGGGACCAAAAGAGCCACTCATGGGAGCCCAGACTAGACGGTTGACCTGCAGACTCCTGAGCTGAACACACGATGGTTCGTTTTTTGTTTTTTTTTTTTCCCCTAAAGATAAAGAGGGAGAGAGCACAAGCAGGGGGCGTGGGAGGAAACTCTGTTCCCTGCTGAGCAAGGAGCCCAATGTGGGACTTGATCCCAGGATCCTGGGATCACGACCGGAGCCGAAGACAGACACTTAACCGACTGAGCCACCCAGGGGTCCCTCATGATTGTTGTTTTAAACCACTAAGCTTTGGGAAGGTTTGTTACCCAGCAAAAGCTAACCGATGAAACACCACGCTTGTGTTCAGAGTAGCCCAGCTCTCTGCTAGCCCGTCCATCTCTGAGTGAGGTAGAATTTGCCTTCTGTCCCCTGCAGCTCATTAGTCATAAGCCGAAACTCCGGGTGTCAACACCACTGACCCCCGTGGCTCATGAATTGTGGCAGAGCATTAATCCTCCCCCCAAACACAGCCTAGAGGAGCCCGAGGGATGGAGACCCACAGCTCCCTGATGGGAGATGGACGAGGGGCCTGGTGTCCAAGACGGCAGACCCGAGCTGAGATGACTGAGCCCGTCTTCCCCTGACCTGGTCTCACCAGGAATCTCACAAATTTCTCTCTTCTGGCCATAGAATATAAATATATGCTGACCCTAGAGATTCAATATATTTAGGGGGGGTCTGGGAAAAGAAGATTCTAACATATTTGGGGTGGGAAGGAGGGAGAGAGCTATGTCTTAAAACTTAATTTCTTCTCTAAAACTTAAAACTTTCCGTTCGAGTGTAAAATCCGGCTTAGAACCTGTGAAGGAGTGTGGGAAAAACCAGGTCTCCCCATTCTGCCCTCTAGGTTTAAACCGTCGAAACTCGGTAGTAGCACAGAGGAGAGAGGAAGCAGACCCCGAAACAGATTTGCAGGTGCCTTTGCTGGTGCTGTGTGGTTTTCCTCTCGCCAGCTGTGTGACCTTGGGCAAGTCACCCAACCCCTCTGGGCCTCTGTGTTTGACCTCTGTGTTTGAAGAGCTCCATAGTTCCCTTATGATGTGGTCTTTTTATTGGTTTCAAGGAAAAAGCCAGGGAGAGCCAGAGAAACTTCTGACAGTTGACTCTTTGCTGTCCCACTGGGGGAATATTCTGGCTTTGCCCTGTTAGCACGCAGCGTACTAACTGTGCTCACAGGGACACACTGATGACACCACACTCTCCCCCAGTCTGTACTTGGCTCAGGTTGCTGCCAGAACATGCATGTCCAATGTCACCCCCCCGCTCCTTCACCCACCTCAGCTCAGGGAGCAGGAGCTTTGAACTTGACTGGACAGGTGGGGAAACATCAATAGTATGTAGAGGGTTAGTTAGCAGTTACTCTCCTGAGCAATACCAGATCTCTCACTGACAACCTGTGTGGCCCTGGGCAGGTTACTCCGCCTCTCTGATCTTCCATTTCTTCATCCATATTTTATAGCATGTCATATGAAACTTTTACAATGTTGAATCTCATTCAATATCAAATAACTACTCAATAAAAACATATGTAGTAATGATGCATCCTTTACTACATAGAACGAACATACCCAGAAGCTGATTATTTTTCTATCCATTTGATAAAAGACTATGTTGACCTGAAGGTCTCATTTGGCTTCACGTAGCCACACTGCACACTCGGACCTTCTGAGATGTTCTCATTCTTCAGTTTTAGGACTTTGACTTTGTTCGATTATTTGAAGATACCTGGGACACATCATCTATTTTTCTTTCTTTTTTTTAAAAAAGATTTTATTTATTTGATAGAGATCACAAGTAGGCAGAGAGAGGAGGGGAAGCAGGTTCCCCGCTGAGCAGAGAGCCTGATGCGGGGCTCGATCCCAGGACCCCGGGATCATGACCTGAGCCAAAGGCAGAGGCCCTAACCCACTGAGCCACCCAGGTGCCTCCATCTATTTTTCTATATATTTTTTTTCTGTGTTTCATGGAGACACTCTTGGTACTTGTCTTAGAGGCTTGTTAAAGGAATTAAATGAAACAATCCAATTAAAGCATGAAGCTAGATTAGCCTAGACTAACAGATGATTCATTAGGAGTGACTGCTGCTACTGGTACTTACTTCCTGGGAATGTCGGCCAGCCACTCCTGCGAACCTCAAGTGTTGGGAGTCCAGATATCCCAGCTCTCCAGGCCACAGTCAGGTGACCTGTGATGCCCACCTGAGGTCATTCTCCCACTCTCCCTCCTGATGGGGTCCTGGGGTAGCAGAGACAGCTCCCTCCCTGCTCACCCCCTCCATTGCTGTATGATCAGAAGAGACTCCAAGATGTCAGCTGAGGCAACCTCCTGCCCTTGGGTAGGCACAAGGGACATTTTCACCCCGTCAAAAAATGAAAGCAGAGAGACCTGTTGTTTTCTTACATGCTGTCCTATCCATCCCTCATCCTTTCCTGCTCTGCTCAGTCTTGCGGACATCTGACCCTGTGGACTACATTTCCCAGGCTCCCTTCATTCAGGCTTCCTGTAGGTTCAGCCAATGGAAGGCCCTGGTGAGAGATCCGTGTGGAGGAAGGGAGTAGCTGGGGAAAGGCTCTTTTAGGTCCTCTCGGCTTCAAGTGGTGTCTCCAGTTAAGGGCTGTGTCCACCGCGTCCGCCCCCCTCCCCGCCGAGTCCTAGCTCCTGCTGGTCCCAGTTCCAGCCCCTGATACCAGCCCCAGTTCCCTCCAACGCTAGGGAAGGAGCATTTTCTTGCTGTTTCTAATCTGCATTGCCTTACCCTTCCCTGTTTAGGTTTCCAGCTCTTCCGTCACGTTTGTAACTCTTTCTTGTATTAAATCACTATTTAACTGCTTGGCCCAGCCTCTTTTCCAAATGCGATCCTGACTACAGCAGCTAGCATAGTAAACATCTTACAGACATTCCATCCCTTGGGCCTATGGCTGCTCCCTGAGGATAAGGGGGTTTGTGGGATTGTCCAGCAGGGTGTGTCTTCTTGGCCCCACCAATTCCTTACCCTGTGGGGAGGAACATGGCACCAGAGAGCCAGCCTGGCTCTCCGTAAAAACCCACTCTGTACCCCTTGGACTATACAGGGTTCATTCCCTTCTTCCAGAGGATGCTAAGTTCATTTCAAGGTCATTTCAAGAGGATTTCCTGTCCTCACTCATCCTGTGCTGGGACGGACAAGGTCTTTGTCTAAAGAACCAGAACGCCTACATTCAATCTCCGTTGCGGCATCCCTGTCTAGAAGGTTATCTTGCTCCAGAGGGGCATCTTACCCTGCCACGAACAGCTCCAGGTCCACGACTGACCCAGGTGACCCTGCCCCCACACCTGTAGGTGCAGTCCCTGCCACCCTCTTCCTGTTCTAGACCACCCCGGAGGCCTTTACCTCACAGCTGTCCCCTCCTCCCAGGCCCTTTGCTGCTCAGTATTTCATCCAGGAAACATGTGGGCAGATGTTTTTGGCAAACCACTTGGGGGTGGTTCCCCTGCGGGGCACTGGAGTAAATGCACCGCCGGGGGGATTCCCCCTCCCCTCACCGGCCTGCCCCCAGACCATCTGGGCTTGCTGGTGGAGTGAAGCCACATGCATATTTATAGTGGCAGGGACTGTGAGAGCCCGAGGAATAGATAAAGCTGAGGACTTTGGGTGTGCTTCGTCCTCTGAATCAAATCCCTCTCCCACTGCCTGTACGTCAGGAGGCTTGGACTGCAGGCTGAATGCAGCACGCAGGGAACGTGCTGTGTGAGGCCGCAGAGCTGAGAGGTCCTTCCCCCAACAGATGAGGAAACTGAGGCCCACAGAGCAGCAGAGGCTTGACTCAAGCATTCTGACTTGAAGGGCCTTTGTGAGGGCTTCGGTGGGTCAGGCTGCATCTGCTTCTCCCCACACTTGCCCTGCCCCCCTGGGGGGCAAGTGTGAATTCTGCCAACTTCGGCCACTCCTTCAAATGAGCGCGGGGCTGCTTCGGAGGAAGCAGGTCTGGGGCAGCCCTTCTGGGTGTGAGAGGCAAACTCCTGACCAGCTGCTCTATGCTCAAGGGCACAGGGCAGAGCCTTCTGCCATGGTCACAGATGGAAGGTCGCTTTGGACCATATCCCTGAGACCTCAGCTGGGCGGCCCATTCTAGGATCCAACAGACGTGCTACAGGGAGTCCAGAGAAAGCCTTGTGAGCCGGTTGTGCTGGGAAAATGTTGCCAAGTCCCATTTTAAAGGCAAAACAGAATAAACCTGTGTGTGAGTGAGTGTGTGTGTGTGATGTGTGTAATGGCTATGTGCACATGTGTGTGGTGTGTACATGTATATGATGTGTCTGCCTGTGTGTGAATGGGTGTGATGTGTGCACATGTATGTGTGTGATACACAAGAGGCTACAGATTGGCTTATGTCCATGTACCTGTGTGTATGCATGTGTGTCGGTGCATGTGTACGTGTGCCTTTTACGTGTGTATGTGTGAGCAAATGAGTGTAGTGCACACACACGTTGTGCATGTAAGACCATATGTGTGTTCATGTGTGTGATACATGTATGTATGGGGTGTATGTGTTTGTGAGGGGCAGACCCCGTGGGTCCGTCCCCTCCCAGGAGAGGAGGCTGAAGGATGGAGGCAAGCCAGTCTGCATTCCTACAGGCATCTTTCACCCCAACTCTTTTCCTGTGAAAGGCTTCATCTGGAGGCCACTACTGGCTTGGTGTTACCTGAAGATTTTCTGTCCTTCTCATTGATGACAATGTGCCTATTCCTTGGGGAAAATTTGGAAAACACAGAGGAGCACAAGGAAGAAGATGGAAATCACTCTTCAACACCAGAGTCCGGCTGTGGCTTCATCTGCCTTTACTGCCCAGCTACCACTGGGACTCGGTGGGCAGGAAGGGAAGTCGATGTGAACGCCACTGTCACCCCAGGGCCCTGGAGCCTTGACCCCACAGTGGTCAGGGCTTTGGAAGTTCCTAAACTGCTTCCTTTTACTGCTGCATTCTTCATGGTGTGCAAAGTCCCTGCGGTGACTGGCTTGACCTGAGCTGTGAAGACAGACACACTGACCTGGGTTTGAGCCAGGGCTCCACTGACCTCAAAGGTGCTTCATCTTGGTTAGTCTCCATTTGTTAACCTCTGCAGTTAGTTCTGTTTCCTCATCTTTAAAATGGGATAAAAATAACTATCTGGAGGGGCAGTTGTCAGGGTTCCAAACCTGGTGGTCTCCCTGGTGGCGGCTCCATCTCCATGGTGGCTCTGATGCCTGCCAGGTGGTCTTGAACCATGGGCTCTGGTCACCCTACCTTCTCCTGTGTCCCTTCCTTTCCTGGTCCCAGTGGTGACAGCAATGACATCCTGCTGTTACGAACCTCCGGGTCACCTCGCTGCCCTGTTCGGCTCCTCTAGGCAAGTCAGAGCTGCAAACCAGATCCCCTATACAAAATCCCCTTGGTCGAAAGACCTCGTGTGGTTTTGGTTTGGGGTGCACTCCTAACTGACACCGACATGACATGCAGGGCAGTGTCTGGCACATAGAAGACGCTCAGTATGTGACACTCGGGTCCATGGCCGTGGTCCCTTACCAGCTTGTGACAACCTCACCAGCTAACCGCTTCCCCAGAGGACGATGTCAGGAGCCCTGCCTTCTCTGTACTCTTGATTGAAACCCTCATTAGGCTTGTTTATCTTCTTCTTGTCTAAAGACTTATTTATTTTATATATAGAGTGACTGAGAGGGAGAGAACACGAGTGTGGAGGGAGAGCCAGAGGGAAAGGGGGAGAGGGAATTCAAAAGCCTGCTCCACGCCCAGCATGGAGCCCCACACGGGCCCAGTCCCACGACCCTGAGATCATGACCTGAGCAGAATCAAGAGCTGGATGCTCAACTGACTGAGCCACCCAGAAACCCTATTTATTTATTTTTGGGGGGCAGGGGCAGAGGGTGAGGGAGAGAGAGTCTTTTTTTTTAATTTTTAATTTTTTTATAAACATATAATGTATTTTTAGCCCCAGGGGTACCTGTCTGTGAATCACCAGGTTTACACACATCACAGCATTCACCATAGCACATACCCTCCCCAATGTCCATAACCCAACCACCCTCTCCCAACCCCACTCCCCCCAGCAACCCTCAGTTTGTTTTGTGAGATTATGGTTTGTCAGGGAAAGAGAGTCTTAAGCAGATTCCCTGCTGAGTATCAAGTCCCACGTGGGCTCAATCTCGAAACTTCGAGGTCACAACCTGAGCCGGAGCCAAGAGTCAGGTGTTAACTGACTGCAACGCTCAGGCGCCCCCGTGTTTAGCTCCTTAAATAGCATGGCCCAGAACATGAACATTGAGCATGAACATTGGAGTAAGAGAGCCCTGGGTTTGAATCTCAGATTCACCATTACAAGCTGGGTGGCCCTCAGCAAATCATTTCCATTCAGCTGCATTATCTAAAACCAGGGGCCAAGAACAGCAATTTAGAGAGATTGTGTATGCAAAGGGCTTAAGGGAGAGGAAGTGATCATGTTTGTTAACTAGTATGATTAATATTATCACCCAAATCCCTGCTTTCAAGAACTTGGGATTGTTTTTCACTTGGAGTTGAGTCAATGGACACAAAAGCAGCTCACCCCTATTTCTCCCAGCCTCTTTGGATATAAAGAGCTCAAAGGTTGCTGGAAAGGAGGTGAGCAAATTTATAAGAGATTGAGAATGATTGTGGGAAGAAAAGGATAAAGGAAACTTCCCTTTCGATGTTGGCCTCCAAGCATCTTGAGTGGGTTCGACAGGCCACCAAAAGGCTGTGGGCCTCACCATGGACGGAGGGTGCCCCTGGTGGGGTCTTGAGCATGCAGAGCCAAGGTCCAGATGTTCACAGCAGGTGGGCCAGCTTGTGACGGAGGGCAGGTGTGCAGAAGTAAAGAGCGGCACTCCTGGACACCACTCTGATTCTCCACAAGACACCATTATTGGAACTCACCCTGCTCCTTCTCTCCTCCCGTCTTAGCCCATGTGTTTGCTTCTATTTGGAATGCCTTCTCGTCTCTGGTCCACCCAGCAAACTCCTACACATCCTTCAAGACCCAGCTAAGCTAGCACCTCCAGGCGGAATGAAACACAATGCTCTTTGTGCTCTCAGAACTTGCACGTTCTTCTTTTGGGGCACTTAGCACATCCTCTTCTGTGGACTCCTAAGAGCGTAGGTGTCCTTTTACTGCATCACTTAGCACAACTTCCTCTGTGATCCTGTGAGGGTTTGAGCACCCTTCTTTGAGGGCACTTCTCAAATTTCTGCAGTAACAGTTATGGCAACAACAGCTGGGTACTGTTGAGAGATTTTACTACGTGCCAGGCACCATGCCACACACTTCACAAGCATTACCTCATTGAATCCTCTCTCTCCACCAGGTATCACAGATGAGGAGGCCGATCAGTGTGACCCACTCAGTGGTCTGGTTCTGGGGTCTGTGCTTGTTAGCGCCAGGATCTTGCCTGGGAACCCCAGGAAGAGTGGCGGGGGGGGGGGGGGGGGGGAGACCCACTTGTACCCAGTAGCTGTCAGGGCGCTCCTCACGGAGTGAGCACCTAATGAATGCCTGAAGAAATTAAAAAAAAAAAAAAAAAATTCCATTGTGCTGATGTACCAAGATTTTTTGGGGAACCATTTCCCTATGCTGCTGTGACAATATCCGGACCCCTCTCTCTTTCTCGGTCTGGATTATTTTCTTTGGGGCAGCTCCTGGGAGCTGAAAGTGGGCGCGAGGATGTGGCGCTTTGGTCGCCACCAAGTCACCTCCCCGCGACGGACGCCGGCCTCTCGGGAGCGCACCCAGTTGCTGGCAGCCCCGCGGGGCTCTCCACACCGTGACGCGGCTGGAATGTCGCGCCAGCCCAACGCTGGCTTCGGACTCTGACCTTGGGCAGCACGGTGCAGGCGGGGCAGGGGAAGCTTCCAGCTGCGCCTCCGCTCCCTCCCCTCCGCCCCCTGGCAGCTGGGTCCCCCTGGGGAAGGGGATCCGCCGCGCCCGACCCGGCTGACCACTCCGCGGCCTCCGGCTTCCCTATCTGGGGGGCGGCGGGAGGTGCGGCGGGGGGGGGGGTGGGGGAGAGACAGGGCGGTGGGTGGAGGGAGGCCGGGGGGGGAAAGTGTAGGGCATGGGGGGTGGGGGCGGGCAGGGAGATGGGGAAGGGGTAGCCCGGAATGTGCCCGTGGCCGGGACTGGCGGGGCGCTGGGGGTGGGGATCTGGTTAAACCTTAGGTCCCCGATCCCGCCGCTGCGGGGCTGGGGCGCTGCAGTTCCCCGATTTCTTGGCTTAGGGAAAATCCTCACCCTGGACGGGGGACTGGCGCTCTTCTCAGGCCTGAGTAGCACGAGGTGGGCCGGAGTGGGGGTGGGGGGCTGAGGGATGCTGGGAGCCTCACGCCCCACCCCCACGGACGCTGTCCTTTCTTTCCGCCGCTTCCCCCCTCTTTCCACATCTCTCACTCCACCTACAGATAGGTGGAACTCCTTCCCCTGCTGCAGGTAGAAGGCCAGGGACGCCTGCAGGGCCCTGACGTGCGGGTAAGACCAGAGACATCTAGTTAAGCACAGAGATACTCAGTTTAACTCAGACATCTCCTTAAGGGTGTTCTAACCAGTTGCGACCAGTCTATTTGTGTGTTTTGGCGTTACCAGATAAAATCCAAGATGCCCACTTCAATTTGAATTTCAGATAGGCAGTGAATACTATTTTTGGTTTAAGGATGCCCCCCACTCACTATTTAAGTATGCCCCCAATATTGCACGGGACACACTAGACAGTAAAAAAATTATTCACTGTTCATCTGAAATTCAAATTGAACTAGTCATCCTGGGTTTTTACTTGCTAAATCTGGCAACCCTGATGTATTTCCCTTCTTTTCCTGAATTTTAAACTCAGAATTCTGCCCCCCTACCCCTGCCCCCAACCAGCTTCCCTCTTTCACCCTCTTGAAAGAGATTTGGCTTCCCCTAGACCCATGCACTTTTTAATTTCCCTCCTCCCTCAAATTTTGTTTACTTTAGCAAAGTCACACTGGGTCTCAGTTTCAGAGTCTTTGATGTTATTACCAGACACTGGGGTTGAGGCGGTATAAGCTTTTAGGAAGGTTTCTTCAGGACATTGCAAGGAAATTAAACCTCGGAAAATATGCTTGACATTTTTTTTTTCCCCTTTCTAAAAAGAAAGTCTGCCGGTCCGGCTTCGTTATGGTCACGGGAGCATGAACAACGGAGTTAGAGCCAAAAACCTCATTTCTCAAGCCACCACCAGCTGCAACCCCAGCCAACAAGTGATTTATCTCCAGCTGCACTGGTGACCTTCTCAGGGTTTCCATCCTCAGCTGAACTTGTTCAGGGAGGCCCCAGACTTGTAGGCTCAAAGGGATCTGAGAAATCATCTAGACCGAGGCTTCTCAGAGGATACCACGCAGGCACATCCCCTGGGGCGATCTTACCAGTTCCAGTGCTCAGGCCAGAGCCCAGGTTCCTTAATTCAGGATTTCCTGGAGGTGGGACCCAAGTGTCCCTATTTAATACAAAACTCTCGATGATTCTATTTGGATTCACAGTAAAGCAGAGTAGTGCTTCTTTCCTGACAGGAGCTGATGGCTAAACACCCCCTCTCCTTTACCGTTGATCGGACTAACTCTGAGGCCTGTGACCCTCTCCTGTGGGTCATCTCCAGCCCTCCTTGCTCAGGTGCCCACGGCAGTAGCTGGCTTGATAAAACACCTTTGATTCATTACCTTCCCCTCCTGGGAAGTACCAGGAGGCTTTTGGTTGGAAGCAACAGAAATCACATTTGGGCTCTGGCTTCCTTTCCCTTCAGTGTGCTCCTCTGCCTTCCTCTGTAGATCAGCTTTATTCTCAGCAGCTTCCTTCATGATCCAGGCCTGCACATTGTCTAGATTATATCTTTGTTTCAGAATTTCCAGCTGCGAGGTAACTGGATCACCTCGGCACCACTCTCCGCAACTTTGCACAGGAATTTCTTTGGCTAGGGGACGGGCGGCCTGAATTCCTGGTACCAGTCGCTAGGCAAGGGGATAAGGATTTACCCAAACTGGCTGATACTGGTCAAGTCCCACTCTGCGACTAGGGCGGGGGCAGGCACACAATATCTGGGCAGTTGCCCTGTGGTGGGGGAGAGGGATGTTTGGGACCAACGGCAAGTCTAAAGGAAGGGTGAGAAGCAAAGGAAGGGGTGGGGTGGGAGAGCAGAGAAGCTGTAGGAGGGGCCCCAGCACCCTAAGTTAATTCTCTGATGAGATGATCTCTTCTTACAGAGAACCTCTGAGGCCCCCAAACTGTTGTATCAACCCCTGGCTAGGGTATTCTTTCTGCACTGCAAGAGGAGTGTCCACTGGCCTTGACTGTGTCTAATGAAGGGGTGGGGGGTGGTGTCGTCCAGAATTAGATCCTGGGACAAGGGCTCATGGTGCATGTGATTTATTAAGGAGGTTCTCCCGGGAGAAACTGGGAAGGGAGTGAAGGAAGCAGGTCAGGGTAGGAAGGGAGCTGAGCCAGGGACGATCTCAGGCAAGGCTCCACAGAGTGACTTCAGCCTGATCCTTCAGGGTGCTCTAGTGTAGAAGGGATGCTCAGGGTTATCTTTAAAAAAATATTTATTGGTTTATTTGATGGGGGGCAGAGGGAGAAGGAGAGAAGCAGACTCCCCACGGAGTGCAGAGCCCCATGAAACTCGGGGCTCGAACCCATGACCCTGCGATCATGACCTAAGGCAATATCAAGAGCCTCTGTGCTTACCTGACCGAACCTCCCAGACGCCCCTGCTCAGAGTTATCTTGACCCAGGACAAGAGGGCTGGACTCCCATACTCCCGCTGCCATAACTCTTTCACCTCAGTTGGTGGGCATGGGAGGAGACTGTAACATTTTGGGCACTTCTGGCTCACTCTGTCTGGCAAGGAGACTCCAATGGCTGAGGGAAGCCCTCCAAGGAGTGGCCCCAGGTACCCATTTGGGGAAGCAAAAGCACAGCAGAGCTGGGAAGGGTCAGGGGCCAATGTTGCCCATGCCAGCTGCCATGGCCCAGGGTCTACACGTCTGCCCCCACTCATAAACCAGAGGTCTCAACTCCACCCACAGACTCATTCTGCTCAGCCCACGCTGTGCTGACTCTCCAGGGTCTTACATCTTCTGGATTAGTAAACCTCAGGCTGTTTTTTATACAGAAATCGAGATCTCTAGGTCAGATGTGTTATTGGAGGCCCACGTCACCACATGGCCTCCATTGGTGGATGTCATAGCGTCTGCCCAACCTGAGCAATTTTACCCAAGGACCTTGATACCATAGTCCCCACCATTCTCTATTGTGTCTCCAACATTGGCACTGTTATATTTCTTATCAGAGAGCTAAGAGGAAAGAGAAATATTTTTGTACCCACAACTCTGAAGTGGAGGAAAATACATGGGGATGACTCATGTGGACACAGGATGTGTCTGTGTCTGAAGAAGGCAGCCCGGGATGCCATGTGAAGTCTCCTTCATGGCGCCCACTGGGCCCGCTGGGCATTGGAGTTTGCCCCTTGCGCTCCGAGCTTCCTGCCCCCACCAGACTCTTGCTTTTCCACCAAGATCCAGCGGCTCTGCTTCCCCTCCCCCATCCCGTTTTGTTAAAAGCAGCTGTTTTTCCCCTTCCAGGTCTCCAAGTGCTGATTTCATTTCTTTCCCGACAAAAGTTTGAAGCCAGGAGGGAAATGGTTTGGCAGGAAATCAACGAGCTAGGGGAGGAAACAGGCAGCATGGAGGCCGCAGATGCGGTGTCGCGGTCTGAGGTGGGGTGTTGGAACCGAGACTGGACCCAGGCTCTGAGGACCCCAAGAGGCGGGAAGCCGCTTGGAGGCCTGGTGGGATGGCAGCCCTGGGGGTGTTCGCTCAGCGTCCTCAGAGTTTTCTCTCAACAGCTGTGGCCGGGCTGGATTCCAGAGAGTTCTTCCTCCCATTCTGTTTGGTATAGGTAGACAGAGGTGGGGACCAGCCCGGGAGAAATGGAGGGGAATCGGCAGAGGCCTCAGCTCCTGTCCACCCAACTTTATGGGAGAGACTTTTGGGTGTCTATGTTGCATGGCCCTGGGGGCCGGGGAAGGACGTCTGACAGATGACGAGATGTGTAGCCCATGACCAGTGACGAAGGCTGGTCAGCAGGCAAACCCAGCTCAGGGCCCGTGGGTCTGGGTCAGGAGGAACCCTGTCCCACATCCCGGGCTCTCACATGGGCCCCTGCCACCACCCCAGGCACCACAGCCCCCCTGGCTCTTCTCATTGAGATCACCCTCCCCTCCCAACCCTGCTACGTCAGCATCTTTGACTGAGTTCTGGAAAAATTCCTTTCTCCTTAACTATGCCAAGAAGACTGAAAATTTCCAAGAGGAACACTTCACTGAGGCCCAGAGGGGAAAACACAGGGGCAGAGGAACGGTGAGTTTCCAGAGTGCAGACAATCTGACCACACGTCTGGTGGAAGATCACTTGGTGGGCACAGTGGACAAGGTGTCTGTGCCCCAGAATTCCTTGACTCATCAGGACCTGGCAGGGAGGCTTGCTTCCAGCCTGGCGGGGATGTCCGTCGTCCCAGTGAACTGGGATCTTTTGAATGATCTATCTATCCTCCACGGATATGAATTACGAAACTCCTTTCTTTAGCGTCTATTTAGCAGGGAGGCCGAGGTCGGAGGGGGCGGGCTACTGGCGCTGCCTGAGCCTCAGCTCTGTTTTCTCAAACAGTTCAGTTCAGGATCCAAACTTGCAAATTCTGCTCGGGGAAGCAGAAGCTCTGCGGTTCATGAGGCTTCTCTCCTGGGATCGTAGCTTCGTGAAGCCCGTCACTGCTCAGTCCCCCCTTCCGTGTGCAAGAGCCCACTGTCTCCCAGGCTGCTGTCCCTTTGAGGATGTGGTTTGTTCCATCTGTCCATGCTTCTGGGTTGCCGGCCTAGTCTATGACCCTGATCCACTCTGACCAGAGCCCCAGGGGCTACCCCTTGTGGGGTTCCCCCCTGGATGCTCATCTATCCTGAGGGTTTGAGAGGGCTCGTCTCATTTCGTCATCAGATCACACTTCGCAGTGGGTTCTCACACTACCCATTTTAGGGAGGAAGAAAATGAGGCTTGGAGAAATTAGCCCACTTGTGGATAGCAGGATTTGAATCCAGCTCTCACTCCAGAGCCTGAGCTCTTAGCTACTTAGGATGCTGTGATCAGAGAGCTGGAAGCCTTGGGGCTCCAAAATGCTCTGGCTGCACAAAGGGAGGCCTACGCGGTCCTGAGTGAGTGGGGCCAAGATCAAGAGTGTTGTCTTTGGCATCCCCAGTTCTCCACAGCACATTGCATATTTGGGGATTCCCCACTGCATGCCCGGCCCCACCCACCAGGACCCCATGCATCGGGGTTCTCATTGGTACCATTCAAACTCTCCAGAGACCCACGCCAACTGGACCCCCTCTCTGCTGGGCGACAATGGATGGTAATGAATTTTATCTGTCACTATCTCCAGTTTTGATAGTATGGGCAACATAGTGGCTAGTCCGGGCTCTGGATTTACAGGTGACAGGGCGCACTGCTGCTTTAGCGGTGAGGGACATCCCTGGGGTCCCTCTGTCCCATGCCCTCCTGCACCACAGTGCTGTGAATTCCCGGAACAACACTCACTCTCTAAAGGCCACCTGGATAATTGGTTTCTTTTTCTAAATCTGAGCTTATTCAAAGAAAAATGACTTCGGCTTGGCACAGGAAAAAGGTCAGGACATTATGCTGTTGGAAATGTTTATGAACTTAAAAAGAACGGAGAATCCTTTTGATAGGTGCCATCCTCAGCCTCTTCACTGTGATGAGTTTCACCCATTTTGTGGCATCAGAACACTTTTGTGGCAAGTGTTTTAAAGAAGGCGGCTGGAAGCGTGAGTGTTTTCACTGGTGGTACCACCCAGAGGAGTGGCAAGAGGTCTGTTGGTCACCACCACAAAGGGGAGGGACGGGTTTTGATCGAAACGTGAAAGCTAAGAAGCCCATTCAGTGGTGGTGTTATTGTTCTTAAAGATTTCATTTACTCGTTTGAGTACAGGAACAGGAGCAGGGCGAGCCGCAGAGGCAGAAGGTGGGAACAGACTCCCTGCTGAGCAGAGAGCCTGATGTGGGACTTGATCCCAAGCTCTGGGATCGTAATTTGAGCTGAAGGCAGATGCTTAAATGACTGAGCCACCCAGGCGCTCCTGTTGTTGTTTTTTTAAATAAGCGATCATTTGAACATCCATCCATCCATCTATCTATCTACCCGTCTCTCTATTTTAGAGGAGGGGGAGAGGGAGAGAGAGAATTTCATGCAGGCTCCACACCCAGTGAGGAGTCCAACACGGGGCTCGATCTCATGACCCCGAGATCATGACCTGAGCCGGAACCAAGAGCCAGCCAGTTGCTAGCCCAACTGAGCCATCAGGGTGCCCCAAACATATTTTTAATTTTATGTTAACCTTAATTTTCCTGACTTTCCTTTTTTCTTTGTCTTAAAAGATTTTGTTAATAATTTGACAGAGAGAGATACAGTGAGAGAGGGAACACAAGCAGGGGGAGTGGGAAAGAGAGAAGCAGGCTTCCACTGAGCAGGGAGCCGGATGCGGGGCTCCATCCCAGGACCTTGGGATCATGACCTAAGCTGAAGACAGACACTTAAGGACTGAGCCACCCAGGTACCCCTAATTTTCCTGACTTTTCATCAGAAAAATTTTAAACCCTAGAACTCTGCAGGAATAATAGCTATGAGATTCACTGACTGGTTAACATTTTGTCACATTTGCTTCCTCTCTCTCTTTCTAGAAATAGGGGCATTGGTCCAAAGTATCAATAGGTGCATTGGTCCAAGTATCAATATTTCTTTCTTTCATCCCCTTCTTCTTTTTTTTTCCCTGAAATATTTGAGAATATGTTACAGGTATCCCGATATTTTACCTAGATATTTCTGCATATGTCCGCTAAGACGGTGAACATTCTCCTTCATACAAACAAAACCATTACCACACCCAGTGAATTTAACATAGATGCCAATCCTGTCTCTCTCTCTGGTCTGTCTTCAAGTTTTTCCAGCTGTCCTGATTATGTCCTTTCTTGCTTTGATCGTGGACCTGACCGAGGCCCATCCCCTTAAGTTGGGTCTCCCCAGTCTCCTCTGATCTGGAAACTTCTTCCAGCCTGTGTGTCTTTCATGACACTGATACTCATTCATTCGTTTGGCAGAATGTCCTCCCTCCCCCTGCCCCGATGTGGATTTGACTGATGTCTTCTCACGAAGACATTTCGGTTTGGAACAGGGGGTGAGGGGTGGGATTAATTTGTATTCTCTTTTTGAAGAGCTGATACACTGATGACATGAATACAACCCAGAAGGTATGAAAGCGCGCATACGGCAAAGTGTCCCTCTTTCCCCGGTCCCCAGACAGCCGGTTCCCTTTCTCGGAGGCAGATCATGTTCCAAATTGCTGTGTCTCCATCAGAGCCAACACGTTGGCTCGTGATGGCTTCCACACCTTGGACTGGGTGTTTCAATGGGCGTGTGTCTGTCTGTCTGATTGTGTTACTCACTTGCCTAGAAACCTTGGAAGGTTCTTGGAAGGCCGACAGGACCTTATATGGCCACAGGATCCGGTTTATGGACAGTGCCCCTCTCAGCTCACTCCACTCTCGTCTGGAGGGGCCTCCCTTCCACTCCTCCTGTCTGCCACGTGCTAGTCCCCCTCTCTAGAACATGCCTGCCCCTTTTCACCCAAGCAGTTTCCCATCACCCTGCTTGTCTTGTCCACCAGCCCCTTCCTCCAAAAATCCATCTCTAAATCCCGGCTGTATGACAGTCTGACATCTCCTGGTAAGGCCTTCTCGGGACACCCTGTTCCCTCTCCTTGCTCTAGAAGGGAAGAACCCGTTCTAATTTGGGCACCAGGCGAAGTGCCTCACACATAACTAGTTTCCAGTAAATATTTGTGGAGCGTGGATGCGACTGTCAATCTTTCATATCTTGCAGGATGCATCAGAGCCTGGCTTGGGGTGGGAGTGGAGGGGCTTCCAGGGCTGGTCCAACCCAGGGCCAAGCTAAAGAAGTCACATATCCAGGGTGTGCCCTGTGGTCAGTGATGAGGTCAGCAGGTAACAGGCTCCTGCTCCACCAGTCCTGAGGCTAGGAGTTGCTGGGAGAAGCAAGCAAATTCCCAGGGGCCCAACTTGGATCCGGAATCAGTTACCAGAAGGCCCAGGCGTTGGGCGAGGCTGGGTGTTCTAGAGGATTATTGAATGGATCTGTGAAGGCTCAGGGACTGTGCAGGGCTCTATTTCCACCCTGGCGGGAGCCATCACAAACAAAATATGCTCGCCTCACAGAAGGCCAAGGAGCCTCAGCAAGTTAATAAAAGCCTCCCTCCAAAGTCTGGAGCAGAAGACTCACTGTGTGACTTTTGACCCCCGAGTTCTCTAGGTTCTCTTGGGCTAGGAAAGAGGAAGGAGGAGCTGAAAAATCTCTGGGAAGAGGTCTCACACTCGGCCGAGGTCAGGGGAAACGGTAAAGCTCACAATCAAGACATCGCTCTCCTTCCCCCCTTGGCCTTTGAAGAGAGAAGCAGGATGCAGCTAAGACCAAACTTGAATGCCCCATTCGACTCCGTGGGGAAATACATTCATAGAAGAAAGAGAAATCGCAACCAGATAATAGTGCACTGAGGGGGATTGTTTTGTTTTGTGTTTTAGTCTTTTCTGCGACTTGCGAATTTTTTCTGCAAGGAATTCCAATTATTATGTCCTTTTATAAAAATAAAGAGGAAAGCCTTTTCAAAGAATCTGTACACATTCCTTGAGAGCACTGGTTCTAAACCTCGGCTGTTCGTTGGACTTTACGGAGGACTCTTTAGAAATGTTGATCTCTGGGCCCCACTCCAAAGTGATTCAGAGCTCATTGGCTGGGGTGTGGCCTACCCAGGTGATTATAATGTACAGCCTGTTGGAAGCCCCTGACCTCAAAGGACTATGCACTAGAAAGGTCCAATGAAAGATGCACCGTCACTGAACATCCATATCTGGGAAGGCCAGGCTCAGGCGTTTGAGCTGTATTTCCTGTAACTTCAGGGGACACGATTTACACAGCCTAAGTATGAATGGGGCCTCCCTGAATTTATACAAGGGAGGAGCCTTGTAAAGATGGGCGTGTAATTATATGTTCACAGACACATCATTTAAATACTGATTGCATTTGTCGACTACAACCCTCCAGGGGGAGCAAAGTGACTTGGGCTAAGTTGTACAGAGCATTTTAACTACTTAGTGTGTGCCTTCTGGGAGTGTGAAATCTGAAGCCAACATAGCCTTGAGAGTCAAGGACCATGGTGCCAACTACATCAGTCTGGCCCCATGGGTTGTCCTACACACAGGACTGAGAGGGCCTGCCCAAGAGAGCTGGGACGTGTGTGGAAGCACAGAAGCAGAGAGGAAGTCATCAGCATATGGTCAAGGTGTAGTTGGTGCCCTGTTAGGGAATGAAGGCAGCGGTCCTACGGGGGTCCTCAGCCTTTGCCATGAAGCTTTTTTGTTTCTGCCTGTTGGGGTGACTACAACTCTTTGACAGGGTATAATTCCGTGCCCTTGAACCTGGGCTGGACTTGGAGTTGTTTAGAGAATTGCAAGGCAGGGAGTGAGGCTATGTAAGTCTTGAGGCTGCAAAGATGTGCAGTTTCTGCCTTTGCCTCATGAGTCGCTGCTTCTTGGAGCCTAACTGACCTTCCACGGGGGAAGCTCGAGTAGTCAAATGGAGCGGTCCACACAGAGAGTGACGGAGCTGCTGGCAGCCAGTCCCGCCGAGCCACATAAGGGAGACAATCAGTCTCTTCTAGCCATACCCAAGTCCCAGCTGACACCACGCCACGTAGAAAATCCACCTGGTCGACCCACAGAATTGTGAGAAATACATCTTTGTTGTTTTGAGTCACCAAGGTTTGGGGGTTTCTGTGACACAGAAATAGGTGGGCTGAGACAGGACCATTTCTGCTTTGCAGGTGGTAGCGGGCCAGGATACTGCAAGTCACATGGGCTGATGGGCTTCTAGGGCCTCAGAGGCATACAGAGAAGGGCAGATCCCAATAAAGCAAGGTGGTTGTTTCTTTAAATATTTATATTCATCAAATTAATAGTACATGGCAATAACATGCTGGCAATAATTCAGATATGTCAGAAAAGCCTTTAGTAAAAGCAATTGCATCTTACCCATCTTACTTGCCCCTACTTACCCCCAGTCCCAATAGCTCCCCAGAGGCGACATTTTTCTCCAGACTCCAAACCACAAACTTACACCTGCACTCCTCAGTGACTGTCTTTAGCCACCAGCTGTTCACTCCATGATGGCTAAGGTAAGTGTTCACTTCACTCCTCCCTGTATTTCAACTCTGTTACTATTTCTGTTTCCTCCCCCAAACAACTCCCCTAAGCAACTCCTACAGCAGTTGCCGATTCCCAGCTTTGGGAATCTCTCTATTCCCAACTTTGTAAGACAAGTAGATGGGCACCCTTCCCATTCTGTATGCTTTGTCCTCCCTCCAATAGCTCATGGCTTTACTGTGACCACTTCACAGCACTACATAGTTTTTTTTTTGTTTGTTTGTTTTTTTTAATTACGAGCAGTTCTTTTCTTTTTTTTTTTTTTAAGATTTTATTTATTTATTTGACAGAGAGAGATCACAAGTAGGCAGAGAGGCAGGCAGAGAGAGAGAGGAGGAAGCAGGCTCCTCGCTGAGCAGAGAGCCCCATGTGGGACTCGATCCCAGGACCCTGAGATCATGACCCGAGCCAAAGGCAGCGGCTTAACCCACTGAGCCACCCAGGCGCCCACAGCACTACATAGTTTAAGCTGGGGTGCAGTCCCTCCCTGGAGGAATATCTGTGAAGTCCTCAAAATGAGGTGCAAAATATGTCCCATTTCCTGAGGAAGTTCAGAACTTTCGTCAGATTCTGGAAGGGGTAGAGTGTTGGACCCCACACTGGGTGTTTTCCATCTGTTTCCCAGACCCACCTCACCATTGTTGCTCCTTGTGCCCCAAGGGGCTAACCCACACATCATGTGCATCTCCAGCATTTACCCAGGTGGCTCTGGGCTGGGCTCAGCTGGTAGGGAGCACTCACAGGAGTCAGGGAAAAGGAGGAGCCTGAAGAAATGTGTTATGGCTCCCTTCTAGCAGGGCCATCTTGGACTCTTTGTGTCTCATTGAAAGACCAGCTCCATTCAGAGTGACTACTTCCAACCACCCTTCTCTTTGATTCCAGGAACCACCTGCCTCTTGGGACTTACGGCACAGGGATGATACAACTTAGTTGCTCCTAGCCTCAGGTCTCTAGGTTGTCCCTCGTGGTCCCACTAAACCTGGCCCCTACACCTTTGTAAATAGTCCCTTTCATCACCCACCTGAATGATCTTTTTTTTTTTTTTTTTTTAAGATTTTTATTTATTTGAGAGAGAGAGAGAGAGAGCACAAGCAGAGGAAGAGGGAGAAGCAGGATCCCCACTGAGCAGGAAGCCCAATGCAGGGCTCCGTCCCAGGACTCTGGGATCGTGACCCGAGCTGAAGGCAACTGCTTAATCGACTGAGCCGCTCCGGTGTCCCCACCTGAATGATCTTAATCTGACCATGGTATTTGTTTCCTGTTGGGCCTCTATTATTGATCAGGTTCCTCAGACACAGACTGGGAGATGGGGTTTTGTGCGAAGAGGTTTTGGAGATAGGGAGAAGCTGAACTTCCTTGTTGTAAGAGCGGGGGAGTGGGTGGGGACGGTTTGAGCTGCCCGGGGAGGAGGCCTGAAGTGGGACTGCCCTTAGGGATATCCTGAATCCAGTCAAGGGTCCAGGCCTGGAATCACATCCCCAGATGGCCAGGAGCTTGATATAGGATGGAGTGTAAACTTGTGGTGAGGGCAATTCCCAGGAAGGACCCAGGAAGGACCCAGGAAGGACCCAGGAAGGACCCAGGGGCAGCAGGTCCCACCCCTGTCTAGGACCATGACATCCCCAGTGTTCAAGGGGTCAGGTAGCACGTGTACGGAGCCCTCAGCACACCTGGCCCCAGTCCCACCTTCTGGACTGGGTCCTTTGTTCCCTGCATCCCAGCTCCTAAAAGTCTGGCAGGTAGTGGGGGCACAGTAAGTGCTGAATGCATGAGTTGGGTAGCAAGCCTCTTTGAGAGATTGAAATTCATAACCTCAGTGCTTTTTGTCCTACTGTAGTTTTCTTAAAACTCTTTGTTTTGAAATACTTTCACAGAAAACATACAAAAACAGGATCAAACTCATCCAGGCTTCTCAGTTGCTAACATTTCACACTCTGCTCTTTCTCTCCATATGTGTAACATATACCACACACACATATACATATACACTTGTGCTATCGCTATTAACTTCTTTTTTTTTAAGATTTTTTTTTAAAATTTGTTTTACAGAAAAAGAGCAGGAGAGCACAGGCAGGGGGAGCAAAAGAGGGAGAGGGAGAGGAAGGAGTGGGTTCCCCGCTGAGCAGGGAGCCCTATGTGGGGCTTGATCCCAGGGCTCTGACCTGGGATCATGACCTGAGCCAAAGGTAGTTGCTCAGCTGACTGAGCCACCCAGGTGCCCCTGTTATTAACTTCTAAAACATTCACAGGAGTTGGAGACCTCCTGCCACTGTGCTCCTGACTCCTTAAGTGTGACTGTCCCCCACACAAGGCCATCTTCTTCTACTCCCTCCATACACTTGATCAAATTCAAGAGATACGACATTTACTCAAAGGCATTATTGAAGGCCGGATCTGTGCACACAAGCCGCAATTGTCCCTCTAAATGTCCTTTTAGAGACCCCCGTCAGCACCCTCACCCTGTGACGGGTCCCAGATGGCACACTGCATTTGCTTGTCACATGTCCCTACCTTTCTGTCTTTGTCCACTATGATGTTGACAGTTTTGAGGACCACAGACTGGTTGTTTGAGGAATTGTTCATTCTCCAGGTTGGGTATGCCCATTTCCTCCTGACGAGATTCAGGCTGTGCCTTTTCTCAGGACTAGGATCCTGCCCGTCACTCTTCCTCTCCAGACCTAGCAGGCTCAAAGTTCACAGCTTCTGTCAGCCCTCAGGGTGGAGCCGCTCTACCTGCATTCCACCCTTCTGTTAAGGTCCAAAAGGTAAGTGACCTACCCAGGTCTCGCCCATAATAAGTGACAGAGCCGAGACAATGTCCAGGTAGCCTCAGCTGCCCCTAAGGGTCATATTGTCTATAGTCCCCGGTAAAGTAAGTGACATGGACAAACCCATTTTTTCCCTCACTTTTTCCCACGGGTTTGGCAGGGCCTCCTTAACCCGAAGCTTTGTTGTGTTAATTGAAGTCACGGGTGGGGCGGTAACTGGAATAGGCTACAGACTAGGGACTCTAAATTGATTTTCAAAAGGAGGTACTTGGAGCAGCTCTGAGAAGGAAAATCTCTTGGAGAGGGTGTGTAGGACCGGAGTGCGGAGGAGAGCCTGACGGCGAGTGGAGAAAGGCGGGGCAAGCACCTGCCTCGGGTGTGGGACTTTGGAGTGAGAGGGAGGGTAAAGGGGTTTTCAGAAAGTTCATGGTGGGTTTGGAATATGATCCCCCCCACACTCCTTCTTCTTTTCTGGTGTTTGCCTCTTCAAAAGACCTCAGGGGGGAAAACAAATCAAGGCTTCGCAAGAGGGCTGTGTTTTCTTTGAATTCCCCTCCGTGTTCAGACTGGCCTCCAGGTGGCCCAGTTATATTCTGGGTACACACGGATGGAGGCGATTTCATCTGGGTCAACGGGAAGGGCTGCTTTGTGTCATCCACCCAGGCGTCCGGACAGGGCTCTCGAAGGGCTTTGTCACACCCGGGCTCATCGCGGAGGCTGAGTAGGAGAACGCAGAAGGCGCTTCTCTTTATTTCCTTCTGATTATTTCACGAGTGCAAGTTCAGTGTCTCCACATCAGCTGGACATTCCAAGGCAAAAGTGGTGGCTTGACGGCATACTGCCCGTGAAGTCCCTCTTGGCCTCTGCTTTCTCACCTATGAAATGGGGCTATACACGGTGACTCACAGCAAGGATTTGTGTGATGATTAAACAGGATAAAGCATCTAAAAGTACTTGATGGGCGACAGAGGGTGACGTGTCTGTCTGGGGCCCATATTCCTTTAGCGGCTCTGTGTCCTGCCCTCTTCCAAGAGGCCATGGGGGTTGACTGAGCACTACAGGGTGAAGGCATGAACTGCTGATCTGATGGCCCCAGGCATCTCAGGGTCAGAACACACTCTTGGCATTCCCTGTCCTGGTTTTTCTGTGTCCCTGTGGAGACAGGTGACCAAGAGACTGGAGGGCTCAGAGGGCCTATGAAGGACGCTGGGCCCTGAGCATTCTTATTGGGTGCTGCTTACTGGGAGGCCCTGTACTTTAGAGATTCCTGCTCAGGAGCTTGTCTGGTGTGTGCCCCTCCCCATAAGGTGAGAATCTGGGGGCTGTGTGATGGGTCCGCTCAGAGCTGGTGAGAACTTTCTGTACCAAACCCCACGGAATTGGGACCCTGGATTTCCTGCCCAAATGGCAGGAGGCCTCCTTCCAGGACTCACCCAGGGTTCTCTCCTGCATTGTCCCTGAAAGGCAAACTGCCTTTCTCTTGGAGGGACCCCAGGGCAGCAATTTGTGGAAGTGTGGGTGGGACTTAGACTCCAGGCAGGTGACGGTGCGCATGTGCAAGAGACCTTCTGGGTCCCAGAGGAAGTCGCTGTAGCCCCAGGCAGTGGGCCGTGTCTGGGCCTGGGTCCATTCTCCCTCACCTGCCACCTTCGGGCATGGAACCCTGCAGAGCTCTAGAATTCTGAATTCAAAGCCGGTCTTCTAGGTCTTAAGAAAGCAGAGCGTCAAGGTAGGAGCACGGAGCCCATTTTACTGAACAGCTCATTTGCTGGATTTATGGCATTTAAATATTCCGAGACATGGGATGTGGGCCTTCGTCTGGCCCCAGGACTCAGGCCTGCAGGTGTGAGTGGCAGGCCTGGCCGCAGAGCTGACAGTGCCTGAGTCTGGGCCGGAGCCAGGACTGCCGTGTGGCCTCCCTCTGAGGGATCGGCCACAGGAGAGTGGAGGTGGTGGGGAGGGACATGCTTAGAGGAGAGGCAGAATGCTGGTGCTTCTAGGAGTGTAGCTAATAGCATCAGGCCATCTTAAACTCATTCCCAGCTTGTTAATCTGCAGTGGGCCAGATGCCAGGATGCTGGATTTAGGGAATTTGTTCCTCCAGGAGCACCTGGCAGGACCTTGTGGGAGGGAAAGGAAGTGCCTTCGGAGTACTGTCCTGACCTTTCACCAGAAGCTAAGGCTGAGCCCCATCTGTGTGTCAGTCCCCTCTTGGCCTGTCCCACCCAAGGACCATACCCCTCACTGCCAGTGGAAACTTCCCTTCCACACTTTGGAGTGGGGGTGTGTGTCTCACTGCCCAGGGGATAGCACTGGCTGTGGCCCAGGCCAGCGGGGCGGGTGTTGCTGGGCTCGGGTCAGAGAAGCACTTGTCCCTTGGCCAAAGGAAAAAATTCAAAAGATACTTGGATATGGATTGAAAGAAAGAAGCCAAGTGAGACAGAAACCCTGGAGGTGGGATATTTGTTTCAAAAGCTATCTTTCGGGGAGGGGTGTGAATTTGGAGCTCCCACATTTTTCAGGCCTCTGGGGAGACATGTGGCGGTGAGTCTTGGGTTCCTCACAGACCGTTGCCTCTCTCTGGCCAGAGATGATGTCCCTTCCTCTCCACCAAAGGTGGATTCGAGATCTTTTTTTTTTTCCCTTTCTCTTCATAGGAAATTCTAAGCACATGAGGTAAACCGTGTCTGGGAGAGAAGGAATTCGTGGAGTGGAGTTGCTAGAACATCTTCTCTTCCATAGAGGTTTGTGGAGGAGCCTGTGGCTTGCACACGTGTCTGCTGACTCAGCCTCCTCCCAGGAGAAGAGAGAGCGGACATTCTCAAGAGGTTTTGAGTTCATTCTTCCTGATTAGCTGGTACTGTGACTCAATCTGACATGGGGGCTGGGACTTCTCCTAATCTCGGGTAACAAGGCTTGAATAAGCACAGGGAACACCAATTCCATACCAGCCGAGCTGTAGAGACCCTAATCCATGTGCCCAGAGGGCAGAGCCTAGACTGGATGGTGGGGGAGACTGGCTATTGGCAACATCAAAGAGCAGCTGGAGAGAATCTCCTTTCTGTTTCTCAGCCTTGGAGACAAGCTTCTGTTTGACTCAAACCAGCAAAGGCAGGGCCAGGCATCTGGGGAAAAGCCACACAGGGGCAACCCCAGTTCCCTGCATGGAAGATAGTTCTTGGCTTTCATTTGGGTTGCACGGGCCAACTGAGCTAAACCTTCACCCCATGGTGACTGCGCAGGAATTCTGTGCAGTTTGCTGCTCCTTTTCCTAGGGGAGCTCCAGAGCCCGCCCAGGGCGTGTGGCCCCAGGAACTGCAGCCTGGGCCTCCTGGGGGTCTGGGAGGCAGTGCAGCAGCTGCTCAGAGGTAGGAATCGTGCTCCCAGCTGGTTTTCCACGAGCCACAGGAAAGTGGAGTCGAGCGACTTGGAGGAGGCTGGGGTGAGGGCTTGTCATAGAGGGGCAACTGCGTCACTAATGTTGGGACTGGCTTGGGTTCAATAAGACCTATGAGATGCAGGTCAAAGCTTTTCCTAGAGTATGGTCACCTTCAAATCGCCTGCTCCTCCTCCTCCTTGTTTCCAGTTGGGTGTGTTTGCTACCCAGGGCTTCTGTAACAAGTGCGGCAAACTGGGTGGCTTACGACAAGGGAAACTCATTTTCTCACGGTTCCGGAGACAGAAGTTCAAAATCAAGGAGGGCCTTCTTCGAAGGCTCCAGGGCAGAACCCCTCCGGGCCTTTTACAGCTTCTGGTGGCTCCAGGCCTTCCTTGGTCTTGGGCTGCGTCCATCTGTTCTCTGCCTCTGTGTTCCTCTGGCCTTATCTCATTTCTGTGTCTCTCCTCTGTGAGTTTCTCGCAAGGACACTCGTTGCTGGATTTAGGGCCCACCTGGAAAATCTAGGATGATCTCATCTTGATATCCTTAACGTAATCACAGCTGCAAAGACCTTTTCCAAATAACGTCACCTTCACAGATTCCAGAAATTAGGATGTGATCATCTTTCTGGAGACCACCATTCAGCCCACGACAGAGAGTTTCTACAAACCAAGTCCTTTTACCCATTTTTTTTTTTTAAAGTAAACTCCACACCCAGTGTGGGCTTGCACTCACAACCCCGTGATCAAGACTTGCATACTCCGCCACCTGAGCCAGCCAGGCACCCCTTACCCCTTTTTAAGCAGCTTTAAGCACACTCACATTGTTATGCAATCATCAGAGATGAAACAGAAGTCTCATTCCCAGGCCCCTGGGCCTCAAGGCATCGTTCATGGGTGCAGCTTCTTACAGGAGACGCCTTTGCCACACACACCGCCATTCATCATTTGTGCTTCTTTATGGAGCTGTGAGGAACAGGGTCCTAGGAGGGGAGGCAGGCAGAACCAAGACCAGGGATGACCCCATAGCGACTGTCCAGGACCAGTGTGACCTGGAGACTTAAATGACCAGCCACTGCAGAGTCTACCTGCCTTGTGGTCATGCCCTTCCACTTTCTGCATGCCCGTGTTGGCTTTTTCCCTCCAGACCAATGATTGTCCAAGGGTGGTCCCTGAACTAGCAGCATCACCTGGGAACTTGTTAGAAATGCAAATTCCGAGTCTGCACGCCACATTGCCCGAGTCACAAACTAGAGGTGGTCTTAGCTTCTATGGTTTCGTAAGCCCTCCAGGTGATTCTGAGTCCATGCTAATGCATGAGAGGCAGCCTTCTGGATTTTCAGAGACAATCCTGATTTGAAAGAACTTTGCACCTCCTCTACAAAGCGACAACTTTTATTACTAGAAGCTTCATGAATAAAGAAAACCAGGGAGCTGACAGATTCAGCAAGATCCCATGAGTCAAAGATTTCGAATGGGCTGCCAAGAGGGCACCTGTTATTCTTGGATTTGTTTGGGTTGTATATATTTTTAACCATCTCGTTGGTTGCCAGCATTAAAGAAATGGAATATTTCACATAGAAATCCACATCTCAATATTTCATTTTTAAAATTAAAAAAAGAGATTCCATTTATTTATTTGATAGAGATTGAGAGAGCACAAGCAAGGACAGTGGCAGGTAGAAGGAGAGGGAGAAGCAGGCTCCCTGTCGAGCAGGGAGCCCGATGTGGGGCTTGATCCCAGGACTCTGGGATCATGACCTGAGCTGAAGGCAGACGCTCAACTGGCTGAGCCACCCAGGCGCCCCATTATTTCAATATTTCTTGAAAAAATTGGCGTGTTTCTGCATTCCTGCTACACTGTGTTCCTGTGTCAGTAGATTGGGGCCAAGCTTGGGTCACCTGTTTCAATGAGACGTGGGCTCTCTAGTTAAGCACAGTCCCTGCTCCTCCTCAAGTCAGGAGGTGAGCCCCACCTGAGAAGTCCCCTCACATCTGTCACTGCACTGGTTGCTGTGGAGATTTTGACTTCTTGGAACCTATATGAGAACAGAGGGCTCAAACTAGAGCCTACTCTGGTGGTTAATTTTATGTATCATCTTGGTGAGACCATGGAACCCCAGATATTTGGTCAAACACTAGTCTAGATGTCACTGTTATTTTTATGATGACATTAACATTTAAATTGGTAGAGTTTGGGTGCCTGGGTGGCTCAGTCAGTTAAGCGTCTACCTTTGGCTCAGGCCATGATCGCAGGGTCCTGGGATCAAGGCCCAAATCAGGCTCCCTGCTCAGCAGGGAGTCTGCTTTTTCCTCTGTCCCTCCCTCTGCTCATTCTCTCTTTCTCTCTCAAATAAAAAATACATAAATAAATCTTAAAAAAAACAAATCCGTAGACTTTGGGTAAGGCAAACTGCCTTCTACAATGTGGGTAGGGCTTGTCCAATCAGTTTAAGGCCTTAAGAGAAAAATACTGTCTCCTCTGAGGAAGAGGGAATTCAGCACTTCAGTCTACCTTTGGATTCCAGCTACAGCATCTACCCTTCTGGGTCTCCAGCTTGCTGGCCTATCCTGCAGATTTGGATCTTGCTAGCCTCATAATCATGTGAGCCAATTTCTTAAAATAATTCTCTCATACCCATCCTGTAAGTATTGTTATATGTTGATGAACCCAGGACCTTTCAGGAACAAAGAGGCATAGAAATTCTGTTTGCTGGAAGCTCCTGGGGATACATTCTAACTCAAACCCTGCCCTCAAAGATGGAGGCTACAAAACAAATCAGCAGTGTTATAATATTAAAAATAATTAGTGAATAATAAAAATCGATGATGTATCAACAATAACAATATTTGTTTAATAGTAACAACATATGTTTTTATTATATGCCAGACACCATGCTAAAGGCCTTCTTGTAATCAAATCGCATTTAACTTTTGGCATATCTTTATGGGACAGGTACCATAATCATCACACCATTTTACCACTGGGACAGTCACAATAAGGAAGTAACTTGCTACAGGCTACTTAGCCCATGAGTTGCAAGAACAAGATTTGAACTTGGAGTAAGATTTCAAAGCTTATGGGCATATCCACTAACCATACTGCCATGCTGCAATATGGATTTCACCCTGAGTTTCCCAAATGAGATTACAATAGAATAACTTGAAATAAAGAAATCTGACATGCTGAATTGTGATTCCTTGGATCACAGATTGCCATGTCCAGCTGCACAGATTGTGTACTGTACAACTCAATGCTTGTTGTGTCCTCTACTCAATGCTCCCAGAACAAATATTGCTGCAAGCAACAAAGAAGGAGACACCTGCTATTTCCCACCTCTCGTAGAGGTAGAAAGAGGTGGTGTTATATTCATATAATGGAACACTCTATAGCAATGAAATAGAACAAATAATACATGCAATAATACAGATGAATCCCAAAAACTTCAGATAGAGAAGGGGAATAAAACCAGACACCAAGAGTATATATTCTAGAATTCCATTTATAGCAGAGAAACCTGGAAGACACCTAGTGAGCCAAGTGATCAAGGTTAGCATCACCAGTAATAAGACATACTGACATCATAAACCCTTTGATATGCAGAGGACACAACATAATGTTAATGGGATTCTTGCCAAAAATGCTAACCTCACTCCGATAGGAGAAAACATGGAACAAACCCAGATTGAGGGACTTCATACAAAATCACTGACCAGGACTCTTCAAACCTGTCCAGGTCATAAGACAAGGAAAGACTAAGGAACTATCGCAGAACAGAGGAGACTGAGAAGAAATACCCGCTAAATACAGTGTGGGATCATGGATAAAATTCTGCAACAGAAAAGGACAGTGCGGCCAAAACTGGTGAAACAGTTAACGAGTGTTAGCTTACATTCACCGATGCTACCTTTCTGTTCTTGAAAATTGTGCCGTGATTATATAAGACATTAACATGGGAGGAGGTGGGATGACAAATATAAAGGGACCCTCTGTATTACTTTTGAAACTTTTCTAAGACTAAAATTACATGCGAAAAACCAAGATGGCACAGTCAGCCAGGCAGTGAGCTGCTGGGGCCGTTGACCTGGCTGTCTCCTGCAGGACACCCTGGAACAGGTGGTGTAGGCCGTCTGGAAACATCTACCGGGAATCTGTTCCGTTCTGCTGCAAGAGGAAACCCTTGGTTTGTTGATTCAAGGATGGATCGGATGGAAATGCCAGTGAGGGCGTTTTTAGGTACTTTTCTGTTAGAGGATGGGTGCTCTTGGCGCCATGGATGTGCTGGTGGCCTTTCTTTGAGTCACCAGCCTGGTGTTCTGTGGGGTGCAGAAAATGGGGAGATGGGGGCTCTGACTGAGCCCGAGGAGGATGTCAGCCTGCTGGGCTTGGGGAGAAGGCAGCAAGGGGCGTCTCTCTGTAGCAAGGAGGTCTGCTGTCCCCTCCTGCCTGAGGATGAGAGGCAAGACTTGGCCTTTGTCCCCCCCGTCTCCCCCGGGACACCACTGCCCCCAGGCCCACATAGTCTTCATTTGGTCTCTCGCCCCTCGTGGTTTCCAGTAAGCTCTGGGTGTTCACTGAGGTCTTGAGTGACTGTTGAGACCAAGACTCCTGTGGGCTGGGTCTCTGCCGGGGATCTGGGCAACGTGGATGAGGGCGTTGAGAATGATTTTCCACAGTGTTTAAATGATGTGCCCCTTTCTCACTCACTCAACTCCCAGATTTTTATTGGATGAAGCGTGGGCAGGTTCCATGGCACCGTTTTCAGTCCGAGTGTCCAGAATTATATATTTGAATCTCAGGGATCCCTTCACTGAGGATCTCCTTCACTGAGAAACTGCTCAAAATCTTCAGGGATTTTGAAAGATGTCCCTTCTCCATCTCAATCACACATTTCTCACTTGATTCTAGAACTTTCTTGTGCTGCTTTTGAACCACAGGGGAATTTATTTAGTCTTTAATTTAGGTTGGCTTCCCCTAGGAGCAGACCCTGAAACAAGCATTTTGAGGGTACATAGTTTATTTGGGGGTGATCCTAGGAAATACTGGTGGGGATATGGGGAAGGACACAGGGTGGGGAGGGAGGAACCAAGGGGGTGGGGTTCACGGGGCATGCTGGGGCCTCTGGGACAGGGCCTTGGAGTGTCTCCCTAAGGGACAAGGAGTGGGAGTCTCTGTACCATGGTACACTGTTGAATCCTGCTGGTGCACTTCTGGATGATTCTGCCTGCGTGTGGGTGAAGGGGGCTCCGATGGCCACTGGGGCTGGCTGGAGGATCGAGCTGTGTGGCAAGGCCTGAGGATGCCAGCAACACGTGCACATCCCCGAGGGAGGAACAAAACCTAACTAAGGTCAGGATGGGTTGTCTAAACTGTTTCATGAGGGAGGAAGCCAGGGCCACGTAGAAGTCAAGATTCCCAAAGATCACCTAGAGAAGCTTGGGAAATCAGGGTGGGATCCATCCTGCCAAGACAGGTCACCCTGCCAGCCAGGTGAGCCATGGCATGTCCTTGGGACTGCTGAGAACCTGAGGTCAGAGCCGACAGAATGTGGAGCCCCAGGGAGGATCTGTGGAGTCCTGAGTCTGTCTTCTACCCCCCGAAGCTGTCCTGGGGCTCCAGAGGTCCTCACTACTGAACGCTCTCCTTTCTCTTTCTATCCTGTGAATAGCACCAAGCTGTTTTGAAGCCAGACTTCCCTAAAATAGTTCTGTTTTAAAAAAACGGGAAATACCACTTCTTTATTGGCTATTTTTCTTTAAGAGCAGATAACCAGTGAGCAGAAGCCTCTTTCAGCTTCAGGGTCTGATGCCTGCAGAGCCCAGCAGACCTCACCCACCCAGGGGTCTGCTTTCTCATAGGCACATCCCCCAAGTACGCCCAATAGCAGATCTAGATGGTATTTTTGTAGATTTTTGTTTTTAAGGAGGAAAGATGTTATTGCAGAAATGAGACGATGCTTTTATAAGTGGCCACCAGAATTCCTCAATGTCCAGAACTGTCCTCTGGAGTTCCACGGAGCCTCTAGAACAGTGCCATCTGATAGAACCTTTGGGGATGATGGCAAGGTCCTGAGCCTGCCCTGTCCACATGTGGAGACCAAGCACTTGAGATGCGATTAGCACCACTGATGAACTGAATTTTAAATTTCATTTAAATCTGATTAATTTAAATAGCCACATGTGGCTACCAGATTGGACGGCGAAGATCTAGAAGCAAAGAAGTCCTGAACCTGAGCAGTGTTTGGGGCCACCTGTGGGCTGGGGCTGAGGCTGGAGAATGGGCAGATGCAAAGGTAGAACACATCTGATGGTTTCTTCCCAACTCATGTCTTCTTGAGGAGTTGAAAAGGCTATCACTATGTTGCATTCATGCCCGGCCCTTTGCCGGTGAGCGTGACTGTGACCAGGGTGGTCAGAGCAGCCAGGAGGAGCTAACATCGCAGAGCCTGCCTATGTCTGAAACTTTCAATGTGGTCTCACTCTTCACGAGGTCCTGCGCAAGGCAGGGTAGTGGTAATGGGGGGCAGGGGTTGCACTTATCCCCATCATCCTGGTGGAGGAGGGGGCTGTGATAGGAAATGAAGCTCAGTAAAATATGTACCTGAGCTCACAGCAGGAAAGTGGCCAAATCAGGATTTGAACCCAGGTCCACTGGATGCCCATGATCCCTGGGCATTTGGAATGGTGTCTTGTTTTTGTTTTTGTTTTCTTCCCTAGAAAGAGGTGGTGTTGCCTTGAACTTTGTTCCACATTCTTCCTGGGAATTCCTGAGTGACCAGGACACTCGCTGAGGGGAGTCCAGTGAAGGTCCCAGAGCTGAGACTGTCTATGCAGGAGCGTTCTGCTCCCTCAGGGCTCGTGGTGGTGGACTTGTGGCTCATGGCAGCATTTCCAGTCCTGACCAGCCCTGTCCCACCGTCCTCCCCCTCCCCCCGCCTGCCATGAGCCTCATGTTAAAAATAACAAAGAATGACCAGAACCAAGGGACAGCACATGCTTTTCATTTTCTTCTTTCTCTTCCCTGATTCTCTAGAAGTGGATTAAAGATAAAAAAAACAACTTCCCGACTGAAGGGTTACGAGACACTGGGAAGGGTTGTCCTACGGAGAAACTACGCTTTTGAGAATCCCTTTAAAACTGCTTCTTGATTTAAAAAAAATTTTTTTAGAAAGGACCCTCCATTATAAAATTCACACATGTTCCTTAGAAAAAACTAGGAGAACAAATAAAAAGAAAAAAAATGCATCATCACTGTACTTAAAGGGGGTTTTCACTAAACATTTAGTTATATTTGAGTTCTTTTTTCCATACATCTTTGGTTTTGTTTGCTGTAGTTAATGACTGTAGGGGAATTGTGGGTTATGGTTGTAGCATTTGGATCCTCCCAGGGTCAGGGGAATAATTAAGATTACTGCTTTTCAAAATTTCTGGGATGAGGGGCCTGTTTTTAAGCTTTCCTCCCCATCACTGACCGCACCTGGTCCTTCCATGCATGGCCAGGATGTAGCATGGCTTCCCTGCCCAGGCAATGCCCCATCATCTCACCTGGGCTGTGCCAACTGAGCTTTCCATTGTGCTTGGATGTTTCAGCACTGATAGAGTCCCCTGAGTTTCTAAACACTTACTCTGCACTTCTACACTTATTTCTTCATAGTAGCTCTGGTCTAGACTCCTAGAGCAGGAGTCTGCAAACTATGGCCTTTGGGCCAAGCCCTGCCCCCCACTTGATTTGAGCTAAACATGGTTTTTCTGACTTAAATGGCTGGGGAAGGGGAAGGGGGACATCAAAGGGAGAATAATATTTTGTGACATGTAAAAATTCTATGAAATGCACATTTCAGAGTCCATAAATGAAGTTTTCCTGAAACATCCCTGTTTTCATTCATTAATGCATCACCTATGGCTGCCTTTTTTTTTTTTTTAAGGTTTATTTATTTATTAGAGAGAGCACTTGTGCATGTGCAAGGGGAGGGGCCAGGGGAGGGAGAGAGAATCTCCAGCAGATTCCCAGCTGAGCACAGAGTGGGGCTTGATTTCATGACCTGAGCTGAAATGAAGAGTCAGACACCCAAGAGCCTGAACCACCCAGATGCCCCATTTGTGCCCGCTTTTGTGATACAGTGCCCATGAAGTGAGTCGTTACAAAGGAAACTGGTTGTCCCATGAAGTTTACTAATAGTAATAGTTAGGGTCTGGCACTTCAGTGGAAAAACATCTGATGACTTTTCTAAGTTTGCTGCCTCTTAGGATCCCTAAGGAACTTAAAAAAAAATATATATATATATGGCTCGCTAGGCCTTCCCCCAGCCCTATGGAATCGGTCTGCTGAATGGGGCCTGGGACTCCAATTTTTTGAAACTCCACCCCCACCAGATGCTCCCAGATGGTTCTGAGGATCAATGGTTCTGGAAGCACCCGCCAGGAGATAAGCTTCTCTGAACCCAGGGGCTGAGTCCCCAGGACACATCTTGCGTCTCTGCTCAGAGCTTCTCTGGGACAAAAACCTCTTGTGTCTGGAGCTGGAGCTGCTGGAGGTGTGGGCCTCGCAGCCACATTCCTGGCGGGCCCGGCCTTTCCCAGGCAAACAGCCAGGATCGTCCCTCCTGCCACTGTTCAGCCTTCCCCTGCCTCCTCCTCCTGCTGCCCAAAGGCTTTCCTGATGTCACCCCAGTCTGGGCCCCCCAGGCTTCCCCAGGGCCTTGGGTGTCTAGAATTATTGTCCTGCCTCGGGGTAGCCTAGGGGAGTGACGTGGCTCTGTGTCCCAAGCATTGGGCAGCCACGCTCACCTCAGCTGGGCCCCATGCCTCTCCTGCCCTCTGGTTTATGTTTTTGGCACCAGAACTGGAGTCCCAGGCCAAGTGCACACATGGCCTGAGCTAGTTCTGCAGGGGAGTCGAGAGCTGGAAGGGAGACTGACCACGAAGCTGGCCTCTCCCTTGCCTGGTCTCTTCTCTGACTGAAATTCCTCATGACCCCCATCATTGGACCCCTTTCCCAGCCTGTTTGCCTCACCTCTGCCTTCTCCCTATTTTCCTCCTGACCCCACCTCCTCTCTCTCTCCTTCCTTCTTTTCCCCCACACCTACCTCTGTTTTTTCTCATTCCCTGACATTCTTTCCCCCATGCCTTGAATTTTCTAGTCAGACCACTGTTTCTGGCAGAGTTGGGCCGCCTCCCTCAGAGAACCGGCCCCTTCCCCAGCACGAGATGCTATTGGACCAGCTCCTCTGCAAGCAGTGGCTCAGGCCTGTGGGCTGGTCATGTGTATAGAGTTGACTCTGGGAAAATGTATTCAGGCCCTGCCCTCAGGGAGCTCACAGTTTGTGGGAGAGTTGGACAAGACACAGGCAATTTTGACAGTGTCCGAAAAAACAACCTGGGGGGGGGGGGCAGGACAAGGGCACTGTGTAGGGAAGTTCCCAGTAAGACACTGAGCCCGGTTGCGGGAGGTTGGGGATAGTGTTTGAGGGGATGTTCCCAGCTCCACACAGCAGGAGCTGGAGCTGAGTTGGATTCAAGATGGAAAGTGTCCCCAGGAAAAGGAATGACATGCACATACAAAATACCTGGCACTTGGGGGCACCTGGGTGGCTCAATGGGTTAAAGCCTCTGTTGTCGGCTCAGGTCATGATGTCGGGGTCCTGGGATCGAGCCCCACATCGGGCTCTCTGCTTGGCAGGGAGCCTGCTTCCTCCTCTCTCTGCCTGCCTCTCTGCCTGCTTGTGATCTGTCTGTCAAATAAATAAATAAATAAATCTTAAAAAAAAAAAATCTGGCACTTGGGGTTTGGACGTTAGGCATGAAGAAGAGGCGAGAGTGAAGGTTGATGTTCAAGTTTCTAGCAAGGCCATCTCAATGATCAAATGGGTGGTGTATCAGTCAGTTACTTTTGTGATGATGCTACATAAAAAACAATCTCGCAATCAACTCTTTATTTCATACTCATGAGGCAGGAGGTCTGTTGTAGCTGGCTGATCTTCAGTGAGCTTGGCTGGGCTTGGCTGAGCTTCTCGTTGGGTTCACAATGCTCCATGTGACTTCAGTCCAGAGCCCAAGCCAAGGACAGGTTCTTGTATGGAAAATCTCAGGAATGCAGATCATGCCAACATCTTTAAATTCTTCATTAGTATCACACCAAGTGCAGAAGTAAACTGAAGGTCACCAGGGGTGACAGGAGGTAAAACCCCTGGGGACTGAGGGCTGGGGCTGATCTTCCCTGGAAAGTGTAGTTGAGTCTCTGCTCTCCCTAGACTAACAAAGGTTACTCTTGTGATGTATTTCTCAAGTCCTTAAAAGGATGTTGGGGAGTAGACGTGTGGTAACCAGAAATGGATATGATTGGTGTCTACGAAAGTCTAGCCACACAACAACTATCTATTACACATCTGGTTTATGGAATATTCACCATTCCTTCCTGTGGGGTACACATGCCTGCTAGACTCACAGCTTTAGTTTAAAACCACTGTCCGCCTAGCATGGAAAATAGACTTTTGGGGGACGCCTGAGTGGCTCAGTTGGTTAAGCAGCTGCCTTCGGCTCAGGTCATGATCCCAGCGTCCTGGGATCGAGTCCCACATCGGGCTCCTTGCTCCGCAGGGAGCCTGCTTCTCCCTCTGACTCTGCCTGCCTCTCTGCCTGTGCTCGCTCTTGCTCTCTCTCTCTGACAAATAAATAAATAAAATCTTTAAAAAAAAAAAAAAAAAAAAAAAAAGAAAATAGACTTTTGGTGTCCTGATGGGTAGTTGTACCATCAAATTGTAACTTCAGTTAGAATTTCAGGAGAGTCAATTATGTAAACTTAATTTAAAATTGCTGTTGGCTATTGGCTATAACAGACACCTGAAAAATAGTGACTTAAATACCCAGGCATTTATTCTTTGCTTTATTAAAAAGTTTAGAAGTAGGCAATCCAGGGCAGAACCCACACTTGTTACATCTTTCTGCTCCATTGCTTGCAGTAAGTAGTTTCTACCCTTAGAATGTCCTCATGGTGCAATATGGCTACTAGAGCTCCAGCCATTGTATGAACTGCAATCTGGAAGGAGGAGGAAAGGCAAAAGGGGTATTTCTCTCAGTTGAGACAGGTACCTTTGAAGCAGGTTTCCTGGAAGCACCAACAACATTAAGGCTTACATCCCACTTAGTCCCATGTCCACACCTCACTACAAGAGAGACTGGGAAATGTAGGTTTATCTGAATATACCCCTTCCCTGGATAAAGTCAGCGTTGTGTTACCAAGTCAGAGAGTGAGAGTATATATTAAGTAACATATAGCATTTTCTCGTATATCCTTTAATCTTCTTTTTCCCCCAAGTAGAGAAGCAGTGGAGTATAGCAGAAAAAAAAAAGCCCTGGTTTGGACTTGACTGGAATTGATCCCAATTTCAGTTCTTACCGACTGTGGCATCTGGGCCAATGCACATAACCTGTCTGAGCTTTCTGGTCCCTCTTCTCCAAAATGAACTGTTGACCATATTTGCCTCCCAGCATCCAGGTGGGACCAGGAAGTCTATGAATTACAACACACTATACAAAAATTAATAATATAGAAACATTGAAAATAGAGCAAACACCTCTTTCCACTGGAAGGGAACACCTGATTGTAGCTTCTCCCTAGACAAAGGGGATTCCCCTTTGCTCCCATTGTTGCCCTGCCCGCCAGGCTGTCATGCTTCTAACAGGCATAGTTGGGGGTGGGGGTGAGGCAGGACCCAGAGCGGACGGAGTTGGGCCCTGTGGATGTACCTGGTGTCCCCACACCCTGGGAACAGTAGGTACTTGATCCAGTGCTTCTCGGCTGTTCCCCCTGGGCTATCGACTTGACCCCACCTTCACTGGATCTCTCAGTGTGGCTTGGGTTTCTCTTGGCATGGCAGCTGGGCTCCTAGTGGGAACATCCCAAGAACAAATGGGTGACTATATTTAAAGGGTCTGGAGGTATTCTAATGCACAGCAAGGTTGAAAACCATTGGCTTAATCCAATGCTGGGGAAAAAGAAAAAGAAAAAGAAAAAAAAAAAAGCAAACCACAAAAGACCCAGGGAGGGAAAGAGCCCAAAGCTTGGTCCATGAGGCCTGGGAGGGTCCTCAGCAGACTTTAGGAGGCTCTGCTTCACAACCCCCCTCCCCCATTTGGTTCCCATAGGACCTTCTGCATGTAGCTGCCCTTATGGTGGGGAAATGTAGGAAGAACATGGAAGCCAAGGTGGGGAGCCAAGTGGGGATAGGGCTAGTAGAGTTCATAAAACTAGCCAGGAGCCTCATTGATCCCAGACTTTTGATCTGAAATTGGTAGGTTAGCTAGTTTTTTTGTTTTTGTTTTTGTTTTCCCATTGTCTTCGCCAGGAATTACCTTGTGGCAGAACATGGTGCAAGCTCTAACGAAAATGTCAGAAATCCCATTTTGAGAGCATTTTGGGTCAATAAAGCTACTAATAGTTAACATACCTTTCCCCCAACTGGCAGTACTTAAAAAGATGGTTTCCAACACCTTCACTTCAGGATGGAGAGGCAGTGAGTGTACTCATGAATATTCATGGTTCTGCTTACCGGCCTCACCCGTTGGAAAATACTCTATTCCTAAGGCTAATGAGCTCTTAAATTTCTTTTGTGCTAGAGAAAGAGGTTTTATTTTTCTGGATAATTTATTTTGATGCCCGTTTATTTTCTGAAAGGGATCTTTCCTTTAAGACCCTGGGCACATTTCAAGAGCTGAGAGGAGTTTTACATTCCGCACCCCCCCGCCACAGAGAAGCCCACGAGCCTAGAGATGACATTGAAGAAGGCGGTGCACAGAGGCTGGGAGGCAGTAGGGACGAGCAGTTTGCTGTGAGCCCAGTTCCCAGGGAGATCAATGTCTAACGTCAATGTCCACATAATGAACACCCTCGCGAAGTGCATAAAACCACGCAACAGAAGACGGGGAATCGTGAATGTGGACAATACATAATTGGAATCGGAGACTTCTGTGCCTTTAAGGGACCTTGTAAGACATTTTGTCCAATGACCTGTGAGACACTGGAGCCCCCATTCTATTGTTGCTGAAGCAGCACAGAAGAGGTAGGTTGTGTTCTCTCTCTCCGCTCAGTCGTCCAGTTCTGGCTGTTAGACAGGCTCTCCTTACGTCTCTCCACACATTCTCTCTGCACCTTCCACTTGTTCTGTGAACCGCCCATTTGCTCTTGTTCAGTTCCTGTTCTCTGTTCCATGTCAAAGGGGCTGGAACCCTGCGAGGGGCATTTCAGACACTCTTGCCTGCACACAAGCCCTGTTCACAGGGCAGAAATCCCAGGCATTTCCAATGCCAGACGCACCCTCCCAGTTTACAATCTCAGTTTAGAAACCTTCTCAACAGTCTCTCCCAGGATCCCACATCCATCTCAGGGAGGACTCTGATTGGACTTGCCTGAGCCAATCACAGGGTCCCAGAGGATGGCATATTTTGATTGGCTAGCCTGGGTCACATGCCCACTGCAGCGGTGTGAGGTTGGGGTTGGGTGTCATGGTTGTCAGCCTCACCAGGACCATGTCCTGAATGGGAGCTCCCGGAGAAACCAGCCGAAAGGAAGTAGGGAAGCATGCTGGACAGACAGATGCCAAGTCCGCTCCTTGGCCACTTCAGTTTCTTACTCCTCACTGATAGCTCCGTTGTCGCCCAGAGGTCGTAACCCTCTCATACACCTCCCTGGTGTTGGGAGGTGGGAAACACACATATTCTCCTGCCAGCTCGGGCATCAATGTGTCTCAGTTTGCGCTGCCCCTGAGACCAGGACTTGGGTATGTGTTGTTTATTTGAGAGATGACCCTAGATGCACTGGAAAGGAGGGAGTAAGTAAGACAAGGAAGAGAAGATAACCAATAATGGGTGTGTTAATGAGAGGAGGAAATGGGATTCGGGTGCCCTCAGGGAACATTTGAGAGATTGTATAGTTTTATCACTGCAAACAATCCTCAGAATTGTGCATAGGGGGATAAGGATGAAGGAGTTCTTTACACCACTTGGCATCGTTGCTTGATCACTGCTCCTGGGACCAATCTCTCCCCTCGTTTTTCTGGCCAGACTTGCTGTGTGTATGTGTGTGCGGACAGGAGGGAGCGAATAAAGGACACTCTCAGGCAGAGGGACACAGATGCTCAAGGGAGGAAGCCCTTGGCCTGGCCCAGAACTGTCCACTGAGGCTATGAGTGACTTCCAGAGTGGGTTCTGCTGCAATCTGTTACTTTGACCGTTGCAATGGCCCCATGAGGGTAGGATTACTCCATTTGCTAGCCAAGGACATTGAGGTTCAAACAATTTCAAAGCTCTGATACTGGAGATGCTCTAATAGCAGGCAATCTGATTTTTAAAATAGAATGACCTAGTTTATAGAGTTCAGGGTTTTGAAAGTTTCTTCCACAAGATTGACCTGCATCCTGTTTTGAAAGTTTGTTATTACAGTTGCTTATTAATTGGCATTAATAAAGACCCTGGCAGTTATTATCTGAGAGTGATAAGCATTTCAAAATTTAGGAAATAGACACATGGGTGAGAAATAGTGGGGCTTCATGCTTCAGAATGTTGATGTGGGCTCGAGATTGGCTTTAGCCCTCCAGGGTTCATGAGATAGTGGGCCATGGTGCTTGTGAAGCATTTCCTGCTACAAAAGGAAACCATGGCTTATCTCTGGGGCCACTTCATGCCCCACCGTGAACAAGGTTCTGGCAGGCGGCTCTCCCTGTGAGTCAGCCTCATTTTTCAGACATCATAAGTGTGATATGTTTTTATGGTGGTTTTGAAAGCCCCCCTTAAACATCAATTCTCACAAATCGAGGACCAGATGGGTCCTGGACTCCATCACTTTGCTCTTGAGATTCCAGACCTGGAAACTTGGCACAAAGGGAACACAGGGATCTCTTTGGCTTAGTTGTGGTAATGAGACAATAGGATAAATGTAACTTTCCATTTTGGCTCGGTAACATGAAGAAGCCAGTTGATGAGCTCCCTGACCATAGCTGTGTGGCATTGGACGAGTCACGTAACCTCTCTGGAATCAAGCTGGTCCTATAGAAAAATGAAGGAGTTTGGTTAATCAAGTGGCTAGTATGAAGCCCTGGTTCTGTACCACCTTTCCCTGTCCATGGCATGGTGTGCTAGTCCGTTATGGCACTGACTAGGCACTCAGAATCCTTCTGAATACAGTAAGCCAGGGACCAACTACTGAGTGATCAGGTGGGTTGAAACCCATGTGCCATTCCCGGAGAGGACGCTCTCTAAAGTCCCTGCAGGCCCAAGGCAGTTCTCCTAGAACCACCCAGGCCCGCCTCTCTGTGGATTGTCCATGGCTCCTTTTCTGCTATAGCAGCAAAACTGGGTACTTGTGATGGAGACCACGTGACCTGCGAAGTCTAACCTGTTCGCTCTCAGCTCCTCCACAGAAAAAGTTCCCCACCCTCTGATTTGAACCTCTCTCCTTCCCTCCCATCTTGTCTTCTGTGGATGAGGCTCCTCTTTGTCCCCAAGGGTCCTGTATGGATGAGCGATAATCCAAATGCCCGTGGGCCTTTGGCATCCCTAAGTCCAGAGAGAAGGGGACAAGCAGGTGGGGAGGGAGAGGGAATGGAATTTTTTTTTTTAAGATTTTATTTATTTGACAGACAGATCACAATTAGGCAGAGAGGCAGGCAGAGAGAGAGAGAGAGAGAGACGAAGGGAAGCAGGCTCCCCGCTGAGCAGAGAGCCAGATCCCAGGACTGTGAGACCATGACCTGAGCCAAAGGCTGAGGCTTTGACCTACTGAGCCACCCAGGCACCCTGAGGGAATGGAATCTTAGAGTGCGGTGGCTGGAGACAGTTAACAAGAGAAAAGATAAAGGTGGATCCAGACAAGAGGGGCAGAGCCTACTCTTTGTGCTGTGCCTGAAGGGCCGCTCTGCTCAGACTGCCCGGCATCCAGATTGTAGGCCAAGCCAGCGGCTGTAGCTCTGTCCGCCAAGAACCCTGGCATGGCCCACTGCCCACTGGCTTCCATGAGCAGTTTGGCATGCAAAGTACAGGCTTGGGCCCTTGTATTGTTTCCTGAAGGGAAACAACCACCTTTTCCTGGTCTGTGGACAACCACCCCTGCCCGCCTGCATGTTGGCAGGAGTGTTAAACTCAGGAGCTGGGAGCTGGGCGATGCTTCTACAGCTGGATAGGGTGGGCCGCCATGTCTGTGTTCAGTCCATAGGCTCAGAATCCATCACCCAAGATCCTACACCATTCTTGCAGGGGGTAGGGCAAACTCTATATACTCTCTTCTTTTCTTTCCTTCCCTGGTCGGTTGGGATCCCCTTTCCAACTTCCAGATGCTTTGCTGCTAGTTCCCACCTGGGGCCTTTGCACTGGGCTTTTGCTCACACCAAGAGCCTGAAGTGCTTGGATGTTTAAATCTTCCTGTGGGGGAGCCTGTAGCCAGTGACTCTTGGCAGAGAACAGACCCCAGCCCCTTTGCTTCCAGGTGTAATTCCTGCCCCAGCTTCTTGTGGGGTCAGCCTGAGGCTGGGACATTGCAAAGCTTATGCACCATCAGGTCAGGCAGACAGCAGGCCCTGACTGATCGGGCTAATGAAGGCAGACAAACCACTTTTAGATTCCGACAGTTAATTATTCACATAGACAGTGAAAGGAAGGATAAGCCAAAGGCTCCAGCTTCCCAGATCTTTGCCTCACGTATTAAAAAAGGATGACACCAACACGAAGGGGACCAGATGACCACAAGGCAACATGGGATTATGCTGTTGCTGAGGAGCCAATTCTAGGAAGCAGCTTTCGGGGGGCAGGGCAGGAAACCCCATCCCTTGTCAGAAACCTGGAGGCAATGAGAAGCTGCCTGCGGATAAGCTCAAGGGGGATAGAAGGGACAGCCTCCCACCCTCTCCTGCTCCAGGACGATCAAGGTGTCCCTCCAGTGCTCACTGTGTCTGTTCCTGTTGCTGTTGTGATCCACCACAAACCTGGGGGCTTAAGCAATACCAATCTCTGGTATAGCTCTGGAGGCCAGACGTCTGAAATGGGTTTCTCCTCAGTGGCTAGAGCTGGTGTGCAGCCGGGCCGCACTCCTGCCACAGGCTGTAGGGGAGGATCACTCTCCTTCCCTTTTCCAGCTGCTAGAGGCCTACGTCCCTTGGCTCATGGCCCGGGACAGCCATCCCCCCAACCCAGCCTCTGCTTTCATGCTCACGTCTTTCTTCCTCTGACCACCACCCTTGTGATTATGCCAAGCCAATGCAGGTAATCCAGGATAACCTCCCCATCTCTAGATCCTTAATTTAATCCCATCTGCGAAGTCCTCCTCACCGCAGAAGTGGGACTAGTCACAGGTTCCATGGATAAGGAGGCGGTCATCTTTCCAGGGTGTTACTCTCACCGCCATATTCAGCTTAGCTGGGCTTCAAGCCTCTGCACCCTGGTCTGGATCCATGCCAGATGCCCAGGGAGCCGTGGTGGGCCAGCCTTGCCTGGCTTCCTTCCTTTCTCCATCCGGCCCCTCTCATGCCTTGCTAGTTCTCCCTGGGAACACACCCTTAATAAATTGCTTATTCCAGATCTTTCGCACAGGGGAAGCGGCCTTAAGACGGTGGGTCAGTTCCTGTGTGCAGAGGAGCACTTGGTAGGGTAGTGGGACTTGCTTCCTTTGTTCCTGTGCAAGATTATAGACCAGGGATCCAGCTCCTCAGTTAATTAAGGAAAAGCTGGCTGGAATTTCTGAGGCATTATATAAGCCTGACTGACCTCCCAAGGGAGGGAAGTTGGATGGGAGTGTCCAGACCCTGTGGTTCAGGAAGATTCAGCAAGGCCTTGGGGGAACCCTGGAGCCAAGGTTGCTCATGAGAAAGCCCTGTGTCCCCAGGAATGGGCCACACTACTGCATGTGCTGTGCCCTGTCATGGGCTGGGGACAGCTGGTGGGAAGCATGGTCTCCCGTGCAACAAGTGACCACAGCTTCACAACCCAGCAGCTGGGACCCTCTGTCGATGGTCCGTGTGTTTGCCACCCTCCACACTTAGCATCTCCAGGCCTCCATAGAGGAACCTGGCCAACCAGATATAGAATTTGAACTTCATTCCAGGCACTCTGGGAAACTTTTGCAATGATTTCAGCCAGGAGAGTGACACAGACTAGCTGACATTTTTGAATGGTCACTCTAGCTGCCAAGTAGAGAAGGGCTGGTAGGGGGGTGGGAGGGGGTGGGGCGGAGCCCAGGGCAGCCAGCAGGGAGGCTGTCCTCTTGTCCAGGGAAAGACGGTGTGTTTCATCGACTCACTCCAGTCCTCAGGGGCACTAAAAACAAGGCAAAGCGGACCTCAGCTCCATTTCCTGCCTCATCTCAGCAAAGAGAACACCTCCTCACCTTCAGGCTGCTCAAATCGCATGGGGTCTGTGTTTTCTGCCCCACTCACCCCCTTCCAACTCTGCCTTCTGCCTGTCCCCAGACTCTGTGTTTCACCTAAGGCACGGTCTTCCCCTGCTTCTCCCAGCTCTGTCCTTATCCCCGTCCCCTGCACTCCTCCGGCCAGATCTCTGCCCCTAGGAAGACCTGTACCCCATCTCCTGGGAGTCTCCAGCACCCCAGTGAGAAGTGCAGATTTTGGAGCCCCGTCATGGACTTGCTCAGTGGGAAACTAGGCCCAGAAATCTGTGTTCTAACAAGTCTTCTAGGTTAGGTGGTGCTGCTCCCTTGGGAGCACTGGTGCACACATGTTGGAATCACCTTGGGAATTATTAAAACCATCCCCATCCCCGACCAATCAGGACCTCTCAGGGCAGGGGTGGGGAGGGGAACCTGACTTCAGCACTTTTTTGAGCTGCTCTGGTGATTCTGATGCACAGTAAAGAGTTGAGAATGGCCATGTGCATGTGTATGTGTGTGTGTGTGTATGTACGTGTTCACACGTGTGTGGTGCACGTGCAGTTCACTCAGCACACATTCATTGGGCCCCAGCAACACACCCTGCACGCTATTATGTGATCCCCGAGACTCAAGGGCTGGCATCTTTCAGGGTTATGGCGTGGAAACAGGAGATGCAGTTTTGTGTGCTCAATCCCATGGGTGCAGAGGGGAGAAAGGGTTGGGGAGGGTGGAAAAAAATAAGACTTGGGGTAAAAAAAAAAAAAGACCTAGGACCAGTTTTTTAAAGAAAGCATTAAATGTTGGGGGAAATGGCTGCTTTTGTGAAGTCAGTACCCTCCCATCTTGACCCCCTCTGCCAGCCTGACCCTCTGGCAATGGGCACAGTAAAAATCAGGACGACCCCAAACCATGAAGCTGGGTATGGCTCTCTGATTCCTTTCTTAAAAATTATTTTATTTATTTATTTGAGAGAGGGAAATAGAACAGGAGTGGGGGTGGGGTGCAGAGGGAGAAACAGGCTTCCTGCTCAGCAGAGAGTCTGATGTGTTTGATCCCAGGACTCTAGGATCATGACCTGAGCCAAAGGCAGATGCTTAGCCGACAGAGCCCCCCAAGTGCACCATGGCTCTCTGATTCCTAACCCACAGTCACACTGTGCCTGGCAACTTGCAGGAAGGGGCTGTGGTCAAACAGGAAAAAGTCAGCCTTCAAAGAGTGGTGTGGAAGGAGCTGGGAGCCAGGAGGTGGGTCAGGATATGCTTGAGAGTGGTCAGGGGAACCCCTGGGCAGACAGGGAGCGCAGCGACCTTGGGAAGCTAGCAGAGCCTGCAGATGATTTGAAGCTGGGGTGACTCATATTTCCAGGCTGTCGAGACTCTTCTGGTTCCTGGAGGTGGAGTTCAGGGTAGTCTCTTGTCCAAGCCCACCTACTAGGGAAGTTCATCTGTACCTCTAAGTTACAAATGAGAGTAAGTCCTATTCCAGGGCAAATAGGCAGCTCCTTGGCACTTGTCCTTTCCCCAGTTCCTCCTGCAGGGACATTGTCTTTCTGAGTGAGGTCTGCCCAAGGAGGGCACTGAGTGGAGAAAGAGATGGCTGCTGGAGAGCCATAGTTTTATGGATAGGCCCAGCTGCCCGTGTTCTTGGAAAATGAAGTAGCTCAAAGCAGAATTCTTGTTTGGGTTTCAGCTACATTAGTACGAACACAGGAGATTTGCTTTCTCTCTTGTTGCTATGTTCAGAGCAGGGGTAACATCCACTTCTCTTTGTCTCCATGTTGGATATTGGGTCAGTGGTAGCCATGACCTGGTCTGGGCCATGTGGTCGTGGGCCTGGGCCTGCGGTGACTGAAGAGAGGGGAGCTGATGGGGAGAGGAAGGCCCCTGCTAAGAATTCTGAGGAGTGTCTTGGCTGGGTTCCCCTGGAGCAGAGCTGAACAAGGACTCAGTGCGGTGGCTTCTCTGGTGGTGATGCTAGCAGGCAGGGGTGCGACATGCTGAATCGAGCAGCTCTGTACAGTGGGCACTCGGGATCAGTGCACTAAGGAACCCTTCAGTTTCACTTCAACGTAAACTCCTGGAAGAGCGTTACCTCCCAGAGTTGTGGCCATGTTTGAACTTAGCTGCCTCTCACGGCTTCAAGAAAGATCCTTGTGATGGCAATGTGGGGAGCACTCCAGCACAACTAAGAAGGGATGCTGGCTACATGCATGGACGGTCCACTCCAGCCACTCCGGAATCAGAGGGGCTGAGGGGAGGTGGCCCAGGCATTGTCCACAATGGTTAGGAGCACTAGTTCTCAGATATGCCCCACATCAAATCACAGTGCTGCCATTTGTTATCTGTGTGGCTTTGGGCAACTTCAGTTTCCCCATCTGCAAAATGGAGTTGATAACACTGCTTCTTTCATGAGGTTAATATGAGGAGTCAAATAGAACACCTAGGCAACTATGTATTGACCCGCAAAAGAATGAAGTTGGATCCCTACCTCACACCATACCCTCAAAACTTACTCAAAATGGACCAACCATAAGACAGGGGTAGATCTTTATAACCTCAAATCCGGTAGCAGATTCTTAGGTATGACATAAAAGCATGTACAACAAAATAAAAACTAGATAAATTGAGCTTTATCAAAATTAAGAACTTTTGTGCATCAAAGGGCATTATCAAGAAAGTGAAAAGACAGCCTACAGAATGGGAGAAAGTATTTGCAAATCATACATCTGGTAAGGATTTAGTATCTCAAATATATAAAAAACTCTTTTACAACTCAACAACAAAGACAGACAGCTCCATTAAAGAAAGAACTTGAACAAAGCACGCAAATGGACATGTCTCCAAAGACATCCAGATGGCCAAGAAGCACATAAAAAGATGCTCAGCATCAGTAGTCATCAGGGAAATGCAAATCAAAACCACAATGAGATACTACTTCACACCCCCTAGAATGGCTATAATAAAAAACAAGATAAAACAAAATAACAAGTGTTGTCAAGAATGTCAAGAAATTGTACCCGTTGGATATTGCTGGTGGGAAAGCAAACTGATCCAGCCTCAGTGGGGAAGAATTGCCAAGACAATCCAGTGATTCCACTCCTAGGTGTATATCCAAAAGAATTGAAAACTGGCTCTCCAACACATATAGGTACACACACATTCATAGCAACATTCTTTTCAATAGCCAGAAAGTGGAAACAGCCCAAATGCCCATCAGTGGATAAAGAGATAAATAGATTGTGGTCTATCCATACAATGGAATATCATTCTACCACAGAAAGAACGAATTGGTAGATACATATTACAGCCTGGAGGAACCTCAGAAACATTATGTTAAGTGAAAGAAGCCAGACATCAAAGGTCACATATTGTCTCACTCCATTTATACCAAATATCCATACAGACAGAATGCAGATGGTGGTTGTACGGGACTGGGGAAGGTGGTGGATGGTGAATGACTGCTTAGTGGGTATGGGGTTCCTTCCTGGGGTTGAAAATATTTCAGAATCAGACATAGGTGCTGGTTGCACAAAACTGTCAGTGTACTAAATGCTGCTGAATTGTTCACTTTTTTTTTTTTTAAGTAGGCTCCATGCCCATTGTGGAGCCCCATGTGGGGCTTGAACTCACCACCCTGAAATCAAGACCTGAGCTGAGAGCAAGGGTTGGGTACTTAACTAAGTGAGCCACCCAGGTGCCCCCTGAATTGTTTACTTTTTTTTAAACTGTTCACTTTAAAATGGTTGATTTAATGTTATGTGCATTTCATCTTAATTAAAAAGAAAATAAAACATTTTAAAAAGAGAGAACACAGGTAGATGCTAGTACCATAGTGTTGTGCTCACTAAGTGTCTTGGTGTGACAGCTATATTCCTGTCTCTGTAACGGAATCTGTGTGATCCTAACACTGTTCATGCCTCCTTGGACCCGTCCCATGCACTCCACCAGGCCAGTTCTTCCCCAGCCCCAGGAAGGAAACTCTAGCTGTCTCTTCTCATCTGTTCAGTAATAAAATGTCTTCAGATATTCCCAGTTCAGTGTAATCACCCAAACTCTGAACACGGCAGTCCTGCCCAGATCAGGCGTTCTCCCTGGGCTGTGGACAAGTGGGTGGGATGAGCTGTCTCGCTCTTTCTCTGACTTAGGCTTCTACCACTCCTTGACATTCACTACTGACTCTTCCTGGGGTAAAGTTGAGGGGGAATGGTAAGGTTCAGGAAAGGGCCAAGTCCTAACAACTTGAAATGGTTTTGGTGCTACCCTCTCTCAACCTTGTCTTGTACCCGACAAGCCCACAGGTGCCCTTGCTCTGCCATTGCCATCCATGTGGGCCTGGATGGCTCCAGCTTAGCCTACCACACCCATACCTCCCTCCTCAGGTTGATGACCACAGCCTCTGGCCTTCAGATGCCTAGACTCCTAAACTGAGGTATCTCATTGATTTCCTTTGCTCTAGGTTAAGCAGGTTGAGGGGAGGTGACAGCATTCCCACCCCGTTCCTGGGAGGGTGGGCCTCATACCCACTGACCACTTTCCTCAAAGAAATCTGGTGGCTTTGGGTCCAACCCTTTGTAACCTTTTGGTGGTCAAGAGACGAAGTGTCACATGTCTGGTCTTTGAGCATCTCCTTTGGGAATCTGGCCTGAGTTCCCTTCAGCAAGCTGAGGTTGTCCCTTCATTTGCACATTCTTGGCCTTTGGGCCTCAGTAAAAATGAAGATGGGAAGAGTCTCTTTAAAAAAATCCTGTTACAGGGGCGCCTGGGTGGCTCAGTGGGTTAAAGCCTCTGCTTTCGGCTCAGGTCATGATCCCAGGGTCCTGGGATCGAGCTCCACATTGGGCTCTCTGCTCAGCAGGGAGCCTGGTTCCCCCCCCCCTCTCTGCCTGCCTCTCTGCCTACTTGTGATCTCTGTCAAATAAATAAATAAAATCTTTTTTAAAAAATCCTGTTACATTTTTGGGGCACCTGGGTGGCTCAGTGGGTTAAGATTCTGCCTTCAGCTGAGGTCATGATCTCAGGGTATTGGGATCAAGCCCCAAATTTGGCTCTCTGTATGGCAGGGAGTCTGCTTCTCCCCCCCCCTCTCTGCCTACCTGCTTGTGATCTCTTTACTTCTCTCTGTCAAATAAATTAAATCTTTTAAAAAAATTACATGAAGAAAATTTAAAATCTAATATTCCTGTAACAATGAAAGAAACATCCATAATTTCAAATTCTCCCTCAAAGGAAACTCTGGATTAAGGCAATTATTCTGAATAAATAAATGAGTAAGTAATACCAATGCTTCATGACTATTACAGAGAATAAAACTTTAACACAAACTTTTAAAAAAATAAATAAATAAATAATCCTGTTACATTTTTATGTCATTGTATGCATTCATTTCTGGAACTGTTGTGACAAATTACCATAAACTAGTGACATAAAATAATGGAAATATATTACCTCACAAATCTTCCAGCTGGAGGTCCTAAATCAAGATATTGTCTTGTTATGCTGTGCTCCCTCCAGAGACTCTGTGGGAGAATCCATCCTTACTCTTCTCCAGGCATTCCTTGGCTGGTGGCTGCATAACTCCATCTTTGCCTCTTCCTTGAATAACCCCTTTCTTCCTCCCCCCATGTGTTCTCCTCTCCTGTCACCACATCTCCCTCTGCCTCTCTCTTAAAAGGTCACCTGCATGCAGTTAGGGCCTACTCATTTAATCCAGGATGATCTCCTCTTAAAGGCCCTTATGTTAATTTCCTTGGTGAAGATCCTTATTCCAAGTAAGGTCACATGCATATGTTCTTGAATTGGACATGTTGAATGGAGCCACCATTCAACATAGAACTTCTTTTTTAAAAAAATATTTTGTTTATTAATTTGACAGAGTGATACAGCACAAGTAGGCAGAGTGGCAGGCAGAAAAAGAAGGAGAAGCAGGCTCTCCACTGAGTAGGGAGCCTGATGGGGGGCTCAATCCCAGGACCCCAGTATCATAAACTGAGCTGAAGGCAGCCACTTAACCGACTGAACCATCCAAGTGCCCCTCAACATAGAATTTCTTACCCATTTATTTTATTTTAGCTTCATTCTCTGCTCCTATATCCCTTCCCTACCACAGTCAACAGAAGTTTTTAAATGACCAAAAATGCTTTGAAACTTCTCCCATAAAGAAGCAAAGTCTACATCCCTCTTCTTGAATTTAAGTGGGCTTGTGACTGCTTCCACCAGTGTGGTGGAATTGATGCCTGTGACTTCCGTGCAGCATTCACCTTGCTCCCTGGTACTCTGAGCTTCTGTGTAAGAACTCCCAACTACCCTTAGACTGCCATGCTAATGCTAGAGCCACTCTGGTTGGAAGTCCCAGCTGAGCCTCTGCCAAAGTGCCAGACATGTCAACAAGATGCCTTAAGCCCTGTGGACCAGCTCAGCTTCCCACAGATACCCCAAAGCAATGCCATGTGGAGCTCAAGTATCTCCTGGAAAATCTATCCACGGTCCTGACCTCTGGAATTCATTCAATAGTATAGAATGTATAAATCATTAAGTTTTGGGATAATCTGTCACAGAGCCATAGTAACTGGAATAGCACCATTCTGTCTATGCCTTTGCTTAAAAATACATTTCATTATTTTGTATGCATGGCTTTAAGCTTATATACATGCTATCGTGTTATAGATCTCATTCTGCTCCCCCCAATTCAGTACTGTTATAAAGCTCCCCCCCCCCCACCATGATACCAGTATGTGCTATCTATTTTGTTGCTTCAAACTGTGGCTGGATCTCCCAGCTGCACATGGTGTGCATAATTTCTCCATTCCAAGTGGAGGACATTTACCTTGCTTTTGGCTCCTATCATCACCACCACCAACGTGACATATAACTCTACCCTCAGCCAATCATAGGTTTGTAAGAGCAAATCTGGGGGTTTACTCAGGGTCAGAATATCTGGGTCACAGGATGAGTGACTTCTTTTTAGAGTAAGAAGTGTGTTGATGATGCCAGTTCACACTCATGTGAACCGGTAGAGTGGAAGGTCCTTCTATTCCAAATCATTATCTTGTTGTTATTTTAATTTTCAATTTGTGTGATTACCAACAACTTTTAGTATTTCTTTAAATCAATGTTAGCTTTTAGGTTTCCTCTTATGTTGATTGCCTGTTCATTCCCTTTGCCCATTTTTGGACTGTGTTTACTTTTTTTCTTCATTGATTTGCCAAAGATATGCAAATACTTTACATACTAATTTGTCAGTTTTGGACATTGCAAATATATTCCTTCATTTTGGTGTCTGCCTGTGAACTTTGGGGAATAGAGATACTTAGTTTTGATGAAACCAATTTACCAATATTTTACCTCATTGTTTGTGTACTTAAAGGTGTATTTAATTTTCTATCCTTGGGCCATAAAGTTGTTCCCCTAACATGTCTTCTCTTGGCAGTTAGCATCCTATTTTAGGTCTTTAACCCAGCTAGAGTTCACCTTTATATGAAGTGATAGGTGGGGATCCAATTTAATTTTTCTTCATCTGTTTCCCCAGCACCATTTACTAAACAGACTGTTGTTTTCTAGTTGATTGTGGCAACATGAGCATTTCTTAGCAGGGGACTCTGTCCTCAGCCTTGCCTGCACCACATAGATTGTAAACTCCTTAAAGACAGAGGTGTCCTCTGCTTCTTCTCTTCTTCTTCCTCATCCATTTTCTCCTCTTGCAGCCCAGTGCCTGGCATGGTCCTATGCATGGAATGGCTGCTCATCTGGTTAATGGGAGTCTCCAAGCTTCATTTCTTTATAACAAACCCTATATTGCCAGGAAGGCACATAGAATTGTAAGTTCAATGAGCCCTGTGAAAAAGGGAGGGGACATGGTAAATGGAGAGGTTCTGAGTTGGGTGACTTTCAGGGTTGCATCCCAGACAGGCAGCATCCCACTTACCAGGCTGGCAACTCCCACCATTCTGGGGCCTTGTTTTTTCCAGAAAGTAAAGAACATAGAAACTAACAAGTAACTTTCACATTAGATCTTAGGGATTGGGAAATTTCATAATGTCACCATTATTATGGAATCACAACATAATTCCATAACATTGCCATTAGTGGGAGGAAGGGGAGAGAAGCTATGCTTTTTTGAGCTCCAACACTGTGTGTTGGGCAACAGGCCATCAGAAGTCCTGTCCTTGACTTTAAGAAGTTTCTTGGAGGAGGATGAAATCCAAACGGAAAAGAAAAGTGTGTTTAGTGCATGGATGGAGATGACCCAAAGACATTGGATGAAGAGGGGACTGGCAAGAGGACAAGTATTAGCAAAGGAGTGCAGTTGGTTAAGGTGCCTATGAGGGGTGAAACAAAATGAAGAGGATTATGGAAACAGATGGAAAGGGTGTGGTAACAGGGCAGGAGGAGAATCACAGGAGTGAGCTGTCATAGAGGCCAAGTCTAGAAGACATGTCATCCCTCAGTCCACAGTCCCTGTGCATGCAGATGGTTTCCCTGCCTTGAGCACCCACCATGGCTTTCTGCTCTCTTGCCTTAGGGAGTTAATGCCCTTGGTGAGTGACCCTCAACCAGTGGGTGCCAACAATCCAGCTAAATGCTCTTGCTCTTCATCCTTGGCAGAAGCAATTCTAAGGTGCATCCTCTATAGTTCCTCAGAGGACCCAAGAGTGATGGTGCCCAGTGGCCCACAACAGGAGTCTGAAAACATGCTCTTTCCTTGTCCCATTTTCCCTGTGTCTCAATTCTGCTTCCTGGGACTACCTCCCAAATAAACTCTTTGTACCCAAGTTCTTGTCTTAGATTCCACTTCAAGTGAACCTAAACAGTTTTAAGAAAGAGAGTGAAGGATTGTTCCAAATGGGATGACGTGGATAGTGATATTAGTTAGGAAGATTGGCTATTGGATTAGCGAGGAACAGCCACTGACATCCTCGGTGCCAATTTATTGTCATGATGGGGACGTGGTCCTGGGGAACTGGGGATGCAGAGACAGCAAGGACTGCTTTGAGTTTAGAAGAGAGGGAAGGCATGGTCCCTTCAATATTCAGCTGTCCCCTTCCCCTACTCCCACCCAATTCCCATCACATTCTGCCTCTCCCCTCCACAGAGTTACCTAGCCTCCTTTGGGGGATGGTGTTGCTTTGTAAACATTTTTTCTGGAACTTTCCGTGATGTATGCTCTAGCACCCCAGGGTCTGTTATCCATGGAAACAGGGTTTCTGTCCCCGTCTCAGTGGTATGGAACCATGTCCATGTACCAGTTCTGTGTTTGAAACTATTGTTGTCTATTTTTTTTGAGGCTGCCTCAGACATCCATCCAGCCACCCCCAGCAATGAGGTAAGCGGCAGCTGATGGCGGAAAAATAGGCACAGACAAAACATAACCATCTGTCCAAGGTCAGCCAGGAAGCCTGCGGCAGCCTCGAGTCTGGAACACAGAAAACAGATCTCCCAGACCTAGCCCCAGTGTGATGAGCTAAGCCCACATGCTTCCAAGGGAGGAGGAGGAGGTGGAGGAAAAGGAAATTTTCATTCCTTTCTGTCTTCAGGGAAATAACCCGTGGATGCTGGCAGCATGGGTAGGGCCACTGCAAGGAGTCCCATGTCACGAGAGGGCGGGGAATGTCTGCTTGGCCAGGTCTGGGCCCCAGTGTCAATAGCAGACCCTGGCCAGCTTCTTTGCTGAGCCCCAGGGCACAAATGCACTTTTGAGTGGGCTACAAGGGCTGACTTACTCCTCCCCATTGCCCAAGTTCAAATCCAAGTCAGAAAAGGCTGTGGGTTTGGAAGAACAACAGGGCAGCACCTAGCCAGGGAGGAGTGCACACACATGCATGTCTGTGTGTTGTGTGCACGCGCACGCGTGTGTGTGTGTGTGTATGTGTGGATGACATGTAAAAAATCCACAGGATTACCAACATGCATCTTCCTAAATAAAGGAAAACCAAAGTTTAGCCGTTTTCAAGTATGCAAGAAAACAGGAAGCACAGATACATTTGGATATGGAATGAGAAAGTGTGAATTTTAAAATGACAATAGGAGACGTTAGTGAGATGTTTGAGAAACACTTGTTTAGTTCAGGAGTGTGCTGGTGAGTGTTTAAGAACCAGCTCGAAAACAGCAAGAGTGAACTGTCCCGTTTGCAGCGTTTGCCAGCTTCCGTGGTGTGGATGGATCCTCCCTCAATGGCCAATTTCAGCCTACTAGTGTGACACCACTGAACGTGGAGCTAGCAAGAGATGCCCACAATCTACTCCCACACGCTGGTGTGAGTTGGCCCCAGCCTACTGCCGATTCTAGTACAAACTCCTCATTTCATAGCAAACAAAACAGAGGCCCAGAGAGAGAAAATGACCCCCTCAAGGTCATGTGGGGGGATTAGTGACAAAGCTGGACTCCTAACCAGTGCCCTTCCCTTTATTCCATACTATCATTTACTATTTGTTTTAGTCTCTAGAATAAGGGAGGTTTCCACTAACCTGAGTCTCCATTTTCTATTTTGAGAATTATTTGTGTGTGTCTATGTCTTTTTAAGCTATTTTATTTGGCCATTACCTCTGCCAGGAGTATACTTTCTCACTTGCTCAAAAGATGGCATCTTCTATATCCTTCAGGTTTCAAATGTCACCTGCTTAGGGAGGGCTTCCTTGACCTCCCTTCCCTAGCACACAGCCTTGCTCATTTTCTTCATGTCGGTTAGTGTCTAAAATCATCTTATATTGTTGCTATCTCCTCCCTAAAGAGCAGTTTGTATATGAGCAGGAACTGCATCTTCTTCAGTGTTCTGTCAGCTCCAAGAATGGGCCTGGAATCTATTCTTTTATTTGCCAAATATTTATTGAGCACCTACTATGGACTGGGCACCACTTTGGCACCTGGCTTTCAGAGAAGGGCTGGGTCCTGCTGCTCTAGAAAGCAGTGTGTTCAGAGTTTCTTTCTGTGGCTGTGTCTGGAGGCTTGGACCCACAATGCCTTATTTAGGAACAAAGCAGAACAGAGAGGCAGCAGATCTGGGATGCAGGGAGCAAGGGCTGGCTGTGGAGATGCCTTGGGCTGGTTACCCGGTGTTCCAATTATCTACTTCTGCATAGCAAATCATCTCCCAAACCAAGTAGCTAGAAACACAGCATATTACTATTTTACTTATTTTTTTTCTACATGATCTCTTGCTGTTCTGGAAAATGCAATCTGCCGCAATTAGCCTGTTGAGTTCCACCTTTTCCCTAGAATTATTGGGAGGATAATACATAGATACAACTTTGAATTTTAAGAAGTGAACTGAAATGACCCACGGATTACCTAACATGCAGAAGGCCCTCAGTGGGGGGTCATCCCCTTTCTTATCCTTCAGACTCCTTTAGCTTCATTTTTCCGCTTGTTCATGAGGACGATAGAATGAAAGATTTCTCGGGCAGGGATCTCCAAGGTTTTTGTTTGTTTGTTTGTTTGTTTTTAAGTCAGGTTTATTGAGATATTGTTTACATACGGTAGAATTCACCGTCTTTAGCGCAGAGGTTTATGACTTTCAACAAATGCGTATAGCATGGGACACCACTGCTATCAGGATGCAGGCCGTTCCCATGAGCCCAAATCCCCTGTGACCCTCTATAGTCAGCCCTGCCTTCCCCAGCTCCTAGCAATTCCTGATCTGTTTTCTGTCCCTACTCTATCTTTTCTAGGATGTCATATAGGTGGAATGATACCACAGGCGACCTTTTGAATGTGGGGCTCCTTTCAGCCAGTGTAATGCACTTGAGAGACGTCTATGCCAGTCGAGGTATCAGTAGTTCATGCCTTTGTGATGCCAAGCTGTATGGACTGAATGCACCACACTTCGTCTTTTCTATTTGAAGCCTGTGTTTGACATCAAGGATTCTTGAAGTCTGGTGTGGGAGCTCCAAGTACAGAAGAGGTGAGAACTGAGATCTTAGGGTGCAGTCCAGGTGGTAGGGGTTGGGTGGGCACCCCTGGCCCTGTGTCATAGCACCAGAAGCTTCTACAAGGCATCCAGGGGGCTCCTGGGAACACAGTTTGAAGACCGTTGGTTGAGACGCTTATAAATGTACCTGTTTTCTGGCCTCTCTCAAGTTTAGAAGATGGAGTTGGGTTTTATTTTCCTGGAAGCTGTTTTCCATTGTTCCAAGGAGGTGGACCTCAGCGAGACAGGGAATATGGGGTGGCAGTGGTGGTGGGCGGGGGCGGGGACATGGGCTTACAAGTCAGCTCTGTCTTGACCTTACAAAATCTTGGGCAGAATCCAGCCCCCCTCTGGTAGGTCTCTATTTTCTCATCTGAAAAATGGAAACTGAATTAAAATGGACGCATGAGGGGCATCCCGGTAGGGAATGGAGAGAGGGTCAGGATCTGGCTCTTGACCCAGGGTTGCGACCCTACTCCATTCTCTTTCCTCTGTCCCAGCCAAGAGGAGGGCTCCCCTCCAGAGCCACTATCCTGTCTAACAATACTGGTCTAAACAGAAGACAGAGGTGAGCAGCAAACAGCACGGAGGCAATGGGCCGCTGGACGGGAGGAGAGTCTGTGTCTGCCTTCTCTGCCGAGAAATGGAACCGCCTCTTGGCCCTGCCCCTTCTGCCAGGACAACTGGAGCCTAGGAATCAAGATTCTTTCAGTATGGCCAAGACGACACCACTCTGATGTTGCCTGTGAGGATGCCGGGCTTTCTGGCTTTCTCTTATTTGCCTTGGCCAGAGAAGTGCGGTTAACACACTATGTGGGCATCTCGTAAGAGTGATGGTGTTCTTACTGGAATAAATAATTAATGGTGACACCATATAATTTTAACATCTAGAAGTATCACTCTCTGCAAAGCTCAGGGACAGTCAGAGTCACACCCTGTTCTCAGAGAAGGCTATTTAACTTGATCTCAGACTCTTCTAGGGATGTGTTCCCAAATACTCCCCATGCCATGCTTGACACACCTGGGTCTAGATGGCCTTAAACAAATGTTCTTCCCTCTTTTTCACCCGATTGCTGACAGGGGCACAGTTGTCATTATACCTTCATGTCAGTAAGATGTAAGTGGTGCATTCTGGGCAAATGAAACCGTCCCTCTCTCTCTGACTTCTGTCCCTGGCCAAGCCCTCCTGTAGACTCAAAGCAGCCTTTTGGGGGGTGGTCTTCTGCTTGTCCACCCTGGACTCCCAGAATCCGTGGGACCAGCTGCTCTGGACTGTGCTCGGGGCGGGGGGGGGAATCTCTGACAGAGATCACAAGTAGTCAGAGAGGCAGGCAGAGAGAGAGAGAGAGAGAGAGAGGAAGCAGGCTCTCTGCTGAGCAGAGAACCCGATGTAGGGCTCAATCCCAGGACCCTGGGATCATGACCTGAGCCGAAAGCAGAGGCTTTAAACCACTGAGCCACCCAGGCACCCTTTTCTTGAGGGAGAGAATCTTAAGCAAGCTCCATGCCAGCGCAGAATCTGACATGGGGCGCGATCTCATGACTCTGAGATCATGATCTGAGCTGAAATCAAGAACCAGAGGCTTAACTGACTGAGCCACCCAGTCACCCCAAGAAGAGAATATTCAAAACAAGTGCCAAGAACCCACCTGGAAGGTGCCTCATTTCCCCTTGATTACAGCGGCTCATGTCTTCACACAATTGTTTTATACCAGGTGTTCCTATGCCTGGGGCACGCTTCCTGCAGATAGCAGCAGTTCCTTCGCTCTCAGCTCCTTCATGTTGTTGCTGAAGTCTTGCGTTCTTTGTGAGGCTGACCCGGATCCTCTAATACCATGCAAGGACCCCCATCCCCTCTTGTACCCCCCACCCCTTTACCCTGTCCTACTTACTCCCTCATAGCGTTTAACTCAGACATAATAAATAGTTTCCATATTCATTATGTTTGTTATTTAATGCCTGTCTCTCCCTGCTACAACATAAGCACAAGGAGGCAGGAATCTTGTTTTGTTCCTTAATCTGTCTCCACTGAGTGCCTAGAACAGTGTTTGGCAAATTGTAGGTGCTCAGTTGTGCTTAGGATGGACAAATGTGTTCTCTGGTTCTCTGTGGAGAGAGTGTGAGATCTGCAGACATGTGTCTGAAGGCCGTGTCTGTTACTTAGGGGCTCTGGCAACTTTGCTCACATTGTCTGGCTCCTTCCAGCCTCAGTTTTCTCATCTGGAAAATGGAAACAATAATATGCCTGCTTTACAAGATTCTGGTTGACACCTGTAAAGAAATAGAAAGAGAATAGAAACTAGATGTTTCCTATGGGTGCCGGTAACAAAGTAGCAGACACTGGGTGGCTCAAAACAACAGAAAAGTATTGTCTCACAGTTCTGGAGGCCAGAAGTCCAAGATCAAGGTGTGGACAGGGCTGTGCTCCCTCTGACACCTGTAAGGGGGAATCCTTGCCTCTTCTAGCTGCCAGTGTTTGCCAGCGATCCTTGGCGTTCCTTGGCTTGTAGACACATCACTACATCTCTTCCCTTCTTGTAAGGGAATCATCACCAATCATATCGGATTACTACTCCATTTGGACCTTAATTGATTACATCCACACCCCTATTTCCAAATAAGATAACGTTCTATGGTTAGGACTCCAACACGTTTTGGGGGGGCACAAAGCTCTAAGAAAGTGAGATTAATTTTTTTTAAAGGAAAGTGAGATTAATTTTAATCATATATTTTATTTGACCCAATATAAAAAACATTATCATTTGAATATGTAATCAATATAAAATGTTACTAATGAGACATTTTATGGTTTTTTTCCTTGAAATCAGCCTTTTTCTTGAGATCGGTGTCCACTCGATGCTGACAGCATGTGTCAGTTAGACTAACTGTGTTTCTTGTGCTTGGTTGGCAGGTTTGGGTAGAGACTACCACATTGGATAGTGCAGCCGTAGACAGAGTCAGTACAGCTGCACAGATAGGGATAAGCCTAAGTGTAGTTAGCATCAGCCCAAGGAGTTAACTCAAAAGACAGGTTTCATATCTTGGGCTCTAGGTGCCCTTGTCCTGCTCTTGACAAAGATTCTCTGTCCACTGCTACCCAACACCCAAGCATTTCTTTTTGTGTCCTAAGCAGTGTGAATGTCCTTTCATTACACGAGACCTGTAGTTAGTGTTTTAGAAACATATTTGGAAGCCCAGCTGAGGGAGGGGGCCATCTTAGGACTCAACATGGAACACTGAACAGGGTTGTATGGGCCGCACCCAGGCCTCCTCAGGCCTCGTTAAGGTTGAGTCCAATTTTCTATGGGTGCGAGGAGGACACGCTGTGCTCACAGCAACGTCGTCAGGGCATTCCAGGTGCCCAGATTCCCTTCCCAGTGCCCACTGCTCCATGCATTATGTCCATATCTCGTCCTTGTCAGCAGAGGTGCCAGTCCCATTCTCTTCTGAAGACCAGGGAGCCGTATTTAACTCAGGATCCCGGATGGGCAATCTTAAGACCACCAAGGGACCTTAGTTGCACCCTCGAAAGGGAACTGTGGGCCCCACGTGGTCAGAGGCATGGACCCCCCAGCAGGGGATCTGGGAATGTGCATTCAGACTCCCCTTTATCCCTTAGGCATCTCTGCCAAGTCAAACAGAGCTCCTGGCACCATCCAGACTTGAGTGCATGCTTTATACTTGTCGTCGTGGAGCTCCTGGGCCTTCCAGGGCTGGAACAGGATGTCGCGAACAGGCTTCTGCTGCGTTTCATAAGTTTGAGCAGCAAGCTTCCCTCCCCTACCACTGCCACCCTCTTCACAAGCCAGAATGGGGGGGGGGGACCCAGTCCCCCTCCAGACATCTGGCACAGTTCTGTTGAGGGCTTTTCATTTCCAATCTTAATTTCTGCTTTTGTCACTCTTTACTGTGTCCCCGTGGCCTCATATTTTCCTTTACCCCTGGAATCCTGGCTGCCTCTTTCAGTTTGGCAGTCACAGCCCTTCTGTTTGCGAATCCTCGCCGGCTCTGTCCTTTCTGACACCCACCCGCTGTGTGCTCTGTGGACGTCTGGGCACGGGTCCAGGGCCTGGCGTTGGAGGCCCAAATTCAGCTTTATGCAGCATTGGATGCTGCATGTCTCAGAGAAGCCGTGTTATTGGAAGCCAAGACAAGGATTTAAGGGTAAGTCATTTATTTGGGACAGGCCCCACGAGACCCTAGGGAGGCCTGGGGGACTGGACAGGGAAGGGAAGGCGTCACGACAGGTATGTCACAGAGCAGGTTACCACTGTAGGCAACTAGAGCTCAATGATGTAGGCAAACTGGAGGGCGGGCAGGGTATGCCCATTCATCAGGATGACCCACCCCTGGAGAGAGGGAAGGGTGGTATTTATACACCAATTCCCATCAGCCATTGCCTGAGGCTTGCTGGGGGTGGGATTAAATCCCCTGACTCTTCCAGGCTGCCCTGCAGGGCAGTGCTGAGGCTTCCATGAGAGCTTTGGTGAAAAGAGAGGCAGGCAGGTGGTTGGGAATAAATGCTGAGCAGGTGAATGGAGGAAGGAATGAGTCGTGGGGATCAGTATAGGGTGGAAGGGGTGTCGGGGACTAGTGGGATGGTGCTGGCCTTCCAGCTGCACTTTGGCCAGCATGGCTGCTGGGCTGAGATGGGAGTTTGAAGACAGACTGGAGGCCCATCTGGGATGCTACAGCACCAATTGCCCCTACAGCCCAGCTCCAGGCCCTTGTGATATCTTGACCAACACATAGGACTTGGCCACCTTGCAGAACTCATGTGTCTTCGGGACATTCACCTCTTTGGGAGATTCATCCAACTTGAAAGTCTCAACCACCTTGGGAGTGTTTCTTATCCCCCTCATTACAGTTTTCTTGAAGTCAGGGTATTCCAAGATAATTGGCTTGGCTATGTGTTTTCAGAAGAACATCTGAGAACCCAGACAGGGGGAGGAGAGACAGAAGAGAGGGGAAGAGCAGAAACAGGGGTCACCAGAAAGGAAGGCACCAAGGGGATGGGGAAGTGACTGCCCTGGCCTCCTCCCCAGCTGCCTTAGTCCTCACCTCCTCCCTCCCAGTCTTATTTGGTTGCAGGACGTCAGCAGGGAGCGGGGCTAAAGGTCACAGACCAGGACCTCCTATCCCAGCATGTCATGAGGAAGGGGCAGTCTCTGAAACTCATCCAGTAAGTAATCTTTTGCCCAATCCAAGAGAAGAACCTCAGGAGCACAGCCATTTCCCCCAATGTGATGCACCCCAAAGAGTGAGCAGAGTCAGCATTTGGTACAGTGGTGAGGGTGAGGGACATGATAAAGGCCAGGGCTCACCACCTAAAGGGGCTTATGGGAGCTTCCAGCACAGCAAAGAAGGAAATAAAAATCTTCCCAAAGATCCCCCCAATGACTTGTTCCAGGTGTTTGCTCCCCTCCCTGGGACAAGGAGTCAAAGGGATGAGAATCCAAAGGGAGGGAGACTTCTAGCCCACTGTGCAAGTATGCTTGGCCCTGGCCCCAGCCCCCAAGGCCCTTCCAGGATCCCCAGAGCCAATCCTATACCCTCAGCCCTTCCTCAACCCTACCCCTCCACCCCCTGATTCAGTGATGGGAAACTAATGTTTATCGAGTGCCTGGTACTCACTAGTTATTTCCCATGCACAATGGCATATAATCCCAGCATTCCTTCAAGATAGGTCCCTACCCTACTGGGGCTCCATCTGACAGGAGACAGAGACCCCTGAACCGGTGGTTGTACACTGCTGCAATGAACAGCAGACAGAATAAATGCTGCGACCCCAGGGGGGTCAGGATGGCTCCTCAGAGGACAAAAGGGACACCTGGGTACTTGCTGAGGCTGACGGAGCACTGGGAATGTGAGGGAGCGCTCATGTGACCCAACTAGGGTCACATGACATGGCTTCTGTTGGGGAGAGGGAGGTGGGATAGGAGGAGGGGCTACGGTCAGACCTGGAAGGGCCTGTAAGCCCTATGAAGGAGTTGGGATTTTATCCTAAGGACAAAGGCAAGTCATTGAGGAGAGTCAACCATAGGAGTGGCCTGCCCAGGTTCATGTTTTACAGAGACAACCCACCATCCCTATACCCCATTTTCCTCACCCCTCCAGAGCCCATTTCAGGTCTGGGTAGGTCAGGTGTGATCTCTGATGGCTGTGTCAGCAGTTAGGGGGTGAGGGGGGTTGCCAAGGGGACAATGGAGGGATCTCCTAGGGCCGGAGGTGGTTGTGGCCAGGCTGGGCTGGTGCAAAGGGTGGAGAGAAAAGGACTCTCGCCTCTTCAAGGGTTTTAGGGAGTCCCTAGTAGGACAAGAAAAGCAGGCAGCTAGGGGCTACCTTTTCCCCCCTTTCCAGCCTTTATTTTCATGTTTTTACTCTTTATTTTGTTGCTGGTCTTTTTTTGTTGGCATATAACGTGTAGACAGGAAGTACAGGAATGGAAGTGGGCTGCTTGCTGATTGTGGTCTGTGTACACAGTTGTATGGCCCAGATCAAAGTATAGGGCACCCCCAGCTCCCAGGGCTTCCCTCACACTCCTTTAAGTCAGCCACTCCCCCAGATCAGGGGCCACTCTGACCTCTGTCACTACTGGGGTGTTTTGCCTGCTCTTGACCTTCACATAAACAGAGTCACGTGCTCAGCGTTACGCGTCTCCATCTCATCCATGTGGCCCTATGTTGCAGTGGTTTAGTTTTTTTCTTACCGAGTTGTGTTCTGTTGTGTGAACATACGCACGTTATTTATACATCCTCCTGCTGGTGGGAGTTTGGTTCTAGTTTGGGGCTCTTGTGAACAGCGTTGCTATGAATACGCCTGCACACGCCTTCAGGTGCTCGTACGCCGTGGGGGCACTCATTTCTGCGGGGCCTTTCCCCAGCTGTAGAGTTTCCAGGCAACATTTTTAGGAAGTTCCCTTGCACCTGCCCACCCCCATCCCCCACCCCTGGCCCCCGCCATCCTTCAGCAAAGGGAAAGATTTTAAGTGCAGTGGGAGGAAGGCCTTCCTTGCCCTGAGTGGACTCCCACAGATGGGTGGCTACCCAGGGCCCTTGTCTGTCCTGTGAGCTCAGCTGTTTCCCCTCACTGAGCAAAGTGAGGCAACTTTTCTTATTTCCCTGAATCTCCAAGAGCAATCCCCATACATCCCTTTTCTCCCAGTGGATTATTCTGCAGGATGAGTGACCTGAAGACCCCACACTGGGAAAGTCTGTGGAAAGGGATATTCAGCATGAAGTATTCTTGGAATATATATTTTTGTTTTGGTCCCCAGAGATTTTCTCCAAATCTGGGCCTAAGGCAGAGGTCAGTCCTGGCGGGGCATCTGTCTCTCTTGGGATGGCCCCAGGGGAACACCAACCACAGTCCTCCATCCTCTTTGGCTATTGGTTCCACCCAACTCTGAGTATAGGGGTTGACTAGTCCATTTCCATTCAGTCATATGCATATAAATCAGGGGAAGATGGAACCAGGCTCCTGGGGCTCCAGGGCACATAGACCCTCACACAAACGAGGGAGGGCTTCGTTCCTTCTGAAGCCTCTCAAGTCTTTTTTTTTTTTTTTTTTTTTTTTCATTTGACAGAGAGAGACACACAGAGAGAAGGAACACAAGCAGGGGGAGTGGGAGAAGATCAAGCAGGTTCTCCATTAAGCAGGGGCCCGATGCTGCTCTTCCCCCTCCTTAGTCACTCTGTCTCTGTCACTCACTGAACTTGTGCATCATCTATCCCCTCCTCCTCGTGCCCTGTGAGGGCATGTATTTTTATCTGTCTTGTTCTGCTGTAACCCCAGAGCCTAGGACATTGGCTGACACACTGTAGGTGCTTAGCGAATAGGTCCCGAAGGAATGAAGGTGTCTGCTGAGTTCTTATTAGAATTCTTTCTTGTGATTTTTGTTGCTTCTGCCTGGAGGAGGCAGTTAGCAGTCTTCTTTCAAGACGCGGGGGGCCACACGTAGGACCACACTGGCTTTATTCAAGAGGGACCCACTGGTTATTTGCTTTGGGCCAGACACCGGGCAGGAAGCCGACGTAAGATTCCGAAATCCATCATGCTCACCATGTTTAGTGGATTCAGACTAGGGAACAGGGCTCCTTTCTCTTGGTTTTTATTGACGGTGCATTGAGTGTGTGTGTGTATACACGGACACACCCATATGTATGTATCATGCAAAGTGAAGTTTCTTTTCCACCTTCCCCCCGTCCCACTTCTGTGAGGCAGACCCTGCTGACTGGTTCCTGTTTATCCTTCCAGAGACATTACATGCATTTACAAGCATTTTTTCCAGAAGTGGTAGTACACGACGCACACTCTTGTTTCACTTAACAATGTCTTGGGGGTACTTCCCCTCAGAGCAGTAAGCTCCCTCTGAAAAGGCCATGGAGTATTCCATTAGGCGGCGAGAACATAATGGAATTAACCCTCCTGCACCCATAGACGCAAAGGTCAGTTCCGGTCTTTGCCTATCACAGGCAATGGCATGTGTATGCCTTGTGCCAAGAGATAGAGGGAAGGAAGGCAGGAAAGAAGAAAGGGAGGGGGGGGAGGGAGGGAGGAAAGAGAGGGAGGGTGGGGAGAAAAGAAGGAAGGAAAAGTAATACACTTATATGGCTACAGAGTGTAATTGACAAACATTTATTGGTGCGTATTTTAAGCTTTGGACACACTGTTAAACCCCACGACTCTCTTGCCCTTGGAGCCAGTCTGACAACGAATCTCAACGCCCTGCCATTTTTACTTTCCCATTAGAAATCCCCTGGCTTCTCAGAGGGTGGGTGGGGAGAAGAGAGAGCAGGGAACAGGGCTGTGCCGCACTTTGAACTTCACATCGCTGGCTGGGCTTTACTTGGAGGCATTCAACCATGGAGCTCAGGGCTCCAGCGACTCACAAAGATGCATTTGGGCGGCGGGAGGGTTGTGAGTTTGTCGTGATATATTTAGAATGAGCCCTTTAGTGGTGCCCTGGGCCAGAGAGTAAATAGCTGTTTGCACGGGCATTTAAAGCGAGCAGAGAAAGAGGTTGTAATTGCAAAGCTCGGGGGAAGGCTGTACTTGAGAGCTTTTCTGAAATGACATGCTATTTGACCCAATATTTTCCCAAATGCAGAGGCCACTTTGATCTCTGAGGCAAGCTGTCCTTGCACAATGACTGGTTTGTGGGGGTGCTCAGTGCTCCAAGGAACAGGCCCAGCAGGGCTAGAGGCTGGTAAACTGGGAGGACTGGGCTGGAACGTGTCTTGGATTGAATTCTCCCACACCAGACAGGGACTCAGTGCAAGCAGATGATTTGCAAGATGATTCCTGGAAGCAGGAGGATGGGAGTGGGGAAGGGAGAGAGAGTCAAGGGAAGGAAGCCCAGTCAGGGTGCACTGCGGCGGGTAGAACTGGGGCTCCAGCAGCCTGAGGACTGGGAAGCAGGCACAGAACATGCTGCAGAATTGCCCACCTGAGGGCGAGAAAGCTGGGGTATTTATTCCACTAACACCTGTCTATCACTGGCTCCTTGGGAGAGATGGGGGTTCCAGTCCCCAGCCTGCCACACATGAGGCTATGTTGAAAAGCTGTTGGGTTGGCCTCCAAGAGATTTTTATGGAAAGCCTCCCAATTGATAAGTATTGGCAAAGAATCCCCCACACCTTTTAAATAAATGTTACAAGAGCCAGACAAAACAGGCTGAACTCCTGGATGCGGTTTGTGGACCTCCCGAATGTCACGGCTGTTGGGAGGAGGGCAGGACTCCACTGCCCTCCCTCCAAGTGACTGCCTCCTTGGTATCCAGGCTGGGAGAGAGACCTCCAGAGACACCGGAGTCAGAAGAACCAGAGACTTCTTAGCAGCTGGAGGTTTTCCCACGGCTTCTAACTTCGCAGTTATTCACCGGCCCCTTTCTATCCCCATCTGAAAAAATTCTAATGAACCAATCTCAACTGGAACAAGATCTATATCCTTGAGACTTACGGGTCTGGGACAAAGTTGGAGTATTCTTTGGATCGAACTCAAATATCCTTTTATGAGAGCCTCTGATAAAGGGTAGTGACAAGAATGACCTTGTAAGCAGCTGAGACCTTAGTTGTTTTAGGTTGTAATTGAGGTACCATCAATAGCTCAGCATCCCCCAAAACTTCACTCCCACTTCCCCACGGGGGAAGTAATTCACAAGATGCCACCATCATGGTGCCCTTCTTCAGCCTACGCCCCAGTGAAAAATGCCACCAAGTCAGAGCAGGCTGACAGTTTAGACCATCCTCAGTTACTTACATCTCTGTTTAAATGAGTTTTTCAGATTAAAATAGTATTGCTTTTTATTAACATCTTTACAGATGAATTTTTTTAAGATTTTATTTATTTATTTGACAGACAGAGATCACAAATAGGCAGAGAGACAGGCAGAGACAGAGAGAGGGAGAAGCAGGCTCCCCACTGAGCAGAGAGTCTGATGTGGGGCTCGATCTCAGGACCCTGGGATCATGACCTGAGCTGAAGGCAGAGGCTTTAACCCACTGAGCCACCCAGGTGCCTCTACAGATGAATTTTATGATGTGTGGGATTTGTTTCCAAGTGATAGAGGAAAGGAGGTAGAGAGTGGGTCAGGTATAGATGCAGTGAGATTGGTCATGAGCTGATCATAATTGAAGTCGGGTCACAATGGTCATATACTACTTTGGCATATGTTCAACATTTCCAATATGAGATTTTGGGGGAAAACTTTAAAACTTATTATATTGTCAGAGAGTGGAGTAAATGTGAACACGACAGAATAAGCTGAAGGTAGACAACACCCCACAGCAGGTCTTATGAATGAAGTCAACCAACACTTCCTCCACTCCCCCCATCTCCGCCCCGCACATTTAACCCTGGAGCCTAAAGTAATATTAACTTTGATTTTGGAACTAGCTCTAACTTCTAGATGAGAATTTAGGTTCCCGTATTGGATTCTAACCAAATATTCTTGAGTGATCATTGGTGAAACCTCGCCTCAAAGAAAATTCTGACGTGGCTCTAGAATCCCTCAGGAAACACAATGTCCTCTAAGCTGGTGGGTTGCTGCAGCCAGCTCATGTCAGCACTCGAGAGCTGACTGTGTGCATCCCTTCCCAGTTCTATTTTCAGAGACTTCAGTTTGGAAGGTTGAGACTGACTGTAGTGGGAGAATTTATGCTATGGTGGTTGGCAGATTGGGACCTTTCTATTTGGAGAGCTGGGCTGTTAGATGTGTACCAACACACCAGTCTGCTGCATCCCCCTCCCTGTCAACTTTCCCTTTGCCTAAGCTGAGAAGAGTTGACATCAGTCTATCTCCGGAAAGTCTCCACGGACATCTAAGATGGTAGCTCTCTGGGGAGCCAACTGCTTTCATTTAACAAACTGTTGTGTTCAAATGAGCCCAGCAGGATCAGAGACGTGGGGCAGGTTCTGAGGGAGGTGATATATTTGAAAAGGATGGTGCTTAGTTTCATCTGGAGTGCTGTGTTGTGAAGGACTCTTAGGCTAGTCTGGGCTCAAGAGGGAAGGGAACAGTCATCTCTTAACATTTGCCACCCTTGACCTACTGCTATGTGCCAGGTCCTCAGCTAGATTTTTGCTCTCAAGTAACTTAAAATCTTGTGACCAGTAAATATTTGCTCCTGTGTGCATTTGTTTGTTCTTCTATCTATCCATCCATCCATCCATCCATCCACCCACCGACCCACTCTTCCCAGGCTACCTAGAATGAGTGTATCAGCAGAATTTCCTGAATATAGGCATTTGAAGCAACAAGGTACAGCTTTAAAATCTTTTTTGGGTTGTTCATTATCTACTTCTTCTTATTCTGTAAATAGCATCCACTTTTCATTGGGGGGACCCTCTCCTTACCTCTGAGTACACCCTCTGACTCCAGGGTGGCCAATCAGCACATCAGTACTCTTGGTCACATTGATTGGTTCAAGTCAAACACCTGACCCAGGTTAGTCTAAAGGAAACCAACCCTAAAAACTATATTGATAAAGAGCACCTTTTATTGGGCTGAGATTAATAAACAGGACATATGCTTCTTCTATTGGTAGCCATGTTTTTCTATCACATGAAGAGAGCTAGCTTGAAATTGTAAACAACAGAGAGAAAAGCAAAGATGAAAAATGAAGAGAGTAGGAGCCTTATGATATTTTTGAGCACCTGGAGCCTGCTAATCCTGAAGCCAGTATCTCTAGACTTCTCAGGTGCATATATCAATGAATTTGTTGTGCTGCTGTTAAAACTAGTTGGAAATGGATTTCTGGATCTCTCTCAAAGAGTCCTAGTGATACCCTTTACTGACATTCCCAGAGGATCCGAAACCATGTAAAGAGTCATTACCCCTACCTAGTGAGTAATAAAGATGATTCATTTCCAATTAGCCGGCTGTCCAGAGAGTAGAACAATTTTCACTAGTCCCTATAGGAAACCCATGCACTGTGGCATTTCCTGGCTCTGATTTTTGTAGGTGAAGGAGGCCTGCCATGCCCTTACTCAATGCTGGCCAAGTATGGGTGCAACACTAACAATAACCACTGGCTGCCCAAAGGGGCCAAGTGAGCTAGCTTCTCAGTCTGTACCATGTGTCCCTGGGTTAGAGTGTGGACAGGGCTTGAGAAAGCTTTGGGTGTTTGCTATTGGGGTTCTACCTCAGAGAGAACCCAAGGAAGAACCAAGGAGATGTGGTTTTGGGGAATTAATAAATAAATAAATGTGCAAAACCAACATGATTTCAAGTGACTTCCAGGCTGAGAGGAAGTTGGCAGTTGTCCCCAGCAGGTCTATTTTCTCTGAGTTCCCATACCAGCTTCATTAGCTTTTGGGGCCGCAGGATGCATAGTTCAAAGAGTTCTGAAGAGAGAGCAGGGCCCTGAGCTGAGAGAGACTCAGCTGGGCTGAGATGGAATCTCTGGCTTCAAGGACTGACACTGCTCTGCTGTGTGGCTTTGGGCAGCAAGCTCACAGTGTCCATCTCATTGAAATGGGATGATGTCTTCCTCATTCCCATGGCTACCAGTCACACCTGTAGCTCATCCTTGCTTATCTGGATCATTCCATCACCTGCTAACTGGTCTCCTCCCCTTCACTCTGACACCTTCGAGCTCCTCACCTCACTGCAGCTGACCTGCTTTGTCATACATAGACTGCAGATTGTGCAGGCTCCCATTTGAAGCCCTCCATCCAACTCTCAAACCACTTCGAAGAACTCTTTGATGGGACCTACTAAGGGCAACATAGATCTACCTTGTGACTCAGCAGTTCCACTCCTGAGCACACACCCAACTACACACCCAACAGAGATGGGCACCCAGGACCACTGCTAGACTTAGCTAAGAGTATTCATACTGCTTCTTTCCTAATAGCCCCCAACTGGAACAGCCCAACTGTCCATCCACAAGAGAATGGATAAACATATTATGATAAATTTACACAGTAGAATACTACATGGTAACAAACAGGTATGACCTGTTACTACATGTGGCCCAATAGGAGCATCTCACCGAGAGAATATTGAGTAAAGGAAGTCAGACAGAAATGAATACATAGCTATATGGTTTCATGTGTTGAAGATCAGAATCAGGCAAAGTAGTCTTTGGTGATATAAGTCAGAACAGTGGTTATCTTTGAGGGGAGCTATTGAGTGGGAGGGGCCACAGCAGAGCTCTCTAGGACCCTGGAAATACCCTATGTCTTGCACTGTTAGTGTTTTCATGAATGTATACATTTGTAAAATTTATCGACTTGCACACTTAAGATGGTGCATTTTATTATGTATCAATTATACTTCAATAGGGAAGAAATTAAAAAATCCCTCTGGTGGGTCCTCTGGGCCTGAGCATAAAACCTTATTTCTCTGCATGGTCTGCCCTGCTCACTTCCCTCTGCTCCAGGCACATTGGACTGCTTTCTTTAAACTCCATCCTGCCTTCTTCCACAGTGCTCTTCCCTAGGTCTTTGTACAGCTAGCACTCAGGGTGCTTCCTCTCCTCTCCCCTCCCCAGTAGCTCCTACCCCAATTAATACGATCAGTTTTGCCATTCAAACTAGGTGAATGGAAGCCCTGCCTGCCCTCAACCTCCCCTATTCATGCCCCTCCCCCCAGAGCAGATGGGGGTGGGGGCAGGAGGGAGGAACGGGGGAGGGGGAAAGGGGGCGCCAAGGGACAGCACTCACCCTGAGCCCAGGGCCGTATACAACTCTAAACAGACAGCCCTTCTCCCTGCTGACACAGCTACACAGGGCTCTCTTCTCTGGGTGTCTTTTCCTGCACCTGCAGAGAGGAGGGGTTGGAGGGCCATGTGGCCTTGGGTTGTCCACATGTGGGGAGGCTCCTTCAAAAGCAGCGTAGAGGGACACCTGGGTGGCTCAGTCGGTTGAGAGTCTGACTTTTGAGTTCAGCTCAGGTCATGATTGCAGGGTCATGGGATTGGGGCCCAGGTCAGGCCCCATGTCAAGTTCTGTGCTCAACGGGGAGTCTGCTTGAGATTCTTTCTCTCCCTCTGCCCCTCTCCCTGCTCATGCTTTCTCTTTCTCTCTCTCTCAAATAAATAAATAAATCTATCTTTAAAAAAAAAAAAAAAGCAGCAGCAGCAGGATGGAGCATAGAGCAGGAAGAGAAGGAAGTGAACTTTAGGCCAATGACCTCCACTTGAACTCAAGAATATTAGGGGTGGGTCTGTTTTCTATTGTCATAACTGGTAATCATCCTGTTTACTTTGTATTTGCTTTTATCCATCAGGGCCGTGTGGACAGGAGTGGGTTGCCAGCATCTAGCACAGTGCCTGACACATAGTAGGTCCTCAATAAACACTTGCTGACTATGTCAGTGCAAGCTGCCGCATCAACCTACCGACTCCTCTCAAGGCTGTAAGGAACACAGTGTGGTCACAGGGGGCTGAGCTGAACTAGTCTGAAGGGGGCCATGGGCCTTAGAGCATGGTGGCTCTGGCAGGCTGATGAGAGCTGGTAAGAGCCTGCTTTAAGAGGGCTCACATCTGGGGGGTGCCTCGGTGGCTCAGTGGGTTAAAGCCTCTGCCTTCGGCTCAGGGCATGATCTCAGGGTCCTGGGATCGAGCCCCGCATCGGGCTCTCTGCTCAGCAGGGACCCTGCTTCTCCCTCTCTCTCTCTCTGCCTGCCTCTCTGCCTACTTGTGATCTCTCTGTCAAATAAATAAACAAAATCTTTCAAAAAAAAAAAAAAAAAGAGGGCTCATGTCCTCTTCCAGGAGAGACAGGGCTCACCCATCCAGCACTGACTGGGCTGCACTGAGCTTCGATGGAGTGTGTGCCTTGGTTAGACTGGAAGCTGGGGAGTTGAGTTCTGGGGGCAGGAGTAGTGTCTCAGCCCATGTGGCCAGCCCCACTTAGTTATCCTGGGGTGAGACAGATTTGGGAGGTAGGCCAGCTTTGAGGGCTGTCCCCTCACAGGGGAGGCTTTCAGGAAGCCTGCAGGCCATCTGCCCCCCTCCTCTCACACCTCCTTACTTGTCCTCAAGTCCAACGGGCCAGTTGGGCCTGCCTTTGGCTTTTGAGTTATTTAAAAATGATAGATACGTAGAACCATGCATGTGGCATAAGTGTGTAGCTGGCACCATTTTCACAAACCAAACACCTATAGGTCAAGACCAATTACAATCGCAGCCCCAGAACCCCTGTGTGCCCTTCTAGCCCGTACCTTGCAAGGCAGCAGAGATTCGTGTTGCCTTTTTGTGCTTACGTACTTGGAATCATCCCACATGTGCTTTCTGTTTAACTTCTTTTGCTCAACATGGCGTCTATGTATGTAGTATATAGTATAGATAACTATTTAATGTATATGTATATACATATAATATATATATAGTTGTAGATCATTTATTCTCGCTGCTATAGAATATTCCATTGAATGGCATTTATTGATTTAGCCACCGTTTTATGATTATTATTGATAATTATTATTTATTCAATCTACTTGTCCATTTTACTGGACATTTGGGTAGTTTCCAAATTGATTATGCCTCGTCACTGTGAACCTTCTTGAATGCGGCTCTTGCTTTTCTTTTCAGCATCTGGGAGGGAACCTCTGGGCTGTGGGATGAATGTGCATAGTAGGTCAGCTTCCATTAATTCACAGAAACTCGTTTGTTTTCTTGCGGGAGGGGTAACATGGTTTTTAAGGCTTTTGTCCTCTTGTGGGATGCAAGGTGTCTGATTTGTTTGGGGAACAGTCTCCTTTTAATTTTTTTTAAAGATCTTATTTATTTATTTGACACAGAGAGAGAGCCTACACAAGCAGGGAGAGAGGCAAGCAGAGGGAGAGGGAGAAGCAGGCTCCTGGCCTAACAGAGAGCCTGATTGTGGGGCTCGATCCCAGGACCCTGGGATCATGACCTGACCTGAAGGCAGATGCTTAACTCACTGAGCCACCCAGCCACTCCGGTCTCATTTTCATTTTGAAGGAAGCTGTCACCTCCCCCCACACCATGACCTTCAAAGAAACTGCCAGAGCCTGGATCCTACAGGAAGGCATTCCTTCTTGTTCCCAGCACAGCCCAGACGACACGAGCTCCAAAGCAGGAGGGGTTGGAAATCACAGTGATAGGGGAAGAGATAGTCAAGGAGGAAGAGGGAAGGAGAGGAGGAGGGAGGAAGGGAAAGGGAGCTAGAGAAAGAGAGAATGAGAGGAAAGAATCAGCCGAAAAGCACAAAGGAACAAAACCGGGGGGCTATGAAGTGCAACCAAATAGCTCTGGAAGTCTATAGCTTCAAACTGGTGTCAGTTGTCTTTCGACCAAACTGTTATGAGATGTGGTTTCAGTTTGAAGGCTTACAGGACTCAAAATGGTGCCAGAGAAATGAGGTAAGCAGGGTCCCAGGACCGTCTCCAGAGGCAGAAGGAGATTTGGTGGAGGAGGGAGGCCTTCTGGTAACTAATCAGAACCATGCCACCACCTGCAGGGGCCCCAGAGTAGCAGAAGCCTCCCAGGGCTGCAGGGGTGGGGGAGAGTGTGGAGTACTTCTCCAGGACACAGCACCAGGGCCCACCCCCTCCTCTCTCTGTGCCAGTCGCACCCTGGTCTGGGCACGTTCCCAGACGTCAGGCTCTTCAGAGAGGGAAGGACCACAACAGGTAGGTGAGTGAGGCCCTTGCCTTGGGTACAACATTTAAGGGAGTACCAAGAAACTCGGTAATCAGGATAAAAAATATTTTAACATACTATTTTTTAAAAATCAGAAGTAACTCTCCAAATCCTTGATGATCAAAATGTCAAAATTTCAAAGGAAGGCAGGACCTAATCCTTTCCTTGCCTGACACTGTCACACTCACCTGTCCCTAGTCTCTCCCTTGGTTCCAATAAAACCTCATTTCCAAAACCGGACAGCTGGCCCATAGACCACGGTTTGCCAGTTTTCTTTGAAAAAACTATTGGGTGAAGCTGACCATCTTCTTTCACGAATCCATCAGCCAACTGCGTCTCTGGGAGTGGCAAGAGACAAAGGCTCCAGGTGTTGTGGACATTGAGATTAGCAGACAGGAGACAGAGGACAAAGAGACACTCATCTGTGGGTGGCCGCTTGCATAGGTGGGGGAGGGGTGGCAAGATAATCAACAGCCCTCCGAAACATACACATCCCTCATGTGATTGTGCTCACAGACACCGTTGTTTTTTTTCTTTCTCTCTCTCTCTCTTTTTTTTAAACAAATTGTAGTTATGTGACAACCCTGCATTGAGCAAGCCTTGTGGTGTTATTTTTCCAACAGCATTTGCTCACCTTCTGTCTCTGTGTCACATTTTGGTAATTCTCGCAGTATTTTAAACTTTGTCATTTTCGTTATATTTGTCATGGTGATTTGTCATCAGTGATTACAACTCACTGAAAGTTCAGATGATGGCTAGCATTATTACTAATAAAGTATTTTTAAAATTAAGGTATGTGCATTGTGTGTTTTTTTCAGACCTAATGCTATTACACACTTAGTAGACTGCAGTATGGTACAAACAGAACTTTTATATATATTGGGAAACCCCAAAATTCATTTGACTCACTTCATTGTCACATTCATTTATCGTGGCGATCTGGAACCAAAGCAGCACTATCTCTGAAGTAATGTATCTCTGTACCTTCTTCATTACCTAGTATAAAGTTGTGGTTGAGCAGCAGTTATCCAGCCAGGAACTGCATTTCCCATCACCCCATTTATTCTGGAAGGGTCATGTGACTGGTTACCTCCAATGAGGATGTGAATAGATGTGAGGTATTTAAGAAGTGGGTGTGTCTTTCCCCTTCTATCATTTCCCATCTTCCTGGCAGAATACAGAGGACTCTGAGGCAGGGAAAGGTGGATCCACCAGATGGAAGGAGGGTTTAGATCCATGAATTAACATGTGGAAGGTAACCTCCACTTCAAATACACATACTGCCCTTTTAAATGAGCCTGAAAAAAACTTGTATTATATAACCCCCCATGATGAAGGTTTTTGTTATAGCAGCCAGCATTATCCTAACTCATAGAGGAAGTCATCGAAAGTTAGAGTAATCCCAGAAGGGAGGTCCCACAGGAGGCTGACCTAAATAGGCTCCCAAGCTTGGGTGGCATTTGGGTTGGAGTCCAGCAGACGTTCCAGGTTGGGAGGTGAGAAAAACCAAGGAAAGTATGAACTTTGTGTGCCTTCCAGTGGTCTCATTTGAACCCCCAAAGCTGGCAGTAAACTTGGAAAGGGCATCTAATGGTTAGGTCTACAAGACCTTTCCACCTTGAGGAAATATTTCTCTTCTATTGCCAGTCACAGTGGCCCACCCTTTGGCCCCCATTGAGTCCACCATGATCTTCTCCCAGGACTTTTAAAACTACAGTTAAAGTTAGACCCTCTGTTTCTGGGTGCCATGGGTGTGAGGCTCCAGGGTAGGTGGCAACCATGTTCCTTGCATTGTGGAAGTTGAAGTCTGTGCTCAGAGGGACTAAAGGTGCTAGGCAGAATGAGAGAGAAACAGAGACAGAGACGGAGAGACAGAGATGAGAGCCAGAGGGAGAGCAGTGATGGGAAGGCTTGCTCCTGCCCTTACCACACTAACTGGCTATACCTCAGAAGTGACTCCTTCCAACAAACTCCTGTTCTGGGTCAGGCAAACTCTAACTGGATTTCTGTCATGTGCACACCAGAAATTCCAATGAGACCAAATCCACTAAGCCTCAATATTTATGGAGCATCTACTAGGTACAACACAGTGTGATCAGCTTTTTGTGGTTTTGAGAGAGGCTGTGGGAGGGGATGCCTCAGGAAGATATAGAAGGGATGGTACTCTGAGAAATGGGTCAGGACCTCTGCTCTGGTTAGAAAATGGAAAGAGGTGGAGAGAGAAGAAATCCTATCCACATCTCTGTTTAAGGACATCACAAAGTTGGCTCTCACCCTCCCCTCTCCCCAATCTCCTCTTTGATCTGATGGGTGATTACACCCATGATCATCTCCTGGACCCTAGAGTAACAATGCCCTGACTATGACAGCCTCAGCTGGTGGAATATGGGACAGCTGCAAATGTGGAGCCTTGCAGGAACACAGATATTAGGATGACATGTGTTGCTTTGCTTTCCAAAAGACAAAGCTCAGAAATGAACAGACATTTAACCAAAGAGGATATACAGATGGCAAATAAACACATGAAAAGATGCTCAATATCTTTTGCCATTAGGGAATGCAAATTAAAATCACAATGAGATATTATTATATACCTATCAGAATAACTAAAATAAAAAATGGTAACAATGTCAAATGCTGATAAGGATGCAGAAAAACCGGATCCCTCATTCATGTCTAGTGGGATGTATTATGGTACAGCCATGTCAGACAAAAGTTTAGCAATTTCTTTTAAAAGCTAAGCATGAAATTACCATCCATCCCAGCAATGCATTCTTAGGCATTTATCCCACAGAAATGAATATTTTTGTCCACAGAAAAGCCTATAGATAAATGTTCATAGCAGCTTTATTTGTCATAGCCAAAAGTTGGAATCAGCCTAGGTGCGCTTCAACAAAGTGAATGGTCAAGAACAAAATGGAAACAAACAAAGAAAAAACTAGGATACATCCATGCCATGCAATAAAGGAATGAACTATTGATACATGCAGTTTGGATGACTCTCTGGGATATTATGTTAGGCAAAAATAAAACAAAATAAAAACAAACACAAAGATCTCCAAAAGGTAACATACTGTATGATTCCATTTATATAATATTTTTTGAAATGATGAAATTTTAGAAATGAATGACAGATTAGTGGTGATCAGGAGCTAAGGAAGGGGTGTGGAGGGGAGGGCAATGAGTATGGCTATACAAGGACCCTTATAATGATGGAAATGTTATATATCTTGACTATCTCAATGTCAATATCTTGGCTGTGCTGTTGTACCATAGTTTTGCAAGATGTTGCCACTAGGGGAAACTGAGTAAAGCATCCAAAGGATATCTCTGTTATTTCTTACAATTGGGATATGCATATATAATTATCTCAACATATGAAGTTAATTAAAAAAATAAAAACCTGCTTAAATGAGAGTGAACAAAAGCAGGCAGAAACAGGAGAGGCCACTATACTTGGAAATAAAGGAATGGCATAGGCAGAGTTTCCCATTTTATATTTCTATGGTTTTGAGAACAGTTCTCAGCCTGAACTAAGTGAGATAACTAAAACTCCAATAGAAAGTCTGCAGTTTTTCTGGCTGAAAGAACCAGAGACAGAATGTGAGCAACTACAGCTGTTAAGAGGAGGAGGAGAACCCAGAGAGTTCTCAGAAGATCAGTCTCCTACTCTGTGTATTAGTCTGTCCAAATCTCTGGCTGACCTCTGAACCATGCATGTGTGGGAAACACTTCCAACAGTCCAGCTAGGCTAAGAGAACTGAACTGAGACTTGAGCTAGTTCTGCCTCTTCCCAAAAGGCAGAGTCTGCAATTTGAATCTAGCCAAGTTTATTGCTTTATAAAACAAACAGATAATTTAAACATCAATATTGTTTAGAGGAGTATAAAGGAATCCAGAGTCTCCACAAAATCACATCCGTAACACCTAGAACACTATCCAAGACGGGCATAGGGAAACCTAGGAACTGTTCTTGATTCTTCCCTGTCTCTTGCTTTCTACAACCAACCCCTTTGTGAGACCTATCTGATCTACTTCAAAAACACAGCTTCATTTCATCTGCTTCTCACCATCTCCAATATGACCTCCTTATCCCAGCCACCATCATCTCTGACCTGGATTACTAGCCAGGGCTCCTCACTGGTATTCCTGCTTCCTCCCTTGTCCCTCTGCAATTCATTCCTTGCACAACAGATAAAGCCACCTTTCTAATGTACAGATAATGCCACTTGCTATTGTTCTTAGGATATCCTCCAGCCTCCTCATCATGGCCCAAAAGTCTGGCCAGATTGACCCAACCTGTCTCTGTGGCCTCATCTCCACCTTTCATGCCCTTCCTTAACCACACTCCACTCTCACTCGCTTCCGTCTGCTCTTTAAGTATCCTTAGCACCTTCGTACTTGCTGTTCCCCTGATCCTCCTGTTATCACTCAATTTTCAGCTCAGATATTACCTCCTCTGATAGATCTTCCCTGGAGATATCACTCCCCACTAGAGCCTGACAGTCATGGCTACATTCCCTCGTTTTATTTTTATGAATCTTGGAGTTACCAACTCTGTGTTTATTTACATTATCTGTCTTCCCCAGATGGAGTGTTAGCCCCACATGGGACTTTGCCTATCTTGCTTATTGCTTTTGCATATCTGCAGTGCCTGGAATAGCACATAATACACAATGGTTCTTATCCCAGATAATACTGATCTATTATGCACAATAGTTTTCCCAAACCCAGAGACATAAAACAACACCATTTAATTATGCCCACAGATTCAGACAAGACCCAGCAGGAATAGCTTGTTTCTGTGTCATAATGTCTGGAGGCTCAGCTGGGAAAATTGGAGTGGTTAGGGGTATCTCAAAGGACTGGATTAGGGCTAGAGAATCCACTTCCAAGAGGTTTTCCTCACTCACATATCTGGTGTCTGGGCTAGAATAGTTGGGAGGTTGGGCTCAGCTGAGAACGTTTGGTGGAGTTTAGCCAGGTGATCTCAGGGTCATCAGATTCTTTATATGGTGGTTTAGCCTTTCAGTGAACTGGGCTAGAGCTTTGTAGCCTAAGTCACAAGGCAGAGCTTCCACCATATTCTGTTGATCAAAGCAGTTAATGGGACTCTATATCCCATTTTTGATGGGAGGAATGTAAAATAATTTGTAGTCATTAAAAAAACTAAATGAATGAATGAATGAAAAAATGAATGAAAATATATTAGGGTATGCCTAGGTGATTGGTCTCATATATCAACCATTGAAGTCAAAGCCAATACTGAGCAATTTCTCCAAAGGATAGCACTTATATAAATACATTTTTCCTCCATGCCAATTTAGTTAGAAGGTCCTTCCTGTTGCCTGCTCTGTTTCTTGCTCCCCTGGCCTGCATGAACAAATCAGTGAGTGAGGACATGAGTTACTGCATTGAATTTTCTAACCCCTTGACTTCCTTCTTAAGCCACTGATGGCAGATGCTGGAACAGACATATAGCTCTCCCAGACTTCACATGATGTGAAAAGTTGAAAGGTGTGGATCCTTTCCACTCCCACTCTCCACAATGAGGGTTTAAAAACCATCCTAAGAACTTGAGCCTGAAAAAAAAAAAAAAAGAATTTGAGCCTGGAATTGGATCAAGAGATGGATCAAGAGATCAAGAGAACACAAGCATTGTAAGCAGTTGCAAGCAATCTTTAAGAAGATGGTAAAGGAATGGAGAGGCTTCTTCCCAAAACCTGGTCAAATGATGGAGGTTGAAACACAAATACACACGTACTTAAAAAAAAAAAATCAGGGGCACTTGGGTGGCTCAGTGGGTTAGGGCCTTTCCCTTCAGCTCAGGTCATGATCCCAGGGTCCTGGGATCGAGCCCCGCATCGGGCTCTCTGTTCAGTGGGGAGCCTGCTTCCCTCTCTCTCTCTCTCTGCCTACTTGTGATCTGTCTGTCAAATAAATATATAAAATCTTTAAAAAAAAAATCAAACATGGCATTGAACTGAAAGCTGAAAGACCTCCAGCATCAAAGACTCCTGAGGGATCCTGGGTAAGGCAGGCTTCTGGTCCCTATGCTTCTTAATCATTTCCTTCCCCCTCACCTCCTCTTCCCTCCCTAGTGCAACCCAGTCTGCCTGTATCCCCACTGAAGGGACCCCACTAAGGTTACCAGTGACATCTTTGTTGCCAAACCGCAAGAGCACTTTTTGGTTATTTTCTTGCTCAGCCTCTGAAAAAATGATGTTGCCTTTGGAAGGTCTCTTCTCTCTTGATTGGCCATGGAACCACTCTCTTGCAGTGTCCCTGCCACATGCTCCTTCTTGGTGTATGAACATGTCCATCTGTACCCTCTTGCCCTGAAAACTTGCAGTCACCCCCAGTTCTGTCCCACTTCCTCTCCTCTTCCCACCAACATCTCTTCCATCTGTATCTTCAGTCTATGTTCTGGTGACCCCCAAAGCTCATCTCTTACCTTCTTCCTGACTTCAGAACCACAGGGCCATCTGCTTATAGAACACTGACCCTCAGATGCTGCACAGACATCTCCAGCACAATGTACGCAAAAGGGAACTTATCAGCGTCTCCTACAAACCTCTTTCTTGCTCTGCTTCACCTTCTCCACTTCCCCAAGTCCTGGGAAGGAGGGCAGTGGCGTACAGAATATCTCCTAAATCTCTTTCCTTGATTTCATGCCCTAACACTGTCCTGGCTGAGACCTTGCTCTGTCTCATCCAGATTCCTGCAGTTACCTCTGACCCTGCCTTCCCTCCCCCTACCCTCTCCAGGCTGTAATCATAGTGACATGACCTTTCCTGCTTAAACCTTCCAGTGTCTCACATCATAGGACAAAATTAAAAGATCCAGGAATAACACATGAGGTTTGGGCTGATTTTGTCTCACCTCAGGTAGCTGCAATAAGGCTCCAATCGAGTCCGGGCTTCACTTACTGACTCCAAGTGTGACTTTAGGCAAATAACCTTTCTGTGTCTTATTCTCTCCATATACAAAGCAAACAATGATTCTTACCTCTTATGAAAGTGCAGTGAAAAATGCCGGGCATATGGTGAATTGTCATTGTCACTCTCATCTTTATGGAGAAGTCCCCATCCCCACATGTATCCTGCACTCAAGATACAGCATCCCCCCAAACTCCAAGGTTCTCTTGTTATTCCCCAAGCAAAGATCAGACTGTTACCTTTTCCGCTGCTTGACATTTCTATCTTCTTCCTTCCCCACTTTTTCCCCCTAGCTTCTCCTTCTCAAGACCCCACTCAGGAATCACACCTTTCAGAAAGCTTCCTCTTCTTCTTCCACCCTCTGACCACAACTGGGCTGGGGTCCCTGGGCTCCCAGGGTACACCTTTGTTTAGTTTACCAGAGATAGCAAATTCCTGACTATAAGGCAACTTACAGTTATCAACATGTTTTTCCCTGTAAATATTTTTCAAACTTTTTGAATTTGTTACAACACTGAAAAGTTGGGAATCTCACAAGAAAAATCTGGGTTTCCGGCAAGTCTTAAAAAACTGAAGGAGATCACAACATGGCCACCACGAGCAGGGAGCTGAGTGCCAGCTGCTGCCTTTCCAGTTTGCCACACTCCCCACTGCTCCCTACTGTCTGACACCCAGCTGCTTCACTTATTGTCTTAGCTCCATATACACCACTAGCCAGTGATTCCACTCTTTTGGCATCCACCAAAAGACATGTACAACAATATTCTCAAGAGCATCATTTGCAATAGTCCATAAAGAGACTAGTCTATTCATACAATGAAATCATATACAGCCATTGTTGTCTGCAACATTATACATGAATATCATACACAAAACTCATATAACATGGATAGAGCTGGACACAGACGTGTACATGTTGCAGGTGCCCATCATGTCAAATTCAAGAACAGTCAAAACAATCTCTGCTGCTGGGTGTCAGTACAACAGACATAGGGAAGGTAAACCTGTCTGAAAGGGGCATGAGTGGCCTTGAGCTGTTGATAATATTCTGGTCTTGATCTGGGTGGTGGTCACCTGGTAATATTCAATTTCTGAAAATTCTTCATGTGGCTAATCTATGATTTGTATACCTCTCCGTGTGTCTGTTACACTTGAACAAAAAAAATTTTTTTTAAAAGATCGTGTTCGGGGCGCCTGGGTGGCTCAGTGGGTTAAGCCGCTGCCTTCGGCTCAGGTCATGATCTCAGGGTCCTGGGATCGAGTCCCGCATCGGGCTCTCTGCTCAGCAGGGAGCCTGCTTCCTTCTCTCTCTCTCTCTCTGCCTGCCTCTCAGTGTCTCTCTGTCAAATAAATAAATAAAAATCTTTAAAAAAATAATAAAAAAAAAAAAAAATAAAAGATCGTGTTCGGGCGCCTGGGTGGCTCAGTGGGTTAAGCCGCTGCCTTCAGCTCAGGTCATGATCTCGGGGTCCTGGGATCGAGTCCCGCATCGGGCTCTCTGCTCGGCAGGGAGCCTGCTTCCTCCTCTCTCTCTCTGCCTGCCTCTCTGCCTACTTGTAATCTCTCTGTCAAATAAATTAAAAATCTTTAAAAAAAAAAAAAAAGATCGTGTTCCATAACTTGATTACCCATCATATTCATAAGACTTTGCTCTAAATAACCTCATTCTTGCCAAAATTCAAATGGATTTTTAGAAGACAGAGATTTACCATGTTGGGAATATTTAAGAAAACATTTTGGACACTAGTGGCCATTCTAATGGAGGAATTCCAGAATGCTCTGAGCCAGTAATGGGTAGCCCCCACTCCTACCCAGTGGCTCAGGTAGGGCAAATTAGGAGGAAAAGCTCTTTGGTCCTTGAGGCAGGCCTTCTTGCTGGTAGAGGTGACTTAGGAATGGCCCTGTGATCATGACTGGTTCTGAATTGGCTTTCTTGAGGCAGACCTATTAATTATGGCACGTTGTTTGTGCATTGACTTACAGAGCCTTTAAAAACACTGCTTATGGGGTTGGGAATTTTGATCTTCTGCCTGCTGCAGAAACCTCAGGAGCCTGGTCGGAAATGTCCCACAATGGGATGGAGCTCCTGAGGGACTCCCTACTGCTTTGCCAGAGGGGGCCAGAGAAGGGATTTCCCGGCTTCCTGTGAGTTTCCTCTCCTGACTCCTGCCTGTATGGCAGTCTGGGTCATGCAGGAAACCACCCACTGTCCCTCGCCTTTGGGCGTGGGGAGCCTACTCCTTGGGAGGTGCTGGTGAGATCCCAGTGCCTGGGTCTGTACAGGAAGCAGCTCAGGGGCTGTAGGCTGCCTGGGCCACTGGTGGGCTCTTTGCTACGTGGGCTCTGGGAAGGTTTGGTCTCCTTTCAGAAGCACATCTTTGTACTCCCCAGTCACCAGTGGGCTTCTGTGTTAGGGTTCACCTCTTCCAGGTTTCACTATAGGGGCAGAACAAACTTTTCTGGGAGCAGACACCTGTCTAGTTTGCTCCAGAGGTGAGTCAAGAAGGAACTACCAATAAGGACTTGTTCGAAGACCAGAGCTGCCACCGCTGTCCAGGAAGAAGGGTGCAGCGAGCGACCGGTTTTATAAGAAAGATTCTCAGTGCTAGCCATCAGCACGATTCAACACAGACTTAGTGAGCTCCCACCCAGGCCCAGCACTGGGCCAGGTTCTAATGAGGAAGTAGGTGAGTGAGCTATGGGGAGACTGGGGAAACGTGTTCCAGGCACAGAAAACAGCCATTGCAAGCCCATTGAACCCACTGCTAGGGAGTGGGTCCAGGTGTTTAAGCGACAACAAAGAGGCCAGCAGCTAGATCGGAGAAAGTCAGTGGGCAGAGAAGAGGCAGCTGGAGAAGGAATGGGTCCCGACTGTGCAGGGCATACTGGGCCACGGTAAGGAATTGGTTTACTTTGAGTGACATGTGGTCCAGCTAACTCAAAGCCATGTTTAGCAGACTGACTCAGCTTTCTAGAAAAGCATTAGCATTAAGAATCAAAAGCCTTAGGGGAACTTCGGTGGCTCAGTCGCTTAAGGCACTGACTCTTGATTTTAGCACCAGGCTCTACCTCAGTAGTGAGTCTGCTTGGGATTCTCTCTCTCTCTCTCTCTTCCTCTTTCTCAAATAAATAAATAAATCTTTAAAAAAAGATTGAAACACTTTTAAAATGTCCCTGTTTATTCACCCATTTAGACCCATTTTTAGCCATCTTCCTTAAGGAAAGAATGAGAAATGTTATATTTATGGCTTCATCCATCCATCCATCCATCCATCCAACCATCCATTCATTCATTCAATAAAAAAATGTATAGCTACTCATAAAAGCTTTGTTTTTATTTGGCTCTAAAAAGCCAATAAACAGCTAAACGCCCAAAACTAGGGGCATAATTCAACCCAGTATTGTACATACATTTGATGAATTGCTATAGAAATGGTAAAAACTATTTTCCAAAGATTGAGGAGGGAAAACAAAACATATAAAGGGAACAGGATAACTGATGTTTGATAGGATCTCAATTTGTTTTTTATTTTTTTAAAGATTTTATTTATTTATTGGACAGAGGGAGAGAGAGAGATCATAAGCAGAGGGAGCAGAAGAAGGAGAAGTAGGCTCCCTGTTGAGCAGAAAGCCCAATGCAGGGCTCGATCCTAGGACTCTGAGATCATGACCTGAGCAAAAGGCAGACCCTTAACCAACTGAACCACCTAGGTGCCCTCAATGTGTTTTTTTAAAAATGCACACAAAAAACATGGACACATGGACACACTACAACACAGATGAAACTTGAACACTTTATGCTCAGTCAAAGGAGCCAGTCTCCAAAGACCCCATATTGTATGATTCCATTTACATGAAGTGTCCACAATAGGTAAGTCTATAGAGATAGAAAGTAGATGAGAGGCTGGGGGGGTGACTGCTCATTACTAATGGGGTTTCTTTTGGGGGTGATAAAAATATTCTGAAATTAAATAGTGGTGATGGCTTGCATAATTCTGTGAATATACAAAAAACTCCTGAATTGTACATTCTAAAGGGGTGGATTTTATGCCATATGAAATATATTTCAATAAAGCTGTTCTTAATGAACATATACCCATGCCACTGAAGAAAGACTGAAAAGGAATACAATAAAATATTGGATGGTAGGGTTTTTATGGAGGGTAGGGGAGCAGGTTATCGATTTTCTCCTCTATTTCAGTAATGGTGGCAAGTTTGCAAAATGACAAAGAAAAGGCACAAGTATGGCATGGAACAGAGCCGTCTCGGGGACCTTCTGGGAATCTCTTCCACCTTCCTCACCCACCATGGCAGTGATTTGTGACGTATGCTCCAATTTTCCAGCAGACAGCACCACCTGGTCCCATTGGGGCTGGATGGCACCACGTGACTCGTTCTGGCCAATGATTTTTTGGTGAAAGTGACATGTCACTTCCGAGCTGGAGCATATTATTGCCCACATGAGCGAGCCATCCCCAAGGCTCTTTCTGTGGAGGTAAACTTTGAACTTTCAGGAGGGGGGCTGCTCCGTCAGCCTGGGTCCTAGAGTCACAGCAACACAGAACAGTCCCAGCAGACCTGAGATGAACATACGAGGTGAGTAAGACAGAAAGCTTTGGGACAGAAAGCTTTGTGGACTTTTTTTTTTTTTTTTTTTCAGTCACAGCCCAGCCCAACTGGTACCAACTCCTGTGTGTAAACCATGAGATATAAAGAGGCACCACCACCATTAATCATCTATAGCTGTTGTCCGGAACGAAACAGGGTAATAACAACCTAACACACTGCTGTCAGGCTTCCTACCTCCTTTTATGTTTAAAATGTCTTTATGTTTATTTTATTTTTTTAAATTTCTTTTCAGCGTAACAGTATTCATTGTTTTTACACCACACCCAGTGCTCCATGCAATCCATGCCCTCCCTAATACCCACCACCTTGTTCCCCCAACCTCCCACCCCCCGCCCCTTCAAGACCCTCAGATTGTTTTTCAGAGTCCATAGTCTCTCATGGTTCACCTCCACTTCCAATTTCCCTCAACTCCCTTCTCCACTTTATGTTTATTTTTGAGCTCTCTTCGAAGCCAAGCTGGGAGACAGGGGAATCAGATCTTCTCCTCATGGCACAGACAAGTCAGGTGCTTTGTCTGTGGTTCCCACACCCACTCAGTGGCACTATCCAGTAGCCCCTAATACTGGTCCAGAAAGATCCAGTCACAGGGCCCAGTTAAGTAATACAACAGCAGAGTGTGTTCAATGATAAACCAGAGGCTTGGCTATAGAGGGAGACCTGGAGTGAAGCGACTTGCAGAATCGATTTCTTTGGTCCTCAGTTTTCTCATCTGTGAGACACTCCCCCTGGGAGGATTTGGGGTGCTAGCCTGGTGCTGTGTGTGCTCAAACATTCCTATTTCTGCATTTCTGTATTTAGAGCACCAAACATTGAAAAGTTATGTATCTACATATATAAACCCACATACATGCACATATACTCATATACATACATGTATGTAGACACATAGAAGTGACACATATACATACAAACACACGTATATACACATATGTGTAAATAGATACACACACACATCCATATACACACATATTTCCAAAAATACTTGCTAAAGGCTTATTCCCATGACTCAGTATTTTCAGAAATTTCCAGGAATAAATCACCCTGCCCCCCACCATTGATAACTCTTGCCTTGCCCTCTGAGATTGTCCCAGTTTTATCCTACCTTCTTCCACTCTGAGCCACGCTCTTTACAAAATACTTAGTTCAAAGCTTTGCTGCCATTGTTTCCCACACCACACCATCACCATTGCTTGGCTTTTGCGTATGAACCATGGGATCCCTCCCATTATCACCATTTGCCAGGATATCACTCAGGGTGCCCTCTGCAAAATAAGCAGTTTTCCATCTTACACCTGGAGATGCTCCATGCCCTGAGGGTCACACATTCTAGCTATTTGCTCTAGCAGCATCACAAACTACCACCAAACATCGCGGCTTAAAATAATAAGATTTCTTTCTATGGGTTTCTGGGCTCGTTGGGTGGTTTTCTGGCTCTGGGCCAGGCATGGGATGATCTCAGCTGGACTCACTCATGGGATCTGGTCCAGGGTGGCCTCACTCTCATAGCCAACTGTTGGCTAGCTGTTGACCAAGGCAATGGAGACAACTGGCCCGTGTGTCTCTTATCCTCCAGCAAGCTAGCTCGGGCTTGTTGGCATGATCATCCCAAGGGTACAGGAGAGCAAGCAGAAGCCTAGGCTCACAACTGTCACAGTGTCACATCTGTCATATTCTTTTGGCCAAAACAAGTCCCAAGGTTAGCCCAGATTCAACAGGAAGGGAGGTAGACTTTGCCTCTTGGCAGGAGGAGCTACAAAGTTGTGTAAGGGGTGTGGGTACAAGGAAGAGTAAAGGGTTGTTGGTTGTAAAGCAAGATCTTTCTTAGATGCAGGGAGCGAAGCTGCCCTGTTCTGGGTTATTGGCACCATTGAGGTCCCCATCCCCACACATTGCTGCCAAGCACTAACCTGGCTAAGACAGAGAGCTTGTAGGGACTCTACAGGTTCCCACAACTCACTCTTTCTGGGCCGTCTGGGTTTTTGTTTCCTCTCATAGCTCCTTCTCCTGCCCCTTCTTCTTTCCCACTCTCTTCCTCATCCACAGCTTGTTTAATCCTGACCTCCCTCTAACACCAAGCTCAAATGTCACCTCCTCCAAGAAGCCTTCCCTGACCACTCTCATTAATTTCCACCTCTCCTTTCTAAAAATTACAATAAATGTTCAGTGCTTCACATCTTAATACTTAGGTTTTTAGAGTTACTATGTATGAAGCTCTTGTTGGGTGCCAGGAAACTTAATCTTCACAGTTCTTGGGCAGATACTATTATCGCTATTTTACAGATGGGCAGTCAGGCCGACAGGATGACTTTCCAAAGGGTTTTATAACCAGTGGTAAGGGATGGACTGTCTTCAAAGCTAGACCTGTCCTACTCCAAAATCCAGCCTTTAGCAGGAACTATGGGCACCCCACACCGCATGCGCCCTCACCTTTTACCACCCCTATGCATGCGGCTGGCTTGACCTTGAGCTGTCAATACATGACCTCCTCTCGGTGAGGTTCAATTTCCCCACGTGGCAAGTTCGAGAGCTGAGGGATTCACTTCCTGTGGGAGCAGTCCTCAATAAATGACTATTAAGAGCAGGTGTTAAGTTACCCCAGGGTGAGGTGTCTGCACTACGCTGCTCCCAGAATCTCCTGGGCAGGACTGAGGTCAGTTGCCCACAGTGCAGAGATGGAACGAACACCTTTATTGGCTGCATTCTCCTTCCTGCCACACAGCCCATTCCCCGACTGTCATTTCCTGGGAACATTCCTGAATGCACTACTTTCCTTTAGACCCTTGTCATGAGATATACTTTTGGGACTGTACAAGCTAAGATACACCTTCTAACAACTTGGCTGCTCCCCCCCCCCCATCTTCCAATCATCTCTTGTTAAGCTGTAAGCTACTCGAAGCCAGAGAAACTTGCTATTCCCTTTGCCTTTCCCTTAGCATCTAACCATGCATAGAACCTTAGACGCGGGGTGCCTGGGTGGCTCAATGGGTTAAAGCCTCTGCCTTCAGCTCAGGTCATGATCTCAGGGTCCTGGAATCGAGCCCCACATCGGGCTCTCTGCTCAGTGGGGAGCCTGCTTCCTCCTCTCTCTCTCTGCCTCCCTCTCTGCCTGCTTGTGATCTCTTGTCTGTCAAATAAATAAATAAAATCTTTAAAAAAAAAAAAAAGAACCTTAGACGCTCCATAAATACTAACTGAAATCATTTATTAATTCACAGATACCCTCAAACTACAGATATTGGACTAAGAGTCGTTACTCAGCCCCCTCCTTGCATATGGTTGGCTCCTGATTAAGATGCTACTCAAATCTGTGACAATTGGTAAATATTCTCAGGCACCAATCCTTTCCCAAGTCATTGAAACAACTCTCCTGTCAAGCAGAAGATAAACCTTTGACATGGCTGAGGACACATGTGCCCTCTTAAGTGTCCTTGAAAATGCCTTTGGGGATCAGTGGCTGATGGGACCCTATAAGATCCTGGTCAAAATCTAATTTTTACTGCTTGTCCTTTCTTATCCACTCATCTCCCTAACGAGTGTATAATGTACAGTGTCCTGTACTCATATGGTGGAACAGAATGGGATAAGCTGATAGCTGGGCTCGCTTCCAGCTCAGAGTTATGAATTCTTTCCCAAGTGTCATGGGATGACCAAGCACTCAGGGGGTCAGGCTCAGAGGAGAGCCCAATAACAGAGACAGAGATTCTACTCTGAACCATGTATCTAACACATACTATTTCAAGTAGTCCAACCTTCAAGGCAGAGTAATCACCTTCCTGCCCCGGTTTTATGGGTAAAGAAACCCTACTTATCCTGAGTAGCTTACTCAGGATAAGGTGCTGGTTGGCAGAGCTGGTATTCACAACTGTGCCTGGCTACCTTCAGAGGCAATATTCTTTCACCCATCCTGGACTGCTGTTCCACTGAAAGGTTTGGTTGGGTTTTAATGCAGCACTGTTTGCCAGGGTGAGGACATGTGTTAGGCTAGAAGGAATGCATCAGTTAGACATTGTTGCATAGCAAAATGTCCCAAACATTAGTGGCTTTGCATAGCAATCCTTTATTCCTGCTCACACATCTGTGAGTTGGCTGAGGGTTGGCTGATTTAGGGTAGGCTCTGCTGGACAACTTTCCATCAAGCTGCAGGTCTGGCTGGCCTCGGGTCCTTGCTGCCAATTGGGCTCACATCAGTTTCACTGGGGTTCATTCTAGGACCCTGAAGGGACAGCAGTTATCCAAGGAGCTAGCTCTTCTTCCAACGTTGACAGAGATATGAGAGAGCAAGTGGAAATGTACAATGAAGCTCAGAACTGGCATGCTGCCATTTCAAATTTATACTATTGGCCAAAGCAAATCATGGTCAAGTCTAAGTCAAGGGACTGGGAGTTATTCTGCCTCTAATGGGAGGGACTGCAAAATCACATGACAAAGGTGGAAAACAGGAGGGTGAAGAATTGGGGCCAATAATTTTATTTATGAGAAAAAAATCAGCACAGGAGAATGAATGGATGATGGGGAGCATTCCTAATGTCTGTAGAGAAAATAATGGAGAACAGGATTCATCCTCAGTGTTCCTCCAGTTACACTACACAAAAAACATGTACCCTGGTTTTCAATTATCTGTGCTAGGGTCCCCTATTGAGGCTCCTTAACGTTGGAAGCCCATCTCCTCCAAGTTTCTCATTTCCCTAATCTTCCTATGTGATCCTAGATATCAACCCGATTAAAGGGACAAATTTCAGCAATATGGGAGGTGTGTGAAAATGGAGGGAAGAAAAAGGCTACTTCCCACTTTCCTTTCCCTAGAGCCAAAAGCTCTTGTCTTAGAAAATGAGTAACTTTGGGGTACCTGGGTGGCTCAGTCAGTTAAGCATCCAACTCTTGGTTTCGGCTTGGGTGCTCAGAGTCTAATCTGCTTCAGATTCTCTCTTCCTCTCCCACTGCCCACCCTCCCCCACCCCACATTTGCACGTTCATGCACGAGTGTTCTCTAATAAATAAATAAATAAAATCTTAAGAAAATGAGTGACCTCTAAGTCTCACAACTATCTCAGTAGGGAATTAATGCAAGGATGGGCTGTACAGGAGGGAGCAAGAGAAGGGCTCTGGATGGTCAGAACCTGAGGCCTTAGGAGATGGAGCTTTTTAAGTCTTTGGGCCAGCCAGTTGGCTCTCCTTGGGGACAACTAGAGAAGCAGAGCCAGAAAGAGTTAAACAGACCCCAATGGAAATATCCCAGTCATATCATGAACTTAGGAAATCTAACATTGTAAAGCATACAGGGAAAAAGCATTGAATCAAACTGATGACTGTGGTCTTGATTAGTGCTATCACCAAATATTTCTGCTGCTTCTGAGCTCAGAAGAGTCCTTGACCCTTCGCAGTTAGGTTTGACCATGTGACTTGCTTTGTTGTTTTGTTCATGATAAAATGTGAACAAATGCTGCTTTGTTCACAGTGAAATGTGAGCATATGTGGAATATATCACTCTGGGTAGAGGCTTTGAAATATAGTGTGTAATCCACCATGGCACTTTGCCACCACTGTGGTACTCATAGAAGCATTTTTTTTTAAGTTTTATTTATTGAAGTAATCTCTATAACCCACATGGGGCTCAATCTCATGATCCCAAGATCAAGAGTCCCACACTCTTCTGACTGATTTAGCCAGGTACCTCAAGCATGTATTGAAAGAGAATTTCCATCTACCTAACCATCAGAGTGATTACACTGGACAGAACTCTCCTGATGGCATATACTTGATATGAAGCCTAAAAGAGAAATCAACATTTGCTGGCTAAATCATTGAGCTTTGGAGGATTGTTTGTTAAAGCAGCGTAATCTGACCTATTCTGACTAATATAATCACCCAACTCAACCAACAGAGAAGTGTATCAAAACAAAGAATTCAGGAGTGACAAAGCCAGGTATAAAATAATATACCAACAAGGGTTGATGATAAGCTCAAAAACATACAACTGAGACTGAACAACTGCAGGGATTAAGTTTATGGGAAGCATATAAATGCCACAAACCTTGACAAACTAAAAATAATATTAAAGCCAATTTTTTAAAATGAGAAGTAAGAGTGCTAATTTCTTTTTTACTCTTATTTCTCTTTTTAAAAATGGAAATTTATACCATCTAATACTGAAAAACAGAGTTTAAAATATACCTAATCACACTAACCCCTCTCTTACTACTTTTTACACTTGGAAGAAATTTATTTAGAAAGTACTATATCTAGTAATGAAGAAAAAAATTCAATGAAGTTCAATTAATTCTCTCAGTTCCACTTTTCTTTCTTCTGTTGAAATAAAATTAAATTCTAGCAATTTGCCTTAAGTTGGGTTTTTCTAGAACCAGACTGAGACTAAAATTGACTATTTCCTAGAGAGGTGTGCCCAGGAACCCCTGGTAGCAGAGTGGGAGGGGAAGAAAGCAAATGCCTAGGGGTGTGAAAAGGGCAGGGGGCCACTGTGGGCAGCTGGGCTTAACACCACAGGGAAGCTGGGCGATACCACCTGAGAGCTGTCCCACGCAAAGCACAAGGAAGCTGAGGCATTTAGCCATCAACTTCCACCCATGACCGGGTGTTAACTCCCAGGCACTTCCTCCTTGCCCTGTGCCTGGGTGGATCCCCACTCCTACAGCCAGAGGTCCTTGTTGGCAGAGGCTACTCAGTTGCTTGCTGAGGGAAGTTACTGGGCACTGTTATAACAGTGAATGCCAAAGGATATGGGGTCATGCACCCACAACATCTGCCAACATTTTCTTGAATTTATAAGGCCTGTATAATGGATTCATCTCAACTGAATTATGCTAAGTGAAAGAAGCCACTCTTAAAAGGTAACATATTGTGTGATTACATTCATTTGGCTTTCTGGAAATGTCAAAACTATTAGGACAAAAACCAGATCATTGGTTGGGAAGGGTTGGGGAGGGGAATGGGGGGGCATTAGGGAACTCTTTGGGGCAAAGAAAGTGTTCTCCGTCTTGATTCTGGAGGTGGTCATGGGACTATGCATTTGTCAAAAGTCATAGAACTACATACCTAAAAAGGGCAACTTTTGGTGACTATAACTTATATCTCAGAAACCTAACTACAATGCTCTGAAAAATATTTCTGCTGTATTAGTTGCTGTTTCAAGAAAGTTTAATTTTCTTGAGGACTTAATGACTTGCTTCTAAAAATAGAAGAAGGCAGAAGTGATATAAGGTGAGTCAGAGACTGGGTCGTAAAAGGCACTGTGGCTTCTTGCTTGCTCTCTTACTCCCTCTTGGGTGAACCACTCTGGGGGAAGCTAGATGCCACACCGTGAGTAGCCCCACGTAAGGCGCAGCGGAGGACTTCAGTCAACAGCCATGTGAGTGCAATGGCTTGAAGTGGATCCTCCGGCCCTAGTCAAACCTTCAGATGACTGCTGCCCAGCTGCCCAGCTTGTGGGAGACCTGGAGACAGAGCCACCCAGCTAAGCCACTCTCAGGTTCCTGGCCCTAAGAGGCTGTGTGAGGTAAAATTCTTTGGTTTAAGCCTCCTTGCTTTGGGTTCACATGCTATGCAGCAACACATAGAACCAATACACCAGCTTAAAACTTAATCTCCACTTTAAAATAAAAGTTTGATTTATATAAATTTATGCCTGAGATGTTTGGCATGCATGGGAGGTGAGTGACAGTTGTTTCCAGGTTGGAAATTTGGGGGCCCGTCGTCTTTTGCCTGTCCTCTTTTATCTTCGTGAACTACTTTGTATAATGAACAAATAGCACAGTTAAACACAAAAATAATGACCCCAAGCCTGGGTGCCAGTACAGAGTGCGCCATTTACCCAGGCATCAGAGCAAGGAGGTGTGTGTCTAGAGGAAGCAGGAGCACCACTCCTTCAGACAGTGAGAACTCTCCTGGGCCTCACACTCGGTCGCGCCGCAGCAACAGATAAGCCACTTCTGGAACTCTGCTTCATTCTTATGCATCAGAAGGAACTGTCCCAAGAGGATGTAAGCCTGTGGGGCCGGGGAGAGGCAGGGAGAAAAATGGGAAAGGTTATAATAAACCTGTTCAGAGTTGCTCTTCTCCCACACCAGGACTCACGTGAACATGGAAGGAAGGGGCACAGATCAGGTTTGAGGGCCAAGGACAGCACCTGGGTGATGGGGATTCTGGGACTGGACCTTGGTGAGATGGGAAGCCAAGTGAAATGCAGATCTCTCAGGTTGGGGTTGGGAGGTGGTGTGTCCTGCCTGGGGTAAACCAGAACCTGTCTTTCTCAACTTTAATGAGTGCATAAATCATGTGGGACCTTGTCAAAAGGAAGGTTCTGACTCACGAAGTCTGGAGGGGCCTGGAAGTCTGCATTTTGAACATGTCCCCAGCAGGTGCTGGTCCAGGGACAATATTTTGAGTAGCAACAGCCTAGCATACTCCATTCTAATCCCTGATCTAACATTTCTCTCTTTCTCTCTAAATCAATCTCTCTCTTTTTAAGATTTTAAGTAATCTCTCCATCCAACATGGAGCTCAGACTTAACAATCCCAAGATCAAGGGTGGCATGCTACACCAACTGAGCCATCCAGCGCCCTTAGTATTTCTTCTTGACACACACACACATATGCACACACATGCATGCACACAAAAAGAGGACTCAGAGATGCTCCCCGCTCCATTGCTTTCTCGGGTCGATCTTGCAGAGTTTCTAACTCTCATCACTGTTGACATTGTGGATAATTTTGTGCTGTTGGGGTGGGGTGGGGACTGTCCTGTGCATCACAGCGAGTTTAGCCACATCCACAATCTCTACCCTTTAGATGCCCCCAAATGGTGACGGTCATAACCGCCTCCAGACACTGCCACATGCTCCCTTAGGAACAAAAGCTCCTTCCACCAAGAGCTGCTGCATGTGGGCCTGGTAGATGAAGGGCATCTTAACACCAGTTTGTTCTTGCAAACCAGCTGTGTGACCGCAGACAACTCCCAGAAGCTGAAGCGAGGACCCCGAGAATCCAGGTTTCAGTTTCTGCATCGCTTTAAAGCCACACAACGTGCCCTGCCCCACCTTGCAAAGTGAACGGCGTGGATTCAATGTGAGAAACTAAGGAGACTGTCCTGGAATGCTCAGCCGGTGGGACGGGCATGGAACCTAACATGTGATAAACCTCGCCCATCCTTCCCTTCTGAAGAGTCTGCGTGTGTGAAAAAACGTAAGTAATATTAAGTATACCAGGACTGATAGCTCTTCGGGATTCTCTCGTTTTGTAACTACTACTCTTCAGCTTTTCACTGATCTTTTGATAATCTTATCAATGATTACTGACTAGGAGCAAGGGCTACCTGGGGAAAGGGACATCCAAGACCACATGGCCACATACTGACCCAGTTGCTCACTAAATGGTGAAGCCTGGAGATTTAAGGTCACATAAATGCCCGTCTCTTGTGGCTGGTGTGGGGGCTCTCCAGCCTGGAGGGAGTGAGAACCAGTGTCCTCGCCTGCCGTCCTGGGCCTTCTCCAGGAAAACCTGCTGCTGTCTGTTTACTTTCAGTTACATAAAACAAAGCAAACTTCATCTTAACCAAAGGGAACATATTTTTCTTTTAAAAAAAGAAATTAAACGCTGAATTGCAGTTGTAAAATGTACCCAAGCTGTTGGAGCTTGGGGTTTCTTATTTTTAGTCATGGTCCAGTTGTTGAAAAGATTTAAAATAAAACATCCAGGTTGTCATGGTCGCTTTCAAGTGCTCTTTGAATTGTCTTTCTACAAAAGCTGTATTGTTGCTTAGAACAATCTCATTTTACATCATCAGTATCCTCGTATTTTCAGTGGTGATTTTATGGAGATGTTTTTTAGCTCAACATTGGAAAAAAATTTTTTTTTTTTTGGAAATTGGAAAAAAAAAAACATTTATTGAATGTTAATTGAGCCAGGTGCCCCAGTAGGTGTGGGGGTGGGGGGTGCAGACGTGGATAACAGAATCAAGGAGCAAGGTGGCTCTGTACAGGGAGAAAAAACATCAGTGATGATGATAAGTAATAGTAATAATGATAATAGTAAGTGGCCCGTGAATGCCTTTGACGGGCTCCAGACCCCTGGCACATTTTAACCCTGTCCCACTGAGAATCCGAGAGGTTGATATCTGTCTTCCTGAGCCCCATGCTTGCCCATCCTGACCATCTGCATCTGGCCTCGGAGGCCCTGCTGCTGGCATCAGCTGGCTGGGTGATCAGAGCCTCTCCACCCCCATCAGCCTCAGCAGCCAGGAAGCCAGGAACACATGACATATAGGACCAGAGGCAAATTTTCCAGGAACGCTACAGGAAGAAGGCCCTCTGGAACGAAGTTGCCACCTGACCGTCCCTCATCCACTCACGCTGCCACCCTCCAGTGGTGGGGATGAAAAGTTAGCCTGTTTCAACCCTGTTCCCAAGGGAGGCCATCGTCATGGTCCCCATGCCCAAAGCCTGTTCTGTTTCTCCTCTGGCTCCAGCAAGCAAGCCCCTAACCAAGGAGGAGCAAACCCCCCACCTCTCCCTTCTTGGACCAAAGCTCACAAAAATCTGGCTGCGGGGAGGGTGACGCAGAGATGTGGAAATGTTGAGTAGACGTGGTTACCCCCACCACCCTGGACAGAGGTCCCCTTGGCCTAATGCTCTGCTGTGGCCATCTTGAAGCCCTCAGTAGAGGGACCAAGGGGCCTTGTATCTTCCTGTAGGGTTAGCTGGCTGGGCCTGGTTCATGCCAGTGAAAATTTTCTGTCTTCACCGTGACACCTGGACTTTTCTTTTTTCTTTTCTTTTCTTTTCTTTTGGTCACTGTTTTCTTATTGGCATAAAGCTGACACTCATTTGTTTCCTTGACACCCTGCATGTTTCACAAGGGGTTGTACCTTCCGTCCATCACATGACCTTTGCAAACACATCAATGGTCTTAGCCATTGTTGACTCTCCGAGAGGCTTCTCCGACATGTCTGCCTGCAGCTGCCAGCTCTTCCAGGCTTAGAGTCAGTGCACTTAGGTGGCCACAAGAATTTGTTGTGGGATCGATGACTCTCTTTTCTTCTAACCGGATGCTGGCTCTTCAGCCTTCACCACCGCTGGTAGCCAGGGACAATCTTGAAAATCCAGTATTTCTCAATCGTTTCTGGTTTAAAACTCCTTGTCTCTAGGGCAAATGTTTGATCTGATGCAGGGCTTGCCTCTTCTTCTTTCTTCTCCATGTCTCCCTGGGCTTTATGTACACTAAAAAATTATTTTCTAACTAAAATTCAGCTTTAATGAAGGAGGACCCTGATTTCATCTGGCAATCCTAGGTGGGGTAACCCAAAAGTTGCATGACTGTCTCCTTGCAGGGTCCAGACATCGGGCAGTGGGGGGGTCTCTGCATGACTACCCCCACCACCCCCAGACATTGTCTGCCCAGATGCAAATATCACCACTTTCACCCGGAGAGACTTTGAGCAAGTCATGTGGCCACTCTGTGCCTGTTTCCCCATCAGTAAAACAGTATATATACCTTATAGGATTTTCTGAGGACAGAGCCTGACATACAACAAACATCATGCACAAATTCTGCTGTTAGGAGAGCCTTAGGGAGCAGGTGGGCACCCAGAACACATACCCCTCCCCCATCTTCCAACTATCTTTCAGGAGGAAGATTCGGGCTTAAGGATAGAACTTTCTAACATCTTCGAAGAATATTGAACCAAACCAGATTCTCTGGATTGGATGACTTCAGGGTTCTCCTCCTGGTTATGCACCCTCTCCATAGGGCACTGTTCAAAGTCCCTGAATTTACTGAGTGCCTGGAAATTCACTCATCCCTGGGCAGGGTTTTCACGGGGAAAAGAGGAGCACAAAGATCATAGAACCATCCTGGGCTTCATGGGAGACATGGGAGAGCCCCAAAGGCAAGCGGTGTCTCTCTAGCATGAGTGTGGGTTGTGTGTGGAAAGAATAGTCAACAGGACAGATGTCCCAGCAGGGGGTCCTATTGAATACTCAGTGTTCAGTAGCACAACCTTGTTAGGCTGGGGTGGGCATGCGGAAGGAAGGCTTTCTTCCTGGAGAAGGTTCATTGCGAATGGAGTCCTGGAGGGGGTGAATGTCCATTTCAAGAGAGGCCTGCAGGCAGGTGGTCCCATCTGTGTTTGTGCTTCATGAACTGTCTGGCTTGGGTGTGGAGTGGGTTGGGGAGCGGAATATAAGACAGAGCTAGAGCCAGGCCATGGAAAGCCTCTTGAACGCCTTGTGCACCAACGTATTTTCCCTTCCAGGTCATTCTGTTGTCTCTTCAGGCCCTTCTGCTGTTAAGTCTAGACCAACACCTTAATATGAGCCAGCCACATATATAATTTTTAGTTTTCCAGGAGCCACAGGAAAAGGGGGGGGGCAATGAAGCAGGTGAAATTCGTTCTGATAATATGCTTTATTTTCTCCCACATTTTAAAAAATAAAATTTCAACATGTAATCAACAACAACAACAACAACAAAATTACAACTTTGCCTTGGGAGGGGGTATTTTAAAATCTTAAATCTTTGAAATCACTTTATATGTATAATACATCTCTATTCAGACAGGTATTCCGCAGGTACCAATGGCCACTGGCCACCGTAGCAGACAGCAGAGATCTAGATTCTCAGAGATCTAGATCTACCAAGGCTGACTGCCCGGGAGCAGGGCAGGCACTAAATCCCTCAGACAGAATGCAGCCAAATTTTTGACTGTCAAGGTCCGGAAGAGAGTTGGGTGAATCCACAGAAGAAGCAATAGTTTTCAAAGTCATAACAAAGCTGGGGGAGGGGACAACTGGGCCTCAGCAGAGGCCCACAAAGACGGAGGATAGATAGCAGGAGACCCAGAAAGCTGTCCCTCCCTAAGGTCTCCTGCACGCAGAGTATAAAAATCCAGGAGCTCAGAGGATTCTAGGCCAGTGAAACAGCTTACTAAAATGGGGGATATATGTCATCACACATTTGTCCAAACCTACAGAATCTCTGTGAGTGAACCCTAATATAAGCTACGGACCCTGGCTGATTACGATGTGCCAATGTAAGTTCTTTGATGGTGATAGATGTACTACTCTGGTAGGGGTATGGCTCATGAGAGAGGATGTTCATGTCGGTGGGGGACAAGGGGGTACATGAGAAATCTCTGCATCTTCAGCTTCATTTTGCTGTGAAGCTAAAACTGCTCTAAAATAAAAGTCTACAAAAATATAAAAGCACCTGCATTTTTATATGCTGAATCTGAGACCCTTTCCCTGCAGGATCTGCCTGTCCTGGAGGCTCTTCCTGCTGGTCCTATGCACTGACCAGTTCTCACCCCAAAGCACTTGTTCAAGTGCTTTGTTCAAGTGGTTTCTTTGTAGAAGCCACATCGGGTCTCCTGGATCGTTTCACAGGTTCAGCCAGGCTCCAGCCCAAACAGAGTCTTACCACTGAATCCCAGGGTAGGCCCCCTCCCTGCCTTGGTAACCACCGGGACCCAGGTCTTCCTGTGTGGTTTGTGAACACGCAATCTACCGCCATTCTTGTCCTCACCTGGGGCTTTGATCAAGACACTAACTCTGAGGAGTTGTTTCTCCTTTGTGAAGTGGAGATAAGGAACCCCTAATCTCATTCGCAGGTGTGTCAGGGGCTCAAAGCAAAGGAGAAAGGTGAAATCCCCTACGTGAGTGCTTGAAATTAGCGACCCTAGGAATGAGTAAGGCCTGGAGGTGGTGTGCTGGTCACCTTGCTCACCAGCAGGTCATGAACGTGAGAGGGGCCTGGCCACACACAGGCACAGTTTCCTCTTCTCTACAGCTCTGACTCTGTGTATTAAGTTCTGGGATGCCTGAAATTTACCCATTATTCATTCATTCCTTTATCTTAAATATGCTTTTTGCCCCCCCCCCCCCATAATCCTCATTTTAAACACAGTGAGGCTGGAAAAGACAAAACTCTAGGGATAGAAAACAAATCAGTGGTTGTCAGGGGTTGAGGGTGGGGACTATGAAGGGCACAGAGGGTACAAAGGAACATTCTGAAGTGTTGGGATTGCTCCGTGTCTTGATTGTGGTAGTGGGTTCATGACCGCATCCATTTGTCAAACCTTGCAGAACTGTGTCCTAAAAAAGGTGAAATTCATGAAATTCACTGCGTGTGAACAAAAATATTTCTAAGAGGCTGAGTCTGGCTGAACAACAGCAAAAAACAAAAATCAAAAACCAAAAAACAGAACAAAAACCAACATTAAATCAAAGCAGGAGAAGCCAGAACAATGGGGTACTTCTGAGACTGGGGGATGGCATTGGTGGGGGAGAGACACAAGGCGATCATTGGGCATTCTAGAGGTATCCAATCACTGAATCTGGGGGTGCCTCCATGAGTTCATATACATATATATATAATATATATATAAATACATACATACTTATACATATACAAATATATACATATACATTAAAAAATACGTGTGTGTGTGTGTATGTAAAAATGCACTGAACCGGACCCTTCATATCAATGTTGGTGCATTACACCACAATAGAAAAGAAAAAGAGACACTCAGGTCCTTCAAAAAAGGAATTGTTAATTTAAAATGCCTTCCCTAACCAGCCTTGCTTACTTCACTACCTGCTTGGGAAGGGTCCCAGCTCCTTTATCTGAGAGGAAAGAATCCAATCTACCTCAGCCATGGAGCTCCAGCTTTCTGGCAAAACCACCCAGTGGATATTAATGGGCCCGTGGATTGGGGTGATATTCAGAATGTTTCAAAACTGGTATTAAGCAGTGGTTCAACCAGACAACTAGAGGCCCAGTAGTTCAGAGGCCCCCTGGAAACAGCTGGGCACGGGGTAGGTGCACACCTTCCTGATCGTCAGCCATGCGGGCAGCAGTTCCCAGCCTCGTCAGGCATTTCCGCAGCATCTCCCCGCACCACAGTATAGACTGACATTAGAAACCGGAGGGAATTTAAAAAAAAAAAAAAAAAGAACAAAACCGGAGAGGAGCAGAAGGAGCTGTGGGCGAGATCTCTCGACCAAGAGTGCAATGCTCCGCGTGAATTCGCATCTGCCTGTGTGTGTGCTCACTCTCCTTGGGAACTCTTGGGTTCTTCATTCTCTCCTAAAGTTCCATCAGCTTTAAGAGCACCATTAAAAAAACAAATAACTACATAGAAAAGAATGTTCGGATTCCACTGGATACCCCTGAGGCCATTCTTGGGCTGTGAGTGACGTCTTAGAACAATTGACATCCTCTTACTCTGGTGTAGACCCCAGTTTGCGGTTAGTCCACCTGCCGTTGCCAAGTTGATGCCCTGGTAGGGCAGGTGAGAACCCCATGAGCCTCTTCCAGGAGGTAGGAAGTGTAGGCAAATCATCCATCCCGACAGCTCAGCCCCAGACTCGGGCGGCTGGCTCGCTTCTGTTGACCTCTGAGTGTTTGAACACCAAGGGAATCAAGCCCAGCCTGAGCCAAAGCCATTCAATTTGCTCATCATCTACTGGCCCTCAGGGCTGTCCAAGCATGAGGGGTCGGTAGTGTTGAAGCAAGTGGCGCTCTGCCAAGTGGCGGCTTTGCTCTGTGATGGCCCCTTGAAGGGACACATAGCTGTGGCTGCCATCTGGCAGTGCTAGGGGAAGGGAGGCCGGAGAGCAAAGCTGGGGCAATAAGAAAAAAATGAATTACCTTGTTGAAACCTTTGGTGACCAAGTTGATTGCAAGCTCACGGCTGATCCCGTCCACCCAGGCAACATCCTTTTCTCCAATGGGTTCAGAGAGGAAGGCTCTCAGCCTGGGAGACATGTGATCCATCTTCTGTAACAGCAGTGAGAGAACAGGGTTAGGTGGTGGCTGGCTGCTCACAGTGAGGGGGGACACTGGGGGACTGCCCTCTGAGGGATGGGGGCAACAGATGGAAGGTTTCCTTCCAACACCCAGTATGTATTGGGGACTTAGGGATGTCAGCGGCCTAAAGTCCTCAACACATCCTTGCCCTAAAGTCCTCAACACATCCTTTCCCACCTGGATGGGCTGAGAAATGTACAATCATGGCCCCGGATGAGTCCAGTTAATTCCACCAAAGAGGTGCATTTAATGCTAAGAACTGAGATGGGTTTATCTCTGCTGCTCTTCCCATCCTCCATGCTTAAAGGAACATTGCTTCTTGAGAGCAGAATTGTGGCTGGAGAAATGACTATATGTTGGTCAAAAGGTACCAAGGTTAGTTACATGGAATGAATACATTCTGAACATCTAATATACACCTCTGTAATAATAGTTAACAATAATGTATCACATGCTTCAAAATTTCTAAGAGGGCAGATTTAAATTACATCTCCCCACACCCACATATGGAAAAGAATACCTATGTAGATAGAACTAATGGATAAGTTGTTGAGCTTGATCATGGTGCTCTTTTTGGTGTCTCTATGTCAATCAAACTGTACACCTTAATATAAATAATTTCTCTAAGTCTAAGATATCTCAATAAAGTGGTCTTAAAGAAAAAAAAAGAAATAATTGCTCCTCTTTGCTAATTAACCCACCTCCTCTCTTTACTATTTTTCATACTTTTAAAAAGATTTTATTTATTTATTCATGAGAGATAGAGAGAGAGGCAGAGGGAGAAGCAGGCTCCCCACTGTGCAGGGATCCTGTCGCGGAACTCAATCCCAGGAGATCATGACCTGAGTGAAGACAGAGGCTTAATCATCTGAGCCACCCAGGCACCCTCTTTTTCATATTTTTATTTTAGCATTTATCACACTCTGTAATGGTTGTTTAGTGACACATAACAGAAAATGCTTCAACTGGATCAAACATCAAAGAAGACCTTATATATCTCCAAAGCCCAAGGGTAATGATGGGTATGGTACAATCTGGGCCACAGCTCCACTATCTCTGATTCTTTCAACTTTTCCTCCTTGTGTTGGCTTCGGTCACAATTGGTTCCCCTCATGGTAGCGAAATGGTTGCTTCAAGACTTATATTCCCCAACACCCTACCCCAGAAGAAGGAGGAAAGAGAGAGAACGTTGTCTCCGAGGCACTCCAAGCAGAGCCCCATCCAGTCCTGAAGGTCTGCATAGGGTCACCAGTGTGAATTTAGTGTTGGCGGTACACTCTGGTCCTGGATCTGGGAGGGGAGTTAGCTTTCTTTAAACCATACAAGCTGTGAGATCAAGCGTAGTTACAGAACAAAATCGGGATTATTATCTGGAGGAGGGGAGATGAGTGTTAAACAGTGACTGTAACATCCTCCTATTGTCTACCCTTTTGGTAATTCAACATCTGTACACCCTCCTTATGCTACATAATCATCAGAAATACCCACACTTGGCTAATGTAGACTCACCTCCTCCCCCAGTGGGTGAAGCCCTATGACTCATCCCTTACTGGACTTGGGTTCAAGTTCATATTTTCTGGAAGATGCCTCATACTCTCCATCATGTCTGGAAGTAGCAACTCATAGGATGGTAAACTATGAACTAAATTCTGAATTTCACTACCATCAATATAGTCAGTAGGGTTGGGGGGGGGGCAGTACATCTGCAATAAGAATTTCCAGAAGGGGAATTCTCCATTTGGAGAAGAAGTGCATGGGAAACACTTTCAGGTGTCCTTGGCCAATGGTACATGCAGTCTTGAGGAAATATTGGGGATTCCTTACCATGATAGTAAAACAAGTCCCTCAGTCAGCCAAGATTTTGGTCCCCAGCTCTGTGTTTGTGTGTAGCTGCCCTGTCCATTGCCTAGCCAACATCTTAGTGGGCATGTGTCTTTCAAGGAGAGTCATTGCTTTAACAACAGATTTTCTGGTGGATACAAGTTCAAGGGTTGCCCTGTGGGATGGGCAATTTCAGACATTGCTTGGTCGCTTTCTTTGGCAAGTCAGCATTCTTAAGAATCTACTGGCTCTCTTCCATTTAAGTCTGTGAGCTGGTAGTTGGTCTCAGGTCAGAATCCTTAAGCAACAGGGCTCTGTGCCTTGCCCACTGCCCTGCTCCACAGATTAGTGGCATCTTCTTTCACCTCTGATGTGAAGGTACCCCACATTGTCTTCCTGCCCCCGCCCCAGGTGTATCCACAGTGAGTGAGCTGTCCCCTTCACCAGGCTTGAGGTACCTAAGACAAGATGCTCCATAGAGACCTGGGGACACTGTTTTTCCAGAGCCCTGATCTTTTCTCTTGCTGAGCCACCTGAATTGCTGCCTGTGTTCTAACTTTAGCCAGTTACATCAGCTTTTTTGACCCAGCGGGGCTTGCTCATCAAAGTCTAGTCACTTCGGACCACAGGACACAGGCAGAAAAGCCCTCTCTCAGCAAGCTGTGTTTTTATTCCTCCCTGTTTTCAAATGTGCTACCCGCCTCCTAAATTTGAGTCTCCCAGGGCCTTTTTTTTTTTTTTAAAGATTTTATTTATTTATTTATTTAATTTGAGAGAGAGCATAAGTGGGGTGGAGGGGCAGAGGGAGAGGGAGAAGAAAACAGAAAGCTGGGCGCCTGGGTGGCTCAGTGGGTTAAGCCGCTGCCTTCGGCTCAGGTCATGATCTCAGGGTTCTAGGATCGAGTCCCGCATTGGGCTCTCTGCTCAGCAGGGAGCCTGCTTCCCTTCCTCTCTCTCTACCTGCCTCTCTGCCTACTTGTGATCTCTCTTTCTGTCAAATAAATAAATCTTTAAAAAAAAAAAAAGAAAGAAAGAAAGCAGAAAGCTCCCCACCGAGCAGGGAGCCCCATGCAGAGCTCAATCCCAGGATTCTGGGATCATGACCTGAGCTGAAGGATGATGCTTAGCCCACTGAGCCACCCAGATGCCCTGAGTCTCCTAGGACCTTAACAAAGACTGCTGGAGGCACCCAACATCCTGAGTATTTTCCACCAACTCTCTCCAAATGTCCTATCTCTCTACGCATAGGGTTTGTATCCCAGGGTAAAATGGGGAGAAGCAGCTATTTTGCTAGCCTGGGATCAGCGTCTTCCTAGTAAGGACATTTTGCTGCTCTCCATGTGAATACTTCTCCTCAGCCGAACCGTATTTGAGGTTTTCTAATTGTAGCATCCCCTTCTTGGTAGCAAACTCTGGGTCAGGTTGGACAGTTTGTAATTCAAGGAAGAGAAAAGTCCAGTTCAAACTGGCTTATGCAGTAAGGAGGTCTTATTAACAACCACCACCAAGAAGTCCAGAGGTGGCTCACATGCTTGATCAAGGCTCCAGCTTGAGTTCCCTGCAACTCTCTTGGCTCAGCCTTCCTTTATAAACAGGCTCAATCCTCAGCTTGACTCCTTCGTGGTAATAACCGGGCTGTAGCTGGACCCAGCATCACTTTTGCAAGGCACGACCCCCCTCCCTCAAAGGAAAACTATTTTTCCCTAGAAGCTGTCAATGAATGCCATCTCCAGCACAGATCTTCATATGCCAAGCCCCGATATATGTCCTAGCTCTGGATCAGAAGGCAAGTCAATGACCTACAGAACATGTCGGCTGCAGGGGTGGGAATGCAGCACAAAGTTGGGGTAGTTGCCCTGGTATGGGGGTAGTTACCCCAAACCACGATACAGGACAAGGCCAGGAGAGCAACCACATATGCCCCAGTAGGTCATGAGGACCACAGCCTCATCACAACAACACCCTTTGCTCCCCAGCCCCGCCCCAGCCTGGCACAGAGCAAGCACTCCCAAGACTTAAGTGACTGATCCATCCATTGCTTTCAAATGCCTTCAGTGCTGGTCCCCTCACTGCTCCCACACTCCCAAATCTCCACGCCTAAAGTCTGGCTCCCCTCATAAGCCTTCCTCCCCTGGGGACATTTTGTGACACTTAGGGACACAAACTCTCCAAGAAGTGATCGATCTGAAGGCACTGATGGTAGGAGCCAGGGGGCATCTGAGGAAAGAGACCTTGATGTGTCAGCCAGTTTGAGGAAAGGGAGTGTAAGGCATGATCGGTTGTTCAGGGACTCCAGTACAGCAGGTCTCAAATACACAGATGTGTGAGCTGTGAAGATACACTCATGGGGGAGGGGCATCCATCTCTCCAGCAGCTAAATATGAAGATCTCTCTTAATCTGTGAAAACATGCTAATGGGTGAGCTCTGTAGCCCCCATCACCTCCTGGGACGAGGAGTCAGGATTGGGGGTCCAGTTCAGGGCTAGGCTAGAGGAGATCAGGGTTTCTGAGAAGGAGGAAGAGCCCCAGAGTGTCCTGGGTTCACCGGCTTTGCTGGGGGAAAATTCCATTTGCTATCCGCGTTGGCCATCTGTTAAGTTAAACATTTCTGCCCATTAAAAGAATAAATGGAAACTCCAACATTGCTATCAATGCAGCAGCAGCATCAAAGACAGGTAACGATTAGCAACACCTTGTGTGTATTTGCTTTTCTCACACACCTGATCTCGCTCTGATCCTTCGAACACTCTGGAGCATAGACAGCAGCAATTTTTACCCTCCTGAAGATACCCTGAATAGAGGCCTTCACATTCATTAGGATGCCTTTTTCTGTGGCAGTGGTTCTCAGATGGGGGCAAATTGTACCTCCCCGCTCCAAACTCCACAAACATTTGGCAATCTGTCTGGAGACACTTAAGGTTGTCAAAACTGAGGGAGGGGGGAGTGCTATTGGCATTGAAGGGATAGAGGTCAGGACTGTTGCCTAACGTCCTATAATGCACACAACAACCCTCCTACAACAAAGAATTGCCCTGCCCCAAATGTCGATAGGTTCAAGGTTGAGAAACCCCTCAGCTAAAAGGAACAGAAAACCTGACTCAGATGGTTTAAAAAAAAATACTTTTCTAATCTCACATAATCAGAAATCCACTGGTGAGGTAGATGCCAGGGTCTTGTCAATCAGTGTCTGTGTGTGTCTGTCGGTGTGTCAAGGACCAGGCTTGCTGTGTCCAAGGTCCCAAGATGTAAACAGAATTTGCTCGGGTCCCTTCCAGACCTGAAAACTTCCAAAGGGAGGACAGGTCATTTCTTCTCGGGTGTCCCCAGAACCTCACCAGTAGAACTTGCCTTTGTTGCATCGGCCAAAACCAGGCCACAAGCCCACGCAGAATCCAGTCACTGGCCAGGGGACTGGTGTGGGGATGTGCATGAGGTCAGCCCACTGGACATATGGCCGCTCAGAGAATGCCAGGTTCTGGAGGATGTCAGGAGACGAGGTGGATGCTGGGTAGCTAATGACCAAGTCCACCATGTCTTTCAACCTGGTCAAATGTTCATTCCATCACAACAACCACTTCTCAAATTTTAATGTGTACATGGACCACCTGGGTTGGGGGGGGTGGTTTAAAAATGTGGGTTCTGATGTCGATGACCTGGATGGGCCCAAGCTGCTGCATTCCTAACAAGATGCCCACGCTGGGGCCCAGAGATCACACTTGGAGTAGCAAGGCATTACATGATGCCACTTTTTCTTTTTATAGTTTATATTTAATGGTGGCAAAATATACACAGCCTAAAATTTACTGTCTTAGCCATTCTTAAGTGTCCAATTAGGTAGTGTTAAGTATATTCACATTGTTGTGCAACTTACCTCCAGAACTCTTCATCTTGCAAAACTGAAACTCTGAAGTCATTAAATAGCAACTCTCCACCCTCCTCTCCCCCTAGCCCCTGGCAACCACCGCTCTATTTTCTGTCTCTATGAATTTGACTACTGCAGATTCCTCATTTAAGTAGAATCGTAAGTATTTGTCTTTTTGTGACTGGCTTCCTTCACTTGGCCTAATGTCTTCAACCTTCAACCATGTTGTATCATGGGTCAGAATCCTCTTCCTTCTTAAGAATGAATAATATTCCACTGCATGTATATGTCACATCTCCTCCATTCATTCATCCATTAGTGGACACTTGGCTTGCTTCTACCTTTTGGTTATTGTGAGTAAGGCTATTATAAACACAGGTGTGCAAATATCTCAAGATCCTGCTTTCAATTCTTTTGGATTGAGTGGAATCCCTGGATTATATGGTAATCCCATGTGTAATCTTTGGAGGAACCAACAAACAGTTTCCACAATGACCAGCGCTGTATATTCTTAAACTTTACCACACATGAGACTCACAGGGAGACTCAAATAACCAAAGCTTGGGTCCCTCCTCTAGCATTTGACTTAATTAGCACGGGGTGTGACCCAGACATCAGAATTTTCAAAGACTCCCCAGGTAATTCCAATATACTGCCAAGTTGGAGAACGACTGTTTCCTAGTCTTGCTTTTCATTAAAATTATGAGCAGGTTTTCTAGGATGATGGGATTCCAACTAAGTGGGACGTTATAGTGGGTTGTCTAATGTCCATGTTGCCAGATGGCTTATGCTCACCAACTAGCAGGGAGTGTCTGTCCCCCTCTTCCCCAGGCACATCATAGCCTCATAAGCCATCAATAGGATTTAACTATGACCCCCTGATGGCTTTGAAGCCAAGACAACTTCAGAGTGGATAGGCCTCCATAATGGCTTACTCCTTTTTTTGTTTTTTAATTAAAAAAACAAAGATCTTTACTTCAAAGAAAATTTTACCTGGAATCCCTTTATATAAAATAGATCAAAGCAGAATGACTCTGTTGACTTATCAATGAGGGGAGGGCACCAGAGCCAGAACCTTTCCCCGGCATATATACAGAGCCATCCCCATGGTCCCCTTGTGCCCCTGCTTCAAACCCCTGTCTGATCCAGCCTATACCTCTCATTTCACCCATAAGAAAACCAAGGCCCCAGAATTTGTGACCTGCTCAAGATTCTGCACCTAGCAAAACAAGGTTGACTCTGTTTCCCAGGGGAGCACTCTTTCTAAGACACGGGACATTTCCAGGGTGGGCTATGTTATGGTCAGATCAAGCACTCAGCCATCACATGGTGAAATTATCACAAATGCCTTGACATAGTCCTGTCCCATAAAAGAGTCTTGTGTTCCAGGGCATTCTCTTAATTACATTGTTTTGAACCACAAAGTACTGTATGGGGAGGGTGCATTGGCCGGAAATGTGTTCATCCGAGTCTGATTTTAGAAGCTAAGAGAAGTCACTCACCTGTTTAAATAAGGAATAGAGGGTCAATGGAATTTCATCATGACTCCCAAAGGAATGACCTTCCAGTTGCAAATGTTTGACATCCTTTAAAGATCATTTAAAAATCTATAGAGTAAGTCTCTGTGAAGAGGCAATCCCAAACACATCCCATCAGATAAATGCAGTGGGGTGGGGGGCACTGTTCTAATGCCTTGTGAATGGGTATTTGGGGCTCAGGATCAGATTTCCAGTGGGGGCACTGTACGCGAATTCCAAAAGTGACATCTCTCAACAACCATTAGCTGAAAGTGAAGTCATTATTCTTGGAGCCCAAGTAAGATGACACAATGGCTGACCCCAATTATGGAGACGCTGGTGTGGATCATACATGAACCTAGCTAGACTATTATCGTTTCCTTGAAATCTACATGGAAAAGTGTAATATTTCTAAATATGTTACTTTGCCTAAGACGTGATTTTAAATGTGTATCATGAAATTATGAAAGAAAAAGGTATAAGCAAACTACTTTATCTCCAGCCCTGAGTTTATACATTCACATGGTCAAAGAAAGCATTTTTGGAGGGGTCTTCTAATTGAGCAAATGAGAGGTTCTCTTATTTTCCTGTTTGCTTTATATTTGGACATATGTGGTACTGCCAACCCCAGGAAACTGAGATGTTGATGCTGCTCCAGCTTCATGTTTTGCTCTCCCCTTTTATTGAAGGGGCACAGAACAGAAACCTGCATGTGTGGATACATTGTTGAGAGGACTACTACCCACATTTTGTTCTAGAAAATGACCCCCATGGAAAATCTTTTTTTAATGTGAAGAAAAAAGTATACCTTTCAAAATTGGTGTATTTCTATCTTTAAGAGAAAAAGAATTTGTAAACATATTTCTCTTTTTACTCGATCTACTGGAAAGCTTTGAGCTAAACCTATCGTCCACATTTAGAAATTAGCATAGAAAAACCTCTCTCCCTTCCTATTTATCATATTTGCTGCTTCTGCTCGATGCCCTCATTTTCTTTCTACTTTTACTTTACAACTTGAATTTATGTGCTCAGAGTACTCACACACTATTTAAATTATGCTGCTTTATTATGTGCTCAAAGCCTCAAAGATATGGAGAATGAAAATAGTTCCTAAATTAAGCAGATTTATGGAAAAATTCAGGGTCCATCCCAACGGTCTCAGAACCTACGGCCTTGTAGCACCAAGCAGAGGCAAGAGAATAAGGGTGAGCATAATCTCAAGATTATCCTTAGGGAGACCCTTGCTTCCAATGTGCAGATGGCAAGACAATGGAGTTGGACCAGGAGGGAAGGAGGACAGTACACATTTTCTTACCCCTCGGGATCCAAGGGAATGTTGTCTGTCAAATACCACTCCTAGCTCTGTACACTCTTACCCCACTCCTCAGAACTATCTCTTTTCCCTTCAAATGAACTCTCCCTCTCAGTAACTCCTAGATAAAGAATAAAAAGAAAGGTGATAATGTTCCTAGGACACTGAATTCCAACTCTGAGGAGCTCTTTCCCCTGTGAACTATTAAAGGTCTGAGGATACACTGTAAGGTTGCCTCCCTTTTTGGACAGAAGTTCATGGCCTCAAGGTATCGGGCTCCACTTTGTACAGAACTCAGGAATTACTTTCCAAGGCCTATCAGGCTCACCACAGTGTCCTGTGGCTGGCCTGTGGCCACACTCCACCTTCTCAGGCCACATCCTGGCACACCTATGAATGGCTTTTTCTGTGAGGATTGCTCAGCTGGCTCAGAGATTGCTCCAGAGATCGTCTCCAACATTGCTCTACACCTGCTGGTGGCCATCTTTACCAGCACATATGGAGAGTCTGCCTGAGAAGGAAGCAATATAGAGAAAAGCAGATCTGTAGATGGGCAGAAGAAATGCCCAAGCTAGGGAGTCAGAGATAAGTGGATGCAAATATCTGTCCTTCACTTACTAGCTGGGAGACTTGAGAGGATTTCTGAAGCAAACTCTCAGTTTCCTCGTCCATACGGTGGGCATAATGAATGTCACCCATCCACAGGGTTATTGTGCAGATCAGATGAGTTAACTGAATGTCAAATGTGCAGTGCCCTGTCTGGAAGAGAGTAAGCACCATTGCAAGTGATCCAATTCATTGGGGTTGTATTGCATCATGGTTTCCCAAGCCTACTGTTATCCAAATCTCTATGGTTGTATATGGTCATGTGAATTCCTGTTGCTTCTAAGCACTATCTTCTTCTTCTCCTTCTCCCTTTTCCCATTCCTCTTCCCCTTCCTCTTCCTCCTCTTCTTCCTCTTCTTCTTCTGCTTCTTCTTTTTCTTCTTATTCCTCTATTTCAAGTTTTTATTCCAAGTTTTTAATTTAAATTCCAGTTAGTCAACATACAGTGTAATACTAGTTTCAGGTGTAGGATTTAGTGATCTATCATTTACATACAACACTGAGTGCTCATCATAACAAGTGCCCTCCTTTTAATGCCCATCACCTGTCTAGCCTATCCCCCCGCCCACCTCCTTACCAGCAACCCTCGGTTTGTTCTCTGTAGGTATGAATCTGTTTTACAGTTTGCCGTTCTCTCTCTCTCTTTTTTTAAAGATTTTATTTATTTATTTGACAGAGAGATCACAAGTACGCAGAGAGGCAGGCAGAGACAGAGGGGGAAGCAGGCTCCCTGCTGAGCAGAAAGCCCGATGCGGGGCTTGATCCCAGGACCCTGAGATCATGACCTGAGCCGAAGGCAGAGGCTTAACCCACTGAGCCATCCAGGTGCTCCAGTTTCCCTCTCTCTTTCTCCCCTCTTTGTTCATCTGTTTTGTTTCTTAAATTCCATATTTGAGTAAAGCCATATGATGTTTGTCTTTCTCTGACTAACTTATTTAGCATTATACTCTCTAGATCTTCACTTAGCATTGCTTGGTTTGTTACTTGATTTCTTTCTTTCTTTGGTTCATTTGTTTTGTTCCTTACATTCCACATAATCATATGGTATTTGTTTTTCTGACTGACTTATTTTGGTTAGCATTATTCTCTCTAGCTCCATCCACATTGCTGTAAATGGCAAGATTTTATTCTTTTTTATGGCTGAGTAATATTCCACGTGTGTGTGTGTGTGTGTGATGATCCATTCATCAGTCATTGGGCATTTGGGTTCTTTCCATAGTTTGACCTTCAGTGTCCAGAAGACAGTGAGACATCAGAGTCCATGTATCCCTATGCATCCTTTGGGTAAATACCTAGTACTGCAATTGCCGGATCATAGGGTAGCTCTATTTTTAACTTTTTAAGGAACCTCCAAATTGTTCTCCAGAGTGGCTTCACCAGTTTGCATTCCCACTAAGAATGTAAGTGTTCCCCTTTCTCCACATTCTTGCCAGTATGTTGTTTTCTGTGTTGTTAAATTTAACCATTCTGACAGGTGTGAGATGTTATCTCATGTGGTTTTGATTTGTATTTCCCTAATGATGAGTGAGCTCTGTTCTCTAAAACACGAGCCTGTCTGTGCTTTGCATACCACAGAAAGACCCTTTGGCATCCACTCTTGTAAGAGTCGCCTATTGCATACCCCTGCTCAGCACTGGCTCTCTCTATTTCTGGGACCAGCACCTCTACTTCCCTTTAAGGACTCACTCTTCCCCAAACCTTAATCTCTATCTTCCTACCTCTCCTCCCCACCCCACCCTGCTCCAGGCCTGGCCAACGAAACTAGCATATCATTTTGGCCTCAGGGGTTAGTTCAGATATGGGTGTGGTGTGTTCCCTAGCCCAAGCCAAGTTCAGCTGGCAGGATGTGAGTGCAGAACTGTTGGTCACCATCTCTGTCATCACCTGAGACAGAGATGGTGACCTGCATGGGAAGGAAGCAACAGGTAGGAGAACCTGCATGGGAAGGAAGCAACAGGTAGGAGAGCAGATCTGTGAGAAGGAAAGAGACATTCCCAGGACTCACTTGCAGGCCTCAATCTAGCCATGCCTGAAGGGCCTTACCCCTGAACTTTTCAATTGTATCAGGCAACATTTTCCACTTTTGTTTAGTTCAGCTTGGGATTGTGCAATCTGTAACAAAGATCCTAACTAACCCCGCTCCATATTTGTTCACTCATTCATCAAATGATGTGGTATGCCTTCTATGCACCAAGCACAATGCAAAGCACAAAAGCATCTTCATTCCACCCAGAAGCCTGTGGCAGGATTAATCCCATGGGCAGGTGTCAGGGATGGAAAAAAAACATTTTTCAATGACCACTAATGTTGATCATTCACAAATAAAAGGAATATTTCCCCTGGCCCTGAACTCCAATTCTATAAGAACAAACAAGATTCCTTTCCTCCTTGGTGGCTGTCTTACACATGACCCTTTAATTGGAAATCTTTCTCCTGGTGCATGTGATGAATACCCAAATAAATACAATGATTTCTCAGAACCTTACTGAACATTGTCTCTTACAAGCCCTTGTAAGTCAGTGAACCTAGAGGACAAAGTCTTCTGTAGGTTCCTGTCAGAGAAAACCTCAGTGATGAGGGGAACATTCCCACAGGCATGAGGTCACATCTTTGGGGAACCATAAAGGAGTGGAAGGATTGTCTTCATGAATTCCAGACTCCAAAGGTCAGGGTGGGTCTACTAGAGCCCTCCAGAGTGTGCCAGATTGGGGGTAGGGAACCTGAGTCTGCTCTGCCTGTGGCCAGCAGTATGATGTTGGGCAAGTCTCTTCCATTCCATGGGTATAAAATCAGAATGTTGAATTAACTGGATCTTGTTGTTCTAGTTCCTCCCAACATCATGTGTCTCTGTTAATTTACAACCTTTAGATGATACAAAATTCATAAAGGGTCATAGTCCCTATCCTGCTGTTTTCAGATCCCCAAATCTCTGAAAATCAGAAGTTTTTTTTTTTTTTTAACTTATTTGGCAGCAAAACCTGGCCTAGACCAACACAAAGCTATTTATAGTCTTTATTATCCCACTTAGTGTGAATATTTATACATTTCACCACAGGAATATTAATGGGCTTGTTTACAGTGTACCAAGCCAGACTCCACCAGGAATGTTCTATAAAATGCGCAAGAGGCACCATATTGCTTTTCTGAAATTCAAAAAAAAAATATCTGAATTTTCCAAAAGTTCTAGCACCAGCACTTTCTAAGTACTGTGCCTGCAGCTGACACACCCCACAACAACATCCTGTAGAAGACACTTATCTCCCCAGCTTGCCCATACTCTACCTTTCTTGTCCACATCACTAAGGCTCTGTCGCTGTCCCTAACCCTCTCTCCCGGAATAGAATTGTCTCCCATCTGTGCTGGATATCCTGTTTTCATAGTGGTTCTAACTGGGACTCTTGAGGTGTGCCTCTTTTCTTCATCAAAACATACACTTTCCTCTGGGACCCCATTCTCTGTAAAGGACCAGGCCCTGAGCTAATGAAATAAATCATCTAAGGAATGGATGAGGGTTTTAGTTCCCCTCCCTGGACAAGACATCTGCATTTCTAACCAAATTTTTTTCACTCATTTTTATTTTTCATTGTGATAAAATACTCATCACTCTCAATTTACCATCTCAATTACTTTAAAGTGTATATTTCATAATGTTAGGTGTATTCTTGTGGTTTTGCAAACAATCTTCAGAACTTTTCCATACCTATTAAACACTAACATCCCATTCCCCACTCCCCCAGCCCCTGGCAACCACCATTCTACTTTCTGTCTCTATGTCTCTACTTTATGTCTCTTTGATGACTCTAGGTAGCTTGCATTAGTGGACTCAGACAGCATTTGTCTGTTTGTGACTGGCTTAGCTCACTTAACATAGTATCCTCAAGGTTCATCCACTTTGTATCATGTGTCAGAATTTTCCTTTTCTGGCTGAAAAACATTCCACTGTGGGTATATACCAAATTTTATCATCATTCATTCATTGATGGACATTTGGATTGCTTCCGCCTTTTGGCTATAGTGGGTAATTCTTTTATGAATATGGGTACACTATCATGTATATTTTTAAACTTCTTGATTCACATTCCCTCATGGGTAGAGCTGTTTGATTCTGTCTGTCTCTGCTGTTATAGCCCTATTGAGAGGGGGAAAACAATATCGTCTTGGGAAAGAGGAGGATTTTCCTCAGACAAGGGAAAAATGAAGGGAGAGTCTATTTCATCTGCCCCACAGATTCTAGAAGAGGAAGGAGGAAGCTTGCTCCATTATCCACAAAAGAGAAGAAAAGGTCTGTAAAGTAGGTCACAGAGACAGGGGACTTGATCTTCCCCCTCTGGGACAAAAAAATCCCCAAATGAGCAGACATGCTAGATTCCAGAGGGTAATGTCCAGAATGCTGGCTGGCTTAGGAAAATGCTGCCTGAGACCCACTGGCTAGAGGGAAGAGCCTGAGCATGGGCCAGAAGATGCTGGGAGGGCTGATGGGTGAGCTGAAGCCCACAATTCAGAACAAAGAGACCCCATGAGTGGGGACCTTCCAACCAGGGCAAAGGCCCAAACCACAGACTCCAGAAGAGGCTGCCAAGATGTCCTTAAAAGTCAGGCTAATCACCTGTGTGGACCAGAGCAGCTTCATGCTACAGGATCCAGGTGTTGTCCTGCAGATTCCATGTGCTCAATGCTAGAAGGACTCACTGCCAGAAGGACCCACCTACACCTCTCCCCGCCCCACCTCTACTGCCACAAAGGTCCTTTGGGAAAGCAGTAAGGGGCAGAACGGTCCCTAAGGAGACACACTTTACAAAAGAGACTCTTTAAAATTTGCAACTGAGAAAACAGATGAGTAGATCCCAATGGCTCCACCTGCTTGTGTGGCTGCTGATGGTCACGGGGAAGGCTCCCCCAAGAACAGTATCTCAGCAGTGGAAGCAACGGAAGCCTGCCTGAGGGAGGCCAGAGACCTCCGGCCTCAAAGTAGGAAACCCTGCTGCCCCATCCCTTTGTCTCAAGGTGGGACCAACTCCTGACCCCAGTCGTGTTCCAGAATGTTCATGGGGTTAGGCAGAAGCTGGTTCCAGCCGGCACCACAGCCTTACTCAGTCCTTACTCTCCTGTTTCCCTGTCGCAAGGGTTTGCTCCCCCAGAATAGGGTGGCCAGATTTATGAGATAAAAATACAAAATACTTGGGGTGCCTGGCGGGGCTCAGTCATTAAGTGTCTGCCTTTGGTTCTTATCATGACTCCCAGAGTCCTGAGATCAAGACCCACATCAGGCTCCCTGTTCAGTGGGAAGCCTGCTTCTTCCTCTCCCACTCCCGCTGCTTGTATTCCCTCTCCGGCTGTCTCTCTCTGTCAAATAAATAAATAAAATCCTTAAAAAAAATACAAAGTACAAATTTCCCAGTTAAGTTTGAATTTCAGATAAACAATCGATATATTAGCCTAAGTATGATCCAAATATTTCATCAGACATACCAAAGAAGTTATTCATTGATTACCTGAAATTCAGATTGAACTGGGCATCCTGCATTTTTTTCTGGCAGCTCTCTCCTCCACCTCTGACTCAGCAGAAGCCCCTGCACAGGGCCCACACTCCCAAACCCTGGGCTCCCAGGTGAGCCACCCGAGTCAGAAATTCTTCCTGTTGGGATTTCCCTCCTGGATCTTATTCCACTTCTGCCTCCCTCTCTGGATCTGATGAAAGCCACAAATTCACAAGACTCATAGCTCAAGGCGACACAGCATGAGAATCCATGGCTAGGGAGAGAACTGCTGTAGGACAACATGCCACTCAGAAGTCCCCTCTGAGGCAAACACAAGTTCAGATGTCAGGGTGCCCCTGCTCGTCTAGAAACGACATCTGGTGCCAGCAGAGCTCACACCAGGGTTGCGGGCAACTAGGAGAAATGGAACCAAAGGGGGCTCACGTTTGTTGAGCACCTATGACGTTGCTGGCCTCAGTCTGTCTGTGGTCCCACGTAATCCTCCAAATTCCTTTGGTAGCACCCAAAATTGTTCCCATTTTGAGATATGGGGAAACTGAGGCCCCGAGGGGGCAACGAGGATCACATATCTAGTAAAAGGCAATGTCAGGGCATAAGCTCAGGCCCAGGTGGCTCCAAAGCTCAGGCTCTTCCCTCTCCAGGATGGAAATCAGAAGAGCAACCACAGCAAGGTTAGCAGGTGCTGTCCCTGCCTGCCCACATCCTCTGGGGTTCACAGTTCCCTCAGCCAGTACCCGTGGCTCTCCTGGCAGCTGATGGGGGACAGAGGGTGGATAGAGGCATAGTGCTGGCATGGCTCCAGTGGGACAGTTCCCAGATGTCCCTAGAGGGCTCAAGTCCCAGTGACCTGTGGGGGCAACCTTCTAGTGAACAGTTAGTGGCCACTGTCCCATCCTGTTCTGCCTCTTTGCCCTCCTACCTGTAAGACCCGGACCCCTCGCAAATTAATCACTTGCTTGGAAATTTGATTCTCAGTGTTGGTGATCAGGAAAGCCAGTTTAGAGCCGTTAGTGCCTCCCCAGACTTCCCAAGGCTCCACGTGAAGCTCTTTCCCACGCATGACTTCATTTAACCTGTCCGCATGCGAGGAGGTGGGTTCTGTGATGATCCCCATTTTACAGATTCACTGACTCAAGGTCTTGCTGGACATCCAAACCCAGCGAGCCTCAGACTGATATATGCGTTCCCAAACTCTGAGTCATCAGGAGAGGCTTTGGTTCCATTTCTGGGTAGTCATTTTCTCTCCTTCCAGCTCTTGACTGAATTCCTTTACTTGGGTGTAAATGCAAACTGGGGCAGCTGGCCATTGGCCAGCAAGGGGACATCTCGTGGTCGAGGTGGAATTGTGCAAATGGGCGGTGTTGTAAGCACAGCATTGATTCCATCCTGAGATATGCGGAGTCACCACACTACGTGACTTCTGCTTACTCTTTGGCAGAGTGCTGAGTCCCCGATTCAACTTTCCCTTATTACTTTTGCTCACATTTTAGGTACCTGCCCTTGTCTGCTGGTCTTCAGCAGAGCCATTCCAGTACCTTCTAAGGACTCCTCCTATTCTGCCTATCTTTTCTTGTGAGGGTGTGTGTCTAGGTTCTGTATGTTTTAGTTCAGAAATTGGCCCTAAAGACCTACTCGATTTTCCCAAGTGCAAAGACCTACTTAAGACTCTTTCCCAAAAAAATCACTAGTCTTCTTGGCTCTGGCTTCATGGGAGTGGGGAGGGACGGCCTCAACCAGAGTTGTGTTGTTCTCTCTCTGGTTTGTTTCCATTCAAAGCCAGGTTCTCATGGCCATGAAGAAAGGATTTCCCAAAGATTGCCATTGATTTCACTTATTACATTATTTATGTGAGCAGATAATGAATTATTTGTATTGTAAACAGGACTTTTGAAGAGATTACACAAAGGCATTTCAGTCATTTCCAGAGACCTTTTGGTGTTTTGTAGCCATCAAAAGATAAGCCTGCCCATTTGTAAACACACTCCTGGACATGGAGCATAACCACCTTCCTTAGGGGGAAGAGACTGAGTTCCCTGGTCTGGGTAGGGCAGTGCTCCTCTCTGACAAAGGCTCAGTCTCAATCCTGGATTGTCAAGGGAGAGTTTAAGCAAAAAGGGACCTCACTCTCAATGACCCCTTTGAAATCAGACACCCTCTTGAACATTCCTTAAAAGTTAAAAGATGAGGGGTGACAAACATAAATCAAAAGGATCCAGGCTAGTGAAAAAAACAAATCAGGGAGGAAAAATAGTGCGAGGGCAAAGATAAACAGGGACTGACATTTGGCATTGCTCAGGGAGGACACAAAAGGTGCGGGTTGTGGCTGAGTGTGGTACCACACCCCACCAAAAGGAGGTAGTTGTCTCTCAGGAACGTGGGTCCCAGGTGGCCAGATCTGGTGGCCAGATGGTGGCTATTTCAAAAGAATCTAAAAATGTAGATTTTTATGTGCAATCTCCCATTGTTTAAATATTGGACGATAATTCAAATATCTGTAATACAATGTGAACCCAGCCAAACAAGCCATACCACCAGCTGGCCTCTCCTGCTGTAGACTTTCCTTCCAGAAAAATGTTCAGCTCACATACATCAATACAATTCGACATCAAATTTCAGAAGTCTGTAGACCGGGGCCCCAGGTTAGGAACCTTTGACTTCAAGTTTCAACTCATATAAAACCTTCAACTTGGGTGAGTGGTTCTCATCTTCAAACTTGGATGTGGTTTCCTGGGGACATGTTCTGACCTTCCCCAGTGAAGGTCATGTACAAACAGACAACCAGCATTCCCACCTCTACTTCCCATCTTCCCACTTGGTGGCCAGACACTCACTACTCCCAGCATCTTCCCCAAAGTCCACACTGGGATGTTCATCTCAAAGGCATCTGCTGATGTTCAATTATCACAAAAATGCAAATCAAGACCACAATAAGATATCACCCCATTCCTGTTAGAAAAGCTAGTATCAAAAAGACTGGAAATAGCGCATATTGGCCAGGATGTGGAAAAAGGGAACACTTGTACCCTGTTGGTGGGAATGCAACCAAATGGTGGCCACTTTGGAAAGCAGTATGGAGGTGCCTCAAAAAATTAAAAATAGGGCGCCTGGGTGGCTCAGTGGGTTAAGCCGCTGCCTTCGGCTCAGGTCATGATCTCAGGGTCCTGGGATCGAGTCCCGCATCAGGCTCTCTGCTCAGCAGGGAGCCTGCTTCCGTCTCTCTCTCTCTGCCTGCCTCTCCGACTACTTGTGATTTCTCTCTGTCAAATAAATAAATAAAATCTTTAAAAAAATAAAAAATAAAAAAAAAAATTAAAAAAAAAAAATTAAAAATAGAACTACCAGATGACCCAGCAATTCCATTACTGGGTATTTATCTAAAGAAAATGAATCCACTAATTTGGAAAGATATCTGCACCCCCATGTTCACTGCAACATTATTTACAAGAGCCAAGACACAGAAACAATCTAAGTGTCTACTGATGGATGAAAGGATAAAGAAAATGTGGCATACACATAAAATAGAATATTATTCAGCCGTAGGAAGGAAATCTTAAAAAAAAAAAAAAAAGAAGGAAGGAAATCATGCCACTTACAACAACATGAATGAAACTTGAGGGCATTATGCTAAATGAAATAAGTCAGATAAAGACAAACACCATATGATTTCATTTACAGGTGGAATCTAAAATACAAACAAATAAAAAACAAACTGAGCTCATAGATACAGAGAACAGATTGGTGACAGTCAGAGGTGAGGGATGGGAATGAGTGAAATGGGAGAAGAGAGTCAAAAGGCACAAGCTTCCAACTATAAAATAAGGAAGGAACACCTGAGTGGGTGGCTCAGTGGTTAAGAAACTGCCTTTGGCTCAGGTCATGATCCCAGGGTCCTGGGATGGAGCCCTGCATTGGGCTCCCTCTTCAGCGGGGAGCCTGCTTCTCCCTCTCCCTCCCTTCTCCCTCTGCCTTTCCCCCTGTTTGTGTATGCTCTCTGTCTCTGTCAAATAAATAAATAAAAATCTTTTAACAAAAATAAAATAAGGAAGTCATGGGGATATAAATTACAGTCTAGTGACCATAATAAAACTGTATTGTATATTTGACAGTTGCTTAGAGAGTAGATCTTAAAAGTTCTTATCAAAAGAAAAAAAATTGTAACTATGTATGGTATTGGATACTAACTAGACTTATTGTGGTGATTGCTTTGCAATATATACAAATACTAAAATCATTATGTTGCCCATCTGAAATGAATATAATGCATTGTATATGTCAATTACAGCTCAATTTAAAAGTTAAAAAAAAAAGCATCCATTGGTGGAGACATGGTTCCCAGTCCATGTAGACCTGGCTGAAAATGCTAGGGTATGGTACCCAATCTCCTCCCTTCCGGGCCTTGACTGCTGATGGGAGGTGCCCACCCAAGTCATGCTTGGCCCTGGTTCTGCTCTCATGGGTCAGATCCATACACCCCACCTGCTCACAACATCAGCTTCTCCACCTGGTCTTTGGATAGGGTCACCTGGAAGTGACCAAAAAGACACAGATGCCACCACCCTCTCAGACAGAGGAAGACCTGAAAAAGCCCTTTGCATGCCCTGGGCTCTGTTCTGCTTCTCTGAGTGACAGTGCAGGGGCCAGAGAAGAGCCAAGCCAGGGCATTAAGGTTTGACCTGTGTTTGATCTTGGCTTTGCCCCCAGCTAGCCGGCAGCCTGGATCTGAGCCCACCTCCCCATTACCACCATCACATAAGAAGTCCTTACTATGGATAGACAAGTCACATTGAATCCTTGAAACACACACACACACACACATTCCTCATAACGAAACTGAAGCAGGAAGTCATTTTAGCCCCATTTAACACATAAGAAAACTGAGGCTTAGTGAGGTTAATAACACATCCACGACTGTCTACTTGGCAAAGAGAGGAGCTTGAATCCTTCAATTGAGTTAACACTTGTGAGTTCTTCCAACTGACCAATGGCCACTTTCTATTGTTTATAATAATGTGGGCCATTTAGTGGCTTAGAAAGCACCACACATGAAGTGTTCACACCAGACAGACCCTCAGAGGTGCTGTGGTGACTGCCACCACCCTATGCCATGGCTCTGACGCACAATCTCTGTCTGGATTTCCAGTGCACAGTTGGCCCCAGGAACCTGATTTCTCCTGACCCCTTCTGTCTGGCACTCCCGGTGCCCTGACTGTGGCTGTTCTACCACATCTGGCCAACCTTGGAGCCTCTTCAGCCTCAGAATGCTTCCATCTTGCTGGGCAGTTGGCTGTGTTTTTCTAAGTCCAGACCCATGGGGCTTCCTGCCAGGTCAGTGGTTCCCATCAGGCTGGCAGCAGCAAGGGACAGGTCCCAGGCAGGGGTCAGCACTTAGGGAGGCTGGAGCCCCTCACAGGGGCCATGCCATGGGAAGCCTAAGAGCCACTGCAGGAGATGCCTGGGAGAGAGGAGAACCAACACCCTTCACGGAGAAGGAAAACAACCAGCCCTGGGGGCACAGGCCTCCCTGAGCTACAAGGCAGATTTTCCAACACCTCATCAGTTTTTTCAATGTCACAGTAGGAGAGAAGCTCCAAACTAATAAGTTATATTAACTTGCCCAAATTATGTTCCCTTTCTCAGCCTCAGTGGATTCATCTATAAAATCGATGAGGTGGCATTAGGTTGATAATTTTCCAAAATGTTCTCAAAAGAACAATAGCCTTCATCTTTTCCCTTCACTCTTTAAGGATTCAGTGTACTCTAACTTATTCAAGGCCCTGACAAGTCCTATACAGCAAGGCAACTGCCATCTTGGCCTAACCCACAGTTTCCTAAACTTCCTGAACCATACAGCCTTTTAAGTAACATCAATTAAAATCCCTTGGGCCACAGTCCTGTGGAACCTGCCTTGGTCAGTTTTCAAGGCTTTTTTGGTACTAAAGGTCTCAACCTCTCTGAGTCTGTGCTGGAGGCCAAGAGGCCTAGTTGGCTGTGGGCTCCTTGGAATTGATAAGGCCCCTGCCCTCTGCTTCCCCAGCCATCACAGAACATCTGTTCTCATGGAAAACTGTGGTGAATTGTTGGGTTCTCAAGAGCTCTCTCTCCTTTCTGATTTTTGCACCTTTCCTGACCCCATTCTGTGAGGCCTGGGAGGAGCTGGCTTTAATATCTGGCTCCAGGAGCATACCTATGACCTAGCCCTGGCTGTTGAGGTAACACATCCTCCTGGTCACCTTGATTGGTTTGTTGTGGACAAGAGACTCCAGTGTGATCAAGAAGAAAGAACTCTGGCATTTTTGCTAGAAAGATTAGCAAAGAAATAATGCCTTCTTCCTGGTGTGGTTGCAAAGCAGGGGACTCCTCTTCCTTCACTTTGAGAGCCTTACAGAGAGATCTCCAAGGGGAGGCAGAGCTGATGATGGTGAAAATTTAATGACAAAATCACTGAGAGGCTGGATCCAGCCATTCCTGAAGCCAAAGCATGCCCAACAATCCTTTTCCATTAAACTAATTTGAGTTTGATTCTACCTGTAACTGAAAGAACCCCACCCCACCAATTTTACAAGAGATGTGCTGGGAATCCAATATTAGAGAAAAGGAGGAAGGAGCAGTAGATCTTGGAAAAACAATGCGTGGGAAGCATGTGGAAGATGGAATGGAATGGTGGCCATGTGTAGGCAAAGCCTGGGGACCAGGGGAGAAAGAACTGACCACATGGACCCTGCTGATAATGGACAACTCTCAACCCAGTGAAATGATGCACCAGTGGTTGTGTTAGGGGCCAAACCTAAACATAGGCCAGCCCTGACAGGATTGCACTCTAATACAACCCTGCCTGTGGTTCTGATGGTCATCGACCCAAGGAGTGGCATCTTGGAGCTTGTTAGGAATGCAGAATCTCAGACTTACCCAAGACTTACCAGACTTAGTCTTGGTAAAACCCCCAGACTTACCAAATCAGGATCTCCATTTTAACAAGGCCCAAGTAGTGCCTGTGCACCATTAAGTTTTAGAACCCCACCACTAGTGGGTTATTGGTAGTGACTGTAGCAGCGATTAAAGATGGCTGCCACCAGTTCCTTCCTTTCCGGATGCCCCGCCCACTGAAGGGGAGGATGGACAGTTTCCCCGACGCTTTCATCGGGCTTGCGTGGGACTTGCCTGGACCAACAGAATGTGGTGAGGTGGTAGGGCTAGGACTGGGCTTAGCCCGCAAGAAGCCTGCTTCGTCCCTCAAAAGCCAGCTGTCGTCAAGTCTGATTAACCATACCGAGATGTCATCTGGAGGCCATGTGAGTTCCAGAAGGATGAGAGAGTGACACTGGCCTGTGCCATGTGGAGCTGAGCCTTATCCAAATTTCTGACCTAGGGCACTGGGGGAAATAATTGATCATCGCTGTATTAAACCCCTACATTTTGGGTTCCACAGCAAGTCTCCTGAGGCAATGACTGTCTTTCCTCCTGCATAGTGTTCACTCGCTCTAGACACTATGCTGAGCACTTTCCACCTGCCAGGTGCTCTTCCAGGCTCTGTTCCGGGTCTGGGGTAGAGTGATCATGGGAGACAGTACCCCTGATCTTGCAAGACTGAAGTTCCTGTCCAGGAAGATGGCATTGGCCAGGAAAATACCCAAACACAATGCCATGCTGGAATGTGTGTGCCCCCACCCCCACCCCTAGCATTCGTCTGTTGAGCTCCTAACCCCTAGAGTGATGTCATAGAAGTCAGGGCCTTTGCGAAGTGATTAGGTCATTAGGTGATTAGGGTGGAATGCTGACAAATGGGATTAGCTGCCCTTATAAAAGGAACCCTGAAAAACTCTCTTTCCACCACATGAAGCAACCACAAGGAAAGGTCTGTCTGCCACTCGGGAGCGGATCTTGGTCAGAACCTGCCCATGCTGTCCCCGATCTCAGACTTCTCCCCTCCAGAACAGTGAGATGCGTTCAGTAGTTTACTAGTCCGTGATGCTCTGTTATAGCAATCTGAGCTAAGACACATGATAATTAGGGAGAAATCAACAGCAGTTGGGAGCGGCGCTGGGTACAACGATATCAGACAAGGTCGGGAAAGGTGCTCTGAGGAGACATTCTGGATCTGAGGCAGTGACAGTGGACAGAGGCACACCATACAATGAATGACCTGAGGGCAGGGCGATGCTGCCAAAGCCCCCAGGGAACAGCGTGACTTGTTGGAGGTATAGGCTGAAGGTCTGGTGAATGCAGTAGGAGGGGCCCCAGGATGGGGGGTTGAGGGGGAAACGAGGTCAAGAGATGAAGTCACAAAAGTTGGCACGGCTGTAATCCCCCTCTCTGGTCCAGTGACCACTAGCCACACAAAGGCTATTAAAGTCAAACTTCCTTTAAAATTAAAATTGACATTCGGTTCCTCAGTCCCACTAGCCATTTCCAGCACTCCATAGCCACATGTGGCTCCTGGCGACCATACGGGAGCGCAGAGATGAGAATATCTCCCTCAGTGGGGAAAGTGCAATCAGCCCGCACTGGCTATAGAACAAACCACGGGCAAACCAGGGTTCAAGGTCAGACCATGTGCTCTTGAGCTTGGCGCTTCATTAAATCCCTTGAGTTTCTGCTTTGCCCAGGGATTAAATGAGGTTCTTGTAGCCTGTCAGTGCGTCTGAATGATCCACAGCAAGATGCCAAGGCCATGAATGGTGAACTGAGGTCTTACCAGGAGAGCATGTTCAACACTTCATCCATGGTAACTGGCAGCAAAAAGGCCTGTTTAACTGACTTCTTTGCAACCTCATTTAAGCTGCCAATTTGGGGCTCCCTGATGTGAAAAAAAGAACAGAGCGTGGCTACTATTTCAGGGCAGTGCGCAGAAGGGAAATTGCTACAATTAGCCAAAGCTGATTTTGATTAGCATATTTTCTTCCTTGGCGCATAACATCTGCTGGTGTGGAAACAGTCACTCCGTCTTGTCCCGTCGGGGCGAGAGGCACGGGCGTGAATGAGGCGGGTCAATGGGGAGCCCAACAGCAGCCAGGACCAAGCTGAAGAGGAGGCAAAATAGCCCCTGAGCAGCTGGGCAAGTCACCAGCAGTTTGTCCTTAGGAAGGTTAAATAGGAAGGTGCTTCCCTGCACAGGCTGGGCAGCGGCAGGTGTAGGTGCCTGTTCTTAGAATTGGCGAGACCTGTACTGTCATTATGTTCGTGGTGGCTCCGTAAGTCCTCCACCCCTTGGGGCAGTTACACAACCTTCCTTGTCTGAGAAATGTGGATGATGACACCCACTTGATGGGTGAGGGGCAGATTATGTGAAATCATCTCAGTGAACACACTTGGCATATAGTAGGTGCTCAGTAAGTGTTGGCTGAATCATAATCTTCATAGGAAAGAGATGGCTAAGGGAGATTTGATTTAGCGTTCAGGCTAGTTCCAGTCCTGGCACTGTCACGCCTTCATTCATTCATTCAACACAGTCATGCTGGGAATTGGCTCCATGGCCTTTGATCACCCCCCCCCCCCCCCCCCCCCCCCCCCCCGCAGAACCAGCTCGGCCACCTGCTTCCTATCTGCAGCCCAGCAGGTTGGGGGAGCCAGTCTCTACGATTCCTTCTAAGTTTTCCCCGCCAACAAAGTTTGCAGCCCCCCTGGAAGGCCTGACCCATTTGGGTTCAAACATGGAAGGTGAGCACGGTTTTGAGACCCAGATCCTGCAATCTGGGATTTGGAACAGCTTTTAAAGAGCTTTTGGTTCAGTTCCCGACTGATCACAAGGATCCTGTCCCAGCCCTGCTGACGGAAGACGCCCAGTTTGCCCGGATGCTTCCAAAGGCACTCTCATGGCCTCCCAAAGGAGCCCATTCTATTTTCAGAGTGCTCTAATCTGTGGGTATGCTCATCTGTATACGGAGTGTATAGAGATTCTAGGTTAATGTCCCTCTTATAACGCAGCACCCAGAACACACATTGTTCTCAGTTTTCATATCTATAAAATGAGCGTGAAAATACCTACTTCAGGGCACCTGGATGGCTCAATTGGTTAAGCATCTGCCTTTGGCTCAGGTCATGATCTCAGGACCTTGGGATGGAGTCCCACATTGGGCTCCCTGCTCGGCAGGGAGCCTGCTTCTCCCCCTCCTCCCTGCTAGTGCTCTCTCTATCTCTGTCTGTCTCTCTAAAATAAATAATAAAATCCTTTAAAAAAAAAAAAGAAGCAGAAGAAGAAGAAGAAAGAAAGGAAAACACCTACTTTGCCTTCCTCGCATCAGGAATTAAGAATTAATTAAGGAATTAATTGATACCTAGTAGACGCTTCCAGGGCCACGGCCTCTATCAAGCACCCAGAAGACCTTTGCCCAGGGAGCCAGGGCAGGTGGCAGACTGTGCCCAGGACGTGATTAGAGTATCAGTTCCTGCAGATGACAACCCGCACAAGGTCAGGAGAGGGGTGTCTGTGTCGGGTGAGCCCACTTCCCCGGGAAGGGCTCAGGCTTGTCCTGGGGCATCGCTGGACACCAGATTGGGTCTGCTGCTCTGGGTGTGGGACCCTGAGGCACTAGGCTAGCTAGCTCCCGCTGTGTTTCTGTCCCTGGCTCTCAGAGTGTCTGAATACTCACCAAGTGGGCCGGGCAGATCAACGCCGCAGGTCAACTTGTCTCAGTTGCCGTGGCCCTGGAAGTGCAGGTCAGTCCTAGGAGGGTAAGCTTATCTCCTGGGCTAGGGGTCAAGTCTGTCCTGAGATCCTGAATGGGGACACATTGTGATGTCACATCACTGGGGTCCCCTGCAAGGCCCACCGTCACTCCTGGTATCAGGGTGCAGGGAGTCCTTCCTGAAGAAATAGCACCTCTGGGAGTTGTTCTGGCTGGCCCTTCTGGAAAAGCAGCTGTTATACTAGAGGCTATCAGCCTGAGGGGGGCACTGGGACCCCAGGACTGGGAATCCCCTCTCCGGCCTGCTTTGGGTCAACGCAAGTGAACCAAGTGCCTCTCTGGATTTTTCCCACACAAATTGACTTCAAGGAGGGTACCTCCAACATTTAACTCTTCCTTTGCCCATTTTCTATGATTGATTTAAAAATCGAAGGCAGACCCATGACTTTTCCCCTACTGCCCACCTGCTGTGTTCAGAGGCAAACAGAAGAATTTAAATATTAGCTCAGAAAACAAACAGGAAAATGTAAATCTCCCCCACCCTCTCTCCCTGCCCAAACCGGACACAGATGCCTCTCAGGGTGCCTTCTATAGTTTCATATGCCTGTGCTGCTTTCCTCCACAGGTGACTGGTAATTCGGTCCAATTTCTATTTAATAAGACCCCCGCAAAGAAAAGAAAAACGACAAAAGGAGCTGGGGTCTGAAAGGTTTCTAAAAGTTCCATCCCCTTGCTTCTCTGGTGCTTGAGGTTGGGAGTAGGAAGCAGTCTAACCAAAGAGCAAAGGGCCTTGCCTTGGACACTATCCTAAATTTCAGAGCTTAAAACAGTGGTTTTTAAGCTTTAGGGTACATTTAAATCATGTGGAGGGCTTGTTAAGATACAGATTTACTCCCCAGAATTCCTGACTTCGGTAAGTCTGGGGATAAGCCTCAAGAATCAGCATTTCTAAGAAATTTCCAGGTACTGCTGCTACTGCTGGTCCAGGGATTACACTGTTATAAAAAGTATTGCTCAAAAATGTAATGGTGCTCACTGGTCTTCGGGGTTTGATCCTAAAATAATGCAACCAGCTGATGGCAGTATTCAGGGGTTGCTGGAGAGCAAAAAGAAGCTATAGCTTTGGAGCTAAAGCCAGCTGAGTCCTCTGGGTTCCACCAACCTGCTTTATTGAGGATTTGTTCCTTGCCAGTGCTGAGCCATGTTGGGGAAACACAGCTCATGTCTGTGCCCTCCCCGCAGCTTCTTGGCTTTACCACTTCTGTGTGCAAAGGTGGCCTGACTTCCAGATGCCAGCCCCTACGTCTCATGGTTTGGGGGCTTTCCCCAGGTGTTGGAGCCCACTCTGCCTGCAGGCAGTGCAGCTGGGAACCCAGGAATCAAAGTCTCCCCTGGGAACCTCCTCAACCATGACCGTTAGTGGTTGGTGGATAGATGCCCCAGCTCCCTCCCACTCGGGTGGAGCAGATTGGAGGCATGCTCTGTGCGATCTTCCAGAGGCCTCTACGGGATTGAGCCTCAGTTGCTCACAGGGGCAACGGGCTCGATAACACACTCTATCTTGCTGCCCTCCCTCTCCTGGCCCAGTTCTCCAGCCCTCTGCTACAGTTTCCTTGGATCGCCTCTAAATAAACGACTTGCCCTTGAATCCTCCTCTCAAGGTCTGCTTCTAGGGGAATCCAGACTGAGACATTGTGAATAAGGAATGGTTTTTGTCCTTGGTAAGTTCACATTTAGAGGGGGAAAGATGCATACTGAGGCACTAGTACAATCAGGAATTTCTGGAAATTGCTGGTGAGTGTCAGCTCTCCAGGCAGATGGAGGCATTCCGCTGGTTGCCCTTTGGAGGGTCATCAAGGGCACATTGAGGAAATGTAAGAACTCAGGTGACACTCTCAGAGAGAGGCCGGGAGAAGAAGGGCCCTGGCAACCTGGCCCAAAGGCCTTTTCTTCCATATAAGCAATGCCTGAATGGGGTACCCACAGGGGACTGATTTGCTGTGCAAATTCTTCTTGGTTTTCTCTCCCTGGACAGTTCCTCCTGAAACAGGAATATAGAGGTGGACCTGGAACCATATAAAATACGGCCCTTGCTAAGTTTGGGGTGTTGGACACTTGTAAAGGAGTTGATAAGGGTCTCTGCTAACCTGATAGGACTACTATGCTTCTCTAGATGCCCACACCCATGCCATGTCTGTGTCGAGCTTCACACCTGCACTATGGCAGGGTCGATCCAACCCCTCTCTTTTCTTTGCAGTAGGTGTGGTCCCCCAACTCCTCCCATGTACCCCTTTCCGTCGTCAGTATCAGTCCTCCCAGAGATTCTCCCACCTACAAACATACAATCCAAATGAAAACACCCCACATGGCATCAAAACACTCTTCAAATCAAGTTCTGGCCCCTTCAGTCGGACACTTCCTGTACAGAAATTGTGGAAATGCCATTGAATGGCCCCAGGCGCTACTTGGCTGGGGACCTTCACAGATTATTCTCAGGGGACCAGGCACCCCAGAGTTCTTCTTGCCTCACATTTCAACTTGGCTAGAGGGGGAACGAAGCCTGTTGTTCTGGATCATTATGTCGATGATAGACAGCATCAACCTTTTCGGCATTACCCAGGACTCAAAAAATCATGGCTATTAGCCCCACCTCTGGACCAAAGGATCACATGCATGAAGAAGCCCGATGCGGAGACCTCAGCTAAGAGAAGAGAACGGGCCCTCAGTTTGTGCCTTCAAAGACAGCAGCCTCAATGTCCGCCTCACGGTTTATACTCCCAAAGCCAAAAAAATGCCTTGGGCCCGATCATCTTATTTTTGTGATTAACTTAAAGAAAATCATCAAAAATATGGGGGAAACATAGACCTTCATGTGTTTATTTCAGTGTTACTTCGAAATGTGGGAAATTGGAAATCCTTTAAATGTCTACGAGGAATGATTGAATAAATTGTAGAGATTCCTCGTGTTGGAGGATTAGGAGCCATTGATATAATGGTCACGAAGACTACAGGGAAACAGAGAAGAATGGTGATATTAAGTGTACATTTAAAAAGCAGAGTCTACAAAGAATGACAACTATGGAAACGCTTGCCTGTGAAAAAAATCCTCTCCATCATTAGTGATGAAGGAAATGCAATTTAAAATTCCCACACACTTATGAGAATGGCTACAGTTAAAGAGAACCAGCGGTAGGAAATATTGGTGAGAACATGGAAAATACTGAACTCCCCTATGTTGTAAAATAGTACAACCACTTTGGAAAAGTGCTTGGTAGTTTGACCCAGCGAATCTGCTCCCAGGAGTTTATCCAGAGAAATGAAAACACCTCCACAGATGTACAGGAATGTTCACAGCTGCTTTATACATGATGTCCCCAAATGAGAAACAATCCAAATGTTCATTAACAGGTGAAAAAATAAACAAATTCTTATACATTCTTATAAGGGAATATTAGTCAGCATCAAAGAGGAACAAACTCCTGGTACCTGCATATACATGATAAACCTCAGAGACACGCTGAACAACAGAGGCCAGAGACAGAGCTCTTCCTTCCATCTGGAGTAGGCAAAACTAGTCTAAGGCTACAGAAAAAAGTTCAGTGATTGCCTGGAGGAGAGTGTAGGGTAGGGTAGGGGAGTGACTAATGGGGTAAGGGAAGTTGTGGTGTAAAGGAATGTCCTAGATCTTTAACATAGTGGCGATTACTCAGGTGCTTGTGATTGCCAAAACTTGTCAACCTGCACAGTTAAAATGTGTGAATTTTAAGGCATGTAAATTACACTTCAATAATGATAAGAATATGTGTGTGTGTGTGTGTGTTTGTGGTAGGTGTATATACATGTATGACATATGCATAAATTCACGTACATGTGATAAACACACACACACACACACACCTATACATTGCCTGCCTAGGAGGAAAAACCAAAAGGCAATACACTAAAATGTGAAAGAAGTTGTGTTTCATTAATCAGATTATAGATGATTTTTTTTTTCTCTTAGAGTTGCCAAAATTTTACCTGTATGGTTCTCTTTTACATGATAGGATAATAAACATTCTTCTTTTTTTTTTAGTCTCGTGGTGGTCTATAACATACTAGGTTTTTATTGCATGTGTCTGTGATGACTCTTATGGATTTCTCTTTCTGTATGTCCACTAATCTAAATCTTCAAGCCAGTTTTGAATCTTGCATCCCCTACTAAATTATTCATAATATCCTTGCCAGAGACAAAAACTGTCTTATACCACCCACCATCTCGTCACATACTATTTCTTTTTAACTGCATCCTGTGTTCACCAAAGGCTAAAATAATATTTTTATTCTTTGTATTCCCAACAGTCCCTAGCACAGAAAAAGCACAGAAAATAGACCTAAGGAGCACAGGGTCGCTATGTACAGTGGCACAGGCTGTGTACTGTTCGAACTCCAAGCAATGATATGAATGGCTCCCCCTGCTGCATGGACAGTGCCCTCTGGAGTTGTGCAAACAGAGTTCTTGGTCAGAGTCCCTGTCTGCCTAGTCCCTAATTTTGTGACCCTGAGGAAGTTAATAGGAATGTTGGGATGACTGAATTGAGATAGTGTGTGTTCAAAACCCTGTGCAAATTATAACACACTCTACAGTTTACATGTGATGATTCTCCTAATAAATCCGGTCCCTGCCTTTACACTTTGCTCATTACCATGACTTCCTCATCAGCATTTCCTCAATTCCCTGAACCTGTCAAAAACATTCCTGCCTCAGGGCCTTTGCACATGCTATTCTCTCTCCCTAGAAGACTCCTGGATCTACATCTTCTGGCAGCTGGTTCTTTTGGGTGATTCGGCTTTTGGCTACAGTGTCACTTGAGGCTTTCTTTAAGCATCCTAAAATAGCCTCCCCCCACCATCATTTTCTATCTCGCCACCCTGTGTTCTTAATATCTGAAATTATTTTACTTGGTTGTCTAATTCTGATAGCCCACCTCCCATCCCAAACCTTCATGTGTAGAGGATCTACATCCCTTTTGTTCATGCCGCATCTCCAGCCCCTGGATTATAGTAGGCGCTCAAGAGTCATTTACTGAACAAACAAACAAATACTTATTGGTAAGTAGGCGACATGCTGTACTTATTCAGTTCAGTCTGCCAACTGTTTTCCAAAAACAAGAGACTGTGAGGCAAACACAGCTTGTTCCCACCTCTGCTGAGAGAGGGAACCAACCCCAGGGGCTGGAGGAATCTGCCCAAGGTGTGCCCGGCGGCCACAGGTCTGAACTTTTGCCACCGACCTGTGCTGGAGAAGGCTCCAAGTCAGCCACCGTGTTGTGAGGACGCGGGGAATAAGGAGGGCATTGTGCTGCTCACGGAGATGGATGGTTCTGAGAACAGCTCGGGAAAGTACCTCCCTCCGACCGGACACACCTCTCCCCGCCAGGTACTTTGTTCCTTTCTACTCTCCCTTTTTCTTTCCCTGACTGTGAGCAAGGAAATCAGGCCAATCAACCTTACCTTTGTTCCTCGTAGCTCTCAATATGAGGTTTCTGTAAAGTGCTAGTGCTGGTGTAAGCTCTGCCAGCGTCACAGTGGAATTTTCTGATCCATGCCAAAGATGGAGCTCATTAGTTTTCCTGCCTGAAAGAAAGAAAACACTTCTTTAGGAATTGGTGTGTTTAGCGTTCTGCTGAAGAAGGGTGAGGACTGCCTGCAAAGAAGTTTAATGTTGGTTTGTAGGTGGGTCATTTAGGAGAAAACCAGCCCACTGCACAGCACCCACTGGCCTGCAAAGACCTCTGGGGGTTGCCCACACCGATGGCCCCCCGCTGCCCACCAGCTGAGAGCAGGCCAGGGCCCTGGGAGACCTTAACAGAGGCAGGAATGCACCCCCACTTCCCCTTAAAGTGCCCACCCCATACATTTCCAGAAAGTTCTTCTGGCCTCTCTTTTCCTTCCTCTTCTGAAATGTGCCTGATTTCTGAAGGGGTCACTCCTGAGGTCCTGTTTTTCAAACTGGAAAATAGATGGGTTGTCCCCAGTGCCGTGAATCCCCATGTCACCAGATAACCAGAATCTTTTTACAGAGTGGTAGATCATTTAAAAGCTTATATGAAAACAAACAATATATACTTACAAGTAGAAAATAGCACAGAAGGAAAAAGGTGAAAAAATGTTACCTATGAGGCTGGGACTTCAGATAATTTTTAAATATTTTTCATGACATTTTTTCCTATATTATCTGCATCATGTAAGGTAGTCACACACACACACATGTGTGTGTGTGTGTGTGTATAGTGCTGATAAAAATAACAATACAATGATTCCCATTTTTAGAAAGTCTGTTCCTGTGGATATATTTTGGAAAAAAATGCAATAATTATATGGATATTAATTTAAACCTGAAAGCCTTCCTGATATAGATGGTTTAGAGGCCAGAACACCCCATCCACAATATCTGCCTTCACTCTTCCTTGTCTTTAGAGGCAGTTTGATGCAAATATCTGAGGGACATTACATGGTAAGTCAGTAATACTTTAGTGAGAATTAGTCTGAGTTCATTGCACTCTCTCTCTCTCTTTCTCTCTCTCTCTCTTTCACATACACACACACACACACAGACAGCAGACCACAGATAGCCCCTAAACTCTACAAGAATTCATGGACTCACAATAAGATGACACTAGAGGAAGAAACCAAAGTTGTCTGATTTAAACTGGCTTACAAGTCTCTGAGCAGGCCTGGATTTTTTGGACCACAGTGACCATAGCAGTCTGAAGAAACATGTCAATGGAGCTACAGGCAATGTTCTTGTCCCACCAAATCTAGTTTTTCTGCAGGGCACATTCAGATCAGAGGCCAGGTGTCATGCTGGGCTGAGCCAGTTTGTTTGATCCATGAGCTGGTTAGGGGGCCTGCCAAAGCCAAACCTGAGAGCTGAACCCAACTGCCCTAGCGGGCTCCTTCTGAATTTTATTATACTTTTTTTTTTTTTTTCACTTCTGGTTAAAGACCTTCAGAAGTCTCACTAATGATTCAAAAAAAAAAAACAAAAAAACAAAAAACTGATTAACAGAGTTTGAGAAGAGCCACAAGATGATTAAGTGGTTGGAAAAAGACATGGAAGAAAGGCTGAAGGAGCTGCACTTTTTAAGTCTGGAGGGAAGAACCCAGAGGAGGGTCTAGAATAATAATTTTTAAGTGCCAGGCACTTACTAATCAACCGATAGGCGAACTCTTAGCAGACATGGTGCATTGAGCCGAGGAGCCTTTGCTCTGCCCTAGAGCCAGGGAGAGTAAGGCTTTAAGAAATGAGTACACGAGGACACGGTGAGGTAGGAGTGATTTAAGACAGAAGAAAGGACTTCCAAAATCACAGGGAATTCAGAAGGAAAATGTATGACTCAGGCCTTTCGTAAGTTTTTATCTTTGTTGAAGAGTCGTCATTCCTGTGCACAGATTTTGACCGTGAACTCTGGGGCCATTCGTGTCAGAGTGACCTCTACGTGGAGTTGGTAATGGGGGAAATATGCATTCGGAGGTTTTGTGGAGGAAGCATCTCCATGGGCTCTACAGGGACAGAGAGAAAGCAAGTCCCATCCAGCTTTGCGCCTTCCACTGGGCAAACTTAGTACCTGATTCTGGAATGAACGACCAAGGGCAGCTCTTGAAAGGTGCATCAGGAGGGAATGATTAGAGCTGGGGAGAGCCTGCTCTGGGTAGAGGCATAGGGTGGGCACAGACAGAGAAAGGCAGAGCTTGGCGAAGGGAGAGGGACGCCAGGCGATGGAATTCCACAAAAGTCAGGCAGAGAAATGGAGATTTGATGTGTGGGGAATGGTTTCAGGCTCGTGAGGGGGAGGCAAGACAGGCCGGGAGTCGTCATTGGCGAAGGTTACGTTTGCTAAAAGTAAGCAGGATGGATTGGAAAGAAAAAGAGCAAAAAGGGAGACAGTCAGGTCTTTCACAGTTCCTGTATACCATTTCACTCTATTTACTTTGGAGCACTTACCACAAGCTGAACGTTAGTCTAAAGAATTATTGATTGCTTGCCCCCATCTCTACCAGACTGTAAGCTCACTGAGCATAGGGTCCTATGGGCTCCTTCTCTGCTGAATTCTCAGCACCTAGCATAGACTCTAGCATGCGGTAATGCTCCATAAATATTTATCGAATGAAAGAAGTAAATCAGGAATGGGGGACGAAGTTCTGGAGTCCTGAGTTCTTCATCTCTGGTAATTACAGAGAAGAGTCAAGATGTCTAACGAGCTAGGCCGGTGAGGGATGCTTTCCACTCAGGGCTGGAAAAACGAAGCCCCATTGTGCTTCTGACTCTGCGGCTCTCAGACCTTATCCCGAGAGGTCCTGCGAGAGCTGCTAAGCTGACCTCAGGACTTCAATACGTTATTCATGACTGGTACTTCCCTTCTGAGATGGACGAGTGTGATTCCAGAGCCCAGAGGAGTGTGTTAAGAAAAGATGCCCTTTCTGGAGTCTCCAAGGTTTATTTAACTTTGTCAAAAGTGTAAAGTCCCTTGCCTCATCTGCTACGAAAGGTACAATAATAATACTTTCTTCTTCTGGTTCTGGTAAGGATCATCTGCATGGCACTTTAGAAATAGTAAAAGCACTGGATATATAACATGAATCTATTTTTTAAAATTTTTTATTTTTTATTTTCATCTATTTTTTTTCCACCTGCTTTCTTTGGGGACTCAGAGCCAGCCACTGGGTTAGTACTCATTTTTGCAAGACTCCTAACTCCGAGCTCACTTCCAATGTCACCCACACAAAACCAAACATTCTTACCCAAGTTACCTGTTACCTCTACCAGCAACCGTAAAAACTGGTACTTTGGGGGGTACCTGGGTGGCTCAGATGGTTAAGCCTCAGCCTTCAGCTCAGGTCATGATCCCAAGGTCCTGGGATTGAGCCCCGCATCAGGCTCCCGGCTCAGCTGGGTTCCCCCCGCTTATGCTCTCTCACTCTCTCTGTCATATAAATACATAAATAAAATTTTTTTAAAAATTGGTTTTAGGTTCATGCTTACTGTCCGATTTCTTTGCATAAATTTGATTTTCCTTTTGACACTGGTTATAGTCTGCCTATAGCAATTTTTCTTCAAGTGTATAATAAAATTACTTTGATCTTAAGTGACACTACTGCAAAACTTAAACTGTCTGGGATGTATCATAGGGCTTCTGCTCTAGATTTGGTAAAAGTTTAAATATGCTACCTGTGGAGGAGAAGAAGCTGCATTCTCTTTTAAAACTTCTAGATCGTAAATTTGTGTTTGAAGGAGCTCAAAGGGCCCTACATTCATTCATTCGTTTGTTCATTCATTCATTCTTCATTCATTCATTCAAAAAGTGTTCATGAGTTTCAGACCAAGGCTATTGGTGGTCTGTTAACATCCAGTCCTCTATTCCTATGCAGCTCCACAGCGATCTTCTTCCTCAGGGCCCTGTGGACTTTGTGGGTTGGAAATACCGGAAGCAGCCTCCCACCAGTGATGGTGGGGTGTTAGTGAATAAGTATTCAAGCTTCCTGGCTTTTCAGTTCCGATGATGCTGAGACATATTCTACACCATCGCCCAGAGTTCTCTGATGGAATGGGGCTTCAGCTGCCTACAGAGGACACTTGCTGAAGACACATTGCTTGTCAGCTGTCTTCTCTCCTGGTCTCACTTCTTTTCTCCCTTCCTCGTGATTCCAGGGATCGCCTTCCGAAGAAAAACTGCCTTCACTCAAATTTTTTTTTCCTCAATGTCTTCTTTTGGGGAGACCCAACCTAAGCCAAGTGCATACCTGAATCAAGGCAGTGGGGTAGGTGTTCAGGGAACATGAGGTATCAGACTGAGCTCCCGACCCCAATGAGTCAGAAATCCAGACAAGTAATGTCAACAGTCCAGAAATGTCAACAGGAACATGTACAATTTCCCATCCTGTTGGGTCTCTCACTTTCTCTCTCTCTCTCTCATGTACACACACAGATATACACCTTTCACTCCGGTCCAGAAGACTATTATATTTAGTGGTGTGGAGCCAGCTGGCTTGTGATAGCTGATTGTTACATTTTTAAGAATTTTTCAAGTAGTTCATTAAACATAGCCATTATTAAAGATGTAATGATATAAACTTACAATGAAATAGATTGTACGAGGGGCTCCTGGGGGGCTCAATCGGTTGAGCATCTGCCTTTGGCTCAGGTCATGATCCTGGGGCGGGGGGGGGCAGTCCCTGGTCAGCGAGGAGTCTGCTTCTCCCTTTCTCTCTGTCCCTCCCCCTACTCGTGCACGTGCTCTCTCTGTCTTCCTCTCTCAAATAAATAAACTCTTAAAAATTTTATTTTTATTTTTATTTTTTTTAATTTATTTGACAGACAAAGATCACAAGTAGGCAGAGAGGCAGGCAGAGAGAGAAGAAGGAAAGCAGGCTCCTCTGTGGAGCAGGGAGCCCGATGCGGGGCTCGATCCCAGGACCCTGGGATCATGAACTGAGCTGAAAGCAGAGGCACCCACTGAGCCACCCAGGCGCCCCAACTCTTAAAAATTTTAAAAAAGAAACAGATTGTGTGAAGAACAAAAGTAATAAATACTCAACATCATCTCTTTCCAATTATTTCACTACATTTTATTATTACATACACACCGGAGATTATTTATGAGCTTATTATCTCTGTGGTATATAATAGCATATTACTGCAAATTTCTTCCCACCTTTATGTTCAGTGACTCAGCAGCTTAAAACCAGCTATGATAGGAGTATTGACACCATGGAAATTGGCAACTGCTGCAAATTAAGAACACTTCCTCGCCTCTACCTCCAGAACCAAATGTTAAATATTTACCTGCATACTGGTTTTATCTAGCCTGGAATCTTGCAAAACCCTCCCAGCTGGTGTGGGGATGCACCATTCTGCTATCTTAACTAATGTTAATTTTTTAAAAATGTAAATCAGATTGTAAGACTTTCCTGCTTAAAGCTCCTCAACCCCATTGGCTTCCCAATACCTCCTAGGGAGTGTGGGTGGCATGTAGGTACCTTCCTGCCTTGCTCACCTCTTGCCTTTCTTTTAGTCCCTGAACCACCTCTTAAGCTCCTCCCCACCACAGGATTTTTTTTTTTTTTTTTTGGCTAATTCTTCTTACTCTTTTCCAAGACAAGATCAGCTTTTTCTCATGTTCAAGTGTCAACTCAACCGTCACCTCCCCAGAGAGGTTTTCTCTGATTACATTCTTTACAATCACATCCCTCCTCATTCCCAGATCCCTGCCTGTCTCTATCGCTAGAGGCTGTTCTCTTCCTTGTAGCCCTTCGCACCATTTTGATTCATCTTGTTTATTTATTCGTTGACTTCTCTACTTTCTGTCTCTCACTATAAAGTGAGCTCCATCAAAGGAAAGCCTTTGCCCTGTTCCTGGTTGTCTCGCCATCACCTGGAATAGGGTCTGAAACATAGTAGGTCCTGAGCTGAGGTCAACCCCAGGCCACCCAAAGACCCATGCGTGGGCCAGCCAAGATCAGCTGAGCCTCAAGCTTTGTTTTAAGCCACTGAGTTTTGGAGTGGCTTGTTACGCAACAATAGCTGATTGATAGAGATTCTTTTGTGGGTTTTCCTTTCTCTGTCCAGGACTCCAGTACTGGCTTTCTCTTGTCCTTGTCCACATGCAGCTTTCAGCTCTATATGCTGGGTGCGATCATCTCTGTCCTTAAGGTTCAAACCTCCATTCATGGGCTTAGCTTTCCAGTCTGTGTTACCCACACTGGCCTCAGCACCTGAGCGTCACAGAAACAGTATCTCTAATCTGACTTCCTTCAGGCTCCTCAAATTCCACCTCAATAAACATGCAACATCCTCCCCAATTCCTGTCCCCTACATGTTCATTCTCCTGTGGGTCCTGCCCCAGTGGTGTCACTCGGGCCAGGAACAGGGGCTCATAGGAGGCAGATCCATGTCCCTCACAACCCATGGTCACCAACCCTCTCCTACTTCACCTCCTATTCACCCCTCACGAAGTATCACTGCACTCTCTCTTCTGCCATAGCCTCGTTCCCAAGCCGGTTATGATGGTTTTCCTAACCCAGTGGGTCGCCAACCAAGCTGAGCATCACTATTACTGGAAAGAGAGTGCTGAGGGAGTGATGTCAGATCACAAACCTCTCCCTGAAGTCACCATCCCCTGCCCCAATCCAGCGTGCCTTTCGATATCTAGCACCAAGTGCAGGCGTTCTGTGCATGCACCCTGAAGCCCAGTGCTCCTCCTCTGACAAGTGCAAGACAACAACCTTCTTGTGCCTCAGTTTCCTCATCCCTAAAATGGAGATAATAACTGTGCCCCTACTGAGTTGTTCTGAGTGTTAAATAGTTTTACCTACTCATAGAGCATCTCGAACAGTGCCTGGTGCGTGACAGGATGTAAAAATGTTATTTATTGTCACGATGGCTTTGTTTCCACTTGATGACATTCTATTCTGTGTGTCATTTATCACCCTTTCATAGTTGTTGATAAAGCAAAAGCTCTTTTTACACTGTAAGAGATTCTCATCTTTGCAGCCTACTCTTTTAAAATACTATCTGTGTTTAGTAATAGAACGCAAAGCACGGTCATGAGTGAACGGACCACACTAAGTGATTCTTCTTGTATATTCAGGTTTTCCTATGAAGAACATTCATTTGTGGGGTGCCTGGGTGGCTCAGTCAGTTAAGCATCTGCCTTCGGCTCAGGTCATGATCCCAGGGTCCTGGGATCAAGCCCCATATCGGGCTCCCTGCTCAGCGGAAGCCTGCTTCTCCCTCTCCCACTTCCCCTGCTTGTGTTTCCTCTCTCGCTGTGTCTCTCTCTGTCAAATAAATAAATAAAATTAAAAAAAAAAAAAAAGAACATTCTGTTTGTTCACAACTAAAACCCACTATGCCACTTCATCTCCCCCACAGGACCCCTGTCCTCCTAAACCTGGGGTGGTTCCTGTTTTTCCCAGACACACCTTAGGAGAGTGCAAGGCCAAAACTCGCTGATGAGGCTGAGCATGACCAAGGATGGGGGTCCGTGGGCACAGCAGTGGCTGTGAGAGTCAGGCCAGGCCAGGTGGCAGGGCAGGGACCTGCTTTGGCCCTAGTGGAGCCTGGTAGACGGAGGACAAGGAGCAGGGAGGGAGGAAAGAGGCGAAGGGTTAGGCCAGGCCACGTCTCCATACTGAAACATACATTGTGTTGAGGCCAAACCAAACGTTAGATTATGGGAAGGAATAGAGAGCCCCTTTTTTGTAAGTACCCCTCACGCCTAGGAACTTTGCTATCCTGTAATTTATTTAACATATTTACAGACCAGGTGTTTACTGAACCTCTACTCTGTGTAGGTGCCATGACAGGCTCTGGGTCACAGTTGCATAGAAGATATGACTGCGAGCCCTCCAGACCCTCCAGGCACGTTTTCTAGCAATACCTAAACAGTGAATAAGATGAGGGTCTCTGCCCACAGCAAGGTCCTCGAGGGCAGTTCAGTCTTTACTGGGTCTGCCTATCACTCTAGGCTGCTTGTTCAGCCTGCTGGTGAATACCAGGCACTCAACAAACACCAGTGAATGAATGAATGATGAACGAATGAATTCCCTCTCTAAAACCCAGATAGTCCTAGAGGGGTACACCCATGTTCAGAGAAGTTAACTAGTTTACCTGTGGTCAATTAGAACTAGTTGATACACCAGCCAGAGGCTGAGATTCTGGATTTTTATTTCAAGTGGAGAATCACCACTGGAAAAAGACTGTGTGTTGAAAGTTAATCCAGGTTAATTCCCATTGATTAATCATTAATGTGTTAAGGAACTGCTGAGATTAAAAATAGGAATGAGCGGTTTAACTTCAGCTCAGCCCCTCTACTCCCTCACCACAGCCTGTATTTTCCACATCTTTCTAACAACCACTAGTACAGTACCAGTGATGGGGGTGGGGGTAATGATAATGTGAAATTGTCCAACAAATACATATTAGGAACAGGACTCTGTAGCCAGGGGGCCCGGGATGGTGTGAAGCAGATCAGGCTGTAGCAGCCCTGTTGGCTTTTTGGAAACCTTACTTTGAAAGAAGCTGGCTTTGGCTCAAGTCCAAAGAGTTGGGCTTAAGAGACCCTGATATAATGGTTAAAAACCAGGCCAAAAATTATCTTAAGTGAAAGACTTATTTGGTTATGAAAAGACAGTGTTGGCTTATACTGAGGGGAGGAAAATAGTATTTGCTCAGTTTTCTGGGAAACGGGTGAGTTTGCTTGGGTCAGAGCCTCTCACCCTCTTCCTTACAAGGAGTAAAATGCCACAGGGTGGATCATATGTATTGCTCTGCCCACTGTGCTCCCTCTGTACAAGTAACTCAAATAGACTGTACTCTGTTGTACCACCCCTAAAAATGGGTACAATCACATTCACCATTGACTCCTTGAGCACCTTCTGGCCTTTCAATCCCAATTCCTCCATTTGCTCAAGAAAATCCTTTCTGGTACTGAATGCCATCTGTTCGAAGATTAGAGTTCGTTCTCTCGGGGCTGACACCCAGCTGAACTTGCCCTCACACCCCGGGGCCTGGAGGCGCCACTGCTTGGGGGAAGTCAGTGGGTTTAAATAAGGCATTCCTCCCTCCTGGCTGTTGGCGGGTTGCGCAACCGCGCTCAGGGTAACACCCACCGCGACCTCGGCCGGCGGAGATTCACCGGCGCAGCCTCGGCATCGCCTGGATTCAAACCTTCCTCAGCCTGCCTGGGCAGCCCCAAGGCAGCCACAGCGAGAGGCGCCGCGAGCCTGGAGTGGGCGGGGCCGACCGGCGCTCCCCTCCCCCTTTGGCGGGGCGTTTCGGTCCCGCCCCGCCCCCGCGCAGGGCCGAGCGCCGCACCGCGCGACCCCGCCCCTCCCCGGCCCCGCCCCCCGCGGCTCCCCGCAGCTCCTCCCCTCTCCTATTGGCCGAGGCGGAGACCCTCCTCTCTACCCAATGGCCGCCGCCGCGGCTGGGCCGCCTGCTCTCTGACTGGCCAGCGACCCGCGGAGTGGCGGGGCGCAGGCCAATGGGGAGAGGCGGCTCGATGAATGGCTGGCCCGGGTGGGGAAGGCAGGAGGCGGCGATCCCGGCGGAGGGGGCCGTTCGCCAGCTCCGAGGCAGAAAGTGCCACGACTCCACACGCGCGCACGCAGCCAGCGACCGGCCGGAGCGGACGGCGGACGGGGCGGACGGCGTCGGGGTCGCGGCGCCTGCAGCTGCTCGGGGGCGGCTTCTCGGCGGAGGCTCGGCCGGCTCCTCTCTCCCTGTTCCGCGGCGGCGGCGGCTGCTGCCTTTTCGCTCTTCCTCCCGCGTCTCCGGCTGCAGGTAAGAAACTTGGCCGGGCCCTGCAGCGGCGGCGGCGGCGCGCGGGCCGGGCCGTCGGGGCGCCGGGGCCGGAACCGGCCGCGCCGCGAGTGACACGTCTCATTGGCGGCCCCTCCCCCGGCGGCGCCGCCTGCCGCCTGCAGTCGCTGCGGCAGCCGACCCTCGGGGTCGGGCCGGGCCCCGGGGGGCGTGTGCCGGGCGAACCCCGTGCAGGGGCGGCGGCCGAGCGCGCCCCGAGGTGTGGACCTCACAGCCCTTGCCGTCGGGTGAGGGGGGGGGACCTGCGGCGGCTCCGCGGCGCGACGTGGCGACGCCTCCCTCCCTGCGGGCCGTCGGGGCGGCCCGCACGCTCCGAAGTTGGGCTAAGAAAGTTGGCGGCGGGGCGGGGCGGCGTACAGCTGGCGGAGGAAGGGGTTAAGTTTCGGGAAGCGGCTGGATGACGTTGCCGGGCTGGAGTCCGGGCTGGAGGGGTGGGGGGGGGGCGGGCGGAAGGCGGCGGGGGCCGGCCGGGGGGAGGAGGGCGGGATTGAATGGGGGGCCCGCGGGCCGAGCTCGTCCGCCTGCGGGCTGCGGCCTGGAGGAGCTTCCGGCGGGGGGACGGGCGGCCCCCGGCAGGGCGGGCCTAGGACTCGGGGCTGTGGGGGACGCCGTGCAAGGACCGGGGCCGTCCAGGGTCCAGACGTCCCGGGCGGCCGCGGTGGCAACTTCCCGGAGTGCGGGCGGCGGCTCCCTGCTCCCCCTGGCGGCGGGGCCGGGGGCACCGTTTCTCCGGCCGGGCCGCGCGGAGTCCGGCGCGAGGCGCCCAGCGGGGTGACGGGGCCACCGGGGCCCTGCCTGGTCCGCCCCGCCCGGCCACGATGAATGGGCCAGCGGTGCCAGGCCCAGGCGGAAGCGGGCACCTCCTGCCCGGCCGGCCAAGCGCGCTGGCACCGGCCTGGCGCCCGCCCCGGCCCTCCAGGCTCCCCAGACCGTACCCTGGGTGAGGGCGGACGGACTGGGGTGCGCGCTTCCAGGAGGGTGTCCGCCAAGCGTCAGGGATCCTTCCCCAGATTACAGATAGTAAATGGTAGCTCATTGTGGTGTAACGGTTAAGGGAGTGGGCTTCTGAAATCCTGGCAGCGTTCAGGGTGACCTGGGCCAAGCTGTCTCGCTCCAGGTGTCTGTTTTCCCCATCTGAAAAAAACGGAGATGCCAGTCGTTTCTTCTTAAGAGAAAAGCTGTGAAGACCCAGAACGCGTAGGAAGTAGTCAACAAGTCTTGCCTGTTACTGCTGGGCTGAGTTTTTAAGGGCTTGCAGGTCACTAGAGGGAGGTGGAGCCTGGTTCTGCCTCCAGCCTGCCTGTCTCAGCACCCAGGGCTCACAGAAGTCCCAAGGTCTGGATTCCACTCCCAGCTCTCATTTACAGACCCTCTATGTAAGTCCCTTAACCTCTCTGAACCTGGGTTTCCTCATCTGTAATCTGGAGATACACCACCCACTCACAGTAGAATCAAGGCAGCCTCCCCAGCAAGTGCTGGGAAAAACTAGGACCTTGTGCAGACAGAAGGCAGTTGGGCAATGGCTCCTGGAGGTCGGAGGTCAGCAGACTGGGAAGCACCAAGGAAATGAAACTTTGAAGGGTGCTTGGGAGCCTCCCACATCACTGTTTGCTTACAGCGAGGGAACCTGTGGGGTGGGGGCATCTGGATGGTATTTTTTGGAGTTTGGGGAAGTGGGACCACTAGGGCCTCAACATGCCATGCTAGACATCTCTTTAGAATTCTGGCTGCTGGGTGTTTCTGGAGACCGAGGCCTTCTTTCCAGCACTCAGGAGGGACAGCTGCATGTTTTACATCTGCCGGACACCGCTGGGGAGCTTTCTCCAATTGACTCTGCCTCCCTCCTTATGCTTTCCTTCTGTGCGTGCTCTTCCTAACTTCCTCATAATCTTGACACCAGAGGAGTCTTGGTGATCCTGCAAGCATGCTGCTTTCCGTGGTGATATTTCAGTTACTTCATGAACTTTCTAAAAGTCAGCCCCCCATGGGCTGCCAACCTGTTTCCTTTCCAGAAAGAAGTTTCTAGTTCTGAGGTTCTGGAGATGCCACTTCCCTCTCTATTTATGCAAAGGAGGAAAAGTGGAGAGACACCTACCGAAACTGGGCTGTTTTCCCTTTACCTGGAGCAATGCACACGTGGCTTGTAAGGTGCCTGGGGTAGGGGCAAGAATGGTGTCTTGAGGTTTGGAGAGAGAGGATAGAGAGCCATAGGCACCATATGCTGTCATAGGACTACTTTCTTTCATAGTTAGGAATCAGCCTCTGAACGTCTGTAAAGAGAGAAGTTAGTGTGGTACCTTGGTGCATGACTATTTGCTGGTGATGGGAGGGTTTTAGATAAATCCTGAATCATTGAGTGACATCTGAGCAATGAAGCTCTTTGCTGAAATGGTCCCTAAGTCAGCAGGCTGCTTTAATTATATAGTATCAAATTCTAAGTGGTTGAATGGAAATGATTTAATCAGAATATTTGTTTATTATGAAATAGGGACACCTTTTAAAAGTATCAGGACCCAAGACTCTTATTTGTTCTTTTATCTCTGGGAACTCTAACATTATAATGAATGACACTTAGGCAGGGGCTCTAAAGGTCTTTGGAGACTGTGGATTTTTGTTCACTAAAATCTTGTTTCAGGAGGGAAAAAATAATGATCAGAGTTAGGAAGGCAGAGACTGTGCTATCTAGCTGTATATCCGGGCCTACAGTAGTAGTTAAGGCCTGGCCTATAACACGATAATTAACCAAGTGAGGTAGACCACTGTACCTGCTAATAGTCTTGTTAATTAGCCTGCTACTTCATTGGACAACTCAAGCTGAGCTCAGCTTGGTTTTTAAGGTTGACTGTTGAGAATCAAAGTTACCAACACCTATGTAGGCCTTGCAGCCACCCCATTCTATAGAATAGGTATGGTTGTTCCCATTCTGTGGATGAGAACATGGAGGCGCAGCAGATCAGGCGGTGGTCAGGCCAGTTCCTGTTGCTCAGCTGCTGGTCAGTGTGGGCGTGGCCTTCTGAATGTTCACCCACAGGACCCGATAGTCCCACATTTGCTGGGATAGTAACTGCTTACAGGAGGACATGGAGCTACAAGAGTAGAATTAAGAGCTTCAGAGGAAGAAAGTACACACCTGACTGAGATGTATTCAGTGCAAGAAGGTATTTTCATTTCTTTATCAAATGTCTCCTGTGTGCTAGGTCTTTAGACACTATAAATATAAATGAATGAGACCTGTTTCTCATGTGAGGAGACTATGGTCTAGAACTCTGTTGTCCAGTGCAGTAGCCACATAGAGCTGTTTAAGTTTAAAACAAGTACAATCAAGTAGAATTTAAAAAGTGTTTCTTAGTCACACTAGCTGTATTTCACATGCTCAGTAGCCGATCATTATCACTGAGAGTTCTGGACAGTGCTGATCTAGAGATAGCTGGAATTTCTTTCTTTCTTTCTTTCTTTTTTTTTTTTTTAAGAGTTCGAGGTAGTTGGAATTCTTTGAACGTTCAAGTCTCCATTCTTGATCATTTAAAAATATGTCGAACCATGTAAGATGCCCTTTCTGTATGTCAAGAACAGTGGACTAGTGGTAGTTCATGGGTTTCACCTTAATAAGATAGCACCCTTAGAAGGCATTGATTTCTGCCTCATTGTGTACATCGCAAATTGCATACCAAGAAAAAAAAGCAGGTGGGGGAGCAGCACAGATAGTGGCCCTCCCGCCGGGGGAACATTCCTAACCTGTTATCAACAGCATCAGAATTGTCATCCAGACCAACCCAAATCTGTATCGGGTCGACAGCATATGGCTTGTAGGGAAAGTTAATATTTAATTCTAAGGGAGAGCCTGGGCACGAGGGCCATTCTGCATTATAGAAAATTAACTTGGGGACTTCCTAGGAGGCTGTTTTCCTAGGCAGACAAATTCTGACAAGTCTTCTGAAACCTGCATCCCAGCTCCCACATCTAAAAACCAGACCCATCTGGGGTACCTGGGTGGCTCAGTTGATTAAGCATCTAACTTTGGCTCAGGTCAGGTCCTGGGATCGAGCCCCTTGTTGGGCCCCCTGCTCAGGGAGGAGTCTGCTTCTCCCTCTCCCTCTGCTCCTCCTCCTGCTCATGCATGTGCACACTCTCTCCCTCTCAGAAAATCTTTTTAAAAAACCAAATAAAAACCAGACACATCTTATGTGTTTCCCTTAAGTGCCATGAATGACGTGTATATCCCACTGTCTAGCAGTGGGGAGGAACTTTGATTTATGAAGAAAGTTTTGTAATTTCTAAATTCGATTAGTTTGGCAAGATCTGAATAGCTGCTGGCCCTTAAACCTCACCCATAGCAGTGTCTTGGTGTTTTCATGCTTGGCTGACGTAAGTTGATTCCTGGGTCATTTGCAGGGATCTGTTCTACTCCATACAACTTTGAAGGGATCAGTGGGTAGTATTTGGGAAGACTTCTTGAGTTCCTGCTTGTACTAGTGGGCTTATCTTTGTCCTCCATGTAGAATAAGGTAAAACCAAAGTTAACAAAGAACCTAGAATGACAGGCAGCTAGCTGCTTACTCTCTTTTTGGTCGGAGAGGAGTTTCACTAAGATTGTTCTGGAAGTTACCAGCTATTTATGGTGATAATGAATGTCATCTGCTGACTCAAAGGTTGGAATAAAAGACCATCTTAGGGGCACCTGGGTGGCTCAGTGGGTAAAGCCGCTGCCTTCGGCTCAGGTCATGATCTCGGGGTCCCGGGATCGAGTCCTGCATTGGGCTCTCTGCTCAGCAGGGAGCCTGCTTTCTCCTCTCTCTCTCTCTGTCTGCCTCTCTGCCTACTTGTGATCTCTCTCTGTCAAATAAATAAATAAAATCTTTAAAAAAAAAAAAAAGACCATCTTAAACCGAAACCTGTAATTCTAGGCCCTGACAAGGTGTGAGTGGACCCGATGTGTTTTAGGCTGTCTTGAGACTGGTTCCAGGACGGGGCCCTATATAGACTGAACTTGGCCGGCACATGAGATCTGTTTGGCTGCCCTCATGTTATTAAACAACAAAGCCACCTTTTAAAGGAGAATTTTCTCATTAAAAATCTAGTTTTGGGGGTTCTTTTGGGGAGAATGAAAATGTTTGCTCAACAGGTCTGCTTTCTTGCATGGCAGCCCTGGACTTGGTCATCCTCTCCGGGCAGGGCCTGTGGCTCTCATTCACCAGCATCCTGTCCTCGTTTACGATACATGCTTGGTATTGGCAGTCCTCAAGGGAGCCGTGTCTACTTCGGCATCTGAGAGCAGAGAGGAGTTGGAGGGCGTCCAGGTGTGACCTGAGTGGTCACCATTGTCTCCTGCTAGCTGCAGGAGGGGGCAGAGAGAGAAGCGGTAGCTGGGGTTCTAGTCTCAGAAATAAGTGGTGCGAGCTTGGACCTGACTTTTATCCTTCCTGGGCTTCAGTTTCTTCTTCATGTAAAATGAAACTAGGCCAGATGGCCCCATCTTTCAGGCCACAAACTTCGGTTTATCCTCAGTTCCTTGGTTTCTCATTCTTGTATCCTGTCCAACAGCAAAGCTCCCCTTCAAAACAAAGCAAGAACGCAGCCATTCTCACCACTTCTGCTGGTACCACCCTGGTCCAAACTACTCTCCTCTCTTTCATGGGTTACTTCATTGGCTCTGAGGAGGTGTCCCTGCTTTTGCCCTCACCCTCTGCCTTTGAGTCTGTTTCCAGAGCAGGTCATATCACTTCTCTATTCAAGAGCCTCCTTGGCCAGAGTCTTTATAGTGGCCCCCAAGGTCCCTGCTTTCACCTGGGCTTCACTCTGCTCCAGTCCCACTGGCCTCCTCTGTTTCTCAGGCATGCTTTTGCCTCAGGGCCTTTGCACAAGCTGTTTCTTAGATGGCCACTTGGCTCCCCCCAACCCCCGCGCCAGGTCGTCTTCAGGTCAGTGAATTCTTCTCTCCCTAACTACCTTGCTTAAAGTGACAGCCCCTAGCGATTCCCCACTCTTATCCCTGCTCCCTGTCCCACTCCTCTGTATCGCTTTCTCTTTGTGATCGCCAGCCAGGCATGTCACATACGTGACTGACTTTGTCCACTCTGCCGACGCAGGGATGCATCTGTTCTCTTTCCCTGAGGTACCCCTAGTGCCTGGCCCACAGTGGATGCCTGTCCTCGCTGAGCTCATGGGGAGAGGATTTTCTCGTGTTCGTGTTCTAGGAGTATATTATTGTTTAGCCTGAAGTAGTCAGGATTCCTAGAGCATCACATATAAACACAAAAAACATATTACGAAGCCAAGTGATTTTTGGATTCCGTCCAGCCTGGCTCCAGTGGAGAGGTTGCAAGCAACGTTCACAGAGGAACGCTATTGAATGGGGATGTTTCCTGCTCTGCCCCCAGAGCCCAGGGCTTCGAAGTGACCCTTAGTGGGAGGCCTGCGCATTGGCTTTCTCCCAGCTGCTGTAAGCCTCCAGGACAGTTACATTAATCTCCGTGCGCCTCGTCTCCCCACAGCCCGCTGTCCCTGTCATGGTGCCTCGCTGGGGCTGGGCCCTTCCCAGCTGCTCGCGCTTCTAGGAGGAGGACACGCAGCGAGCACCCTCGATTCCCGTCTGTGCCTGAGGAGTCTTAGGTGGGGCTTGGGGAAGAACTGAGCGTATCAGCGACAACACGCTCGCCAGGAAAGAAAATGTTATTTTTACTTTGAACAATGTGCTGGCTCTTTCTGAGAAGAGGAGGATTTTGTATTTAGTGAGCAAGAAGTGTTTCTTAGTGGTAGGAGGAAAATTCTTTTCTTGTAGTTGGCATTTTATTCTCTCTTTTAGTCAGACTTCGAGGAGCACAGACACTGAGGAGCTGAGCCTCCTGCCTCTCGCACAGAGTTCACTGTCCTCGGAGGTCTTGGCATGCGGAGGCCAGGGCAGGCCGGAGGAGGTGGTTGGGGCAGGTGGTCTGGTTGGTAAGCGTCTATTCCTGGCCTGCCGCCTTCCTTTTCTTTCCCTTCCCCTCTTCCTGCTTTTGCTTTTGGGCAAGGAAATGAAAAGTTGATCCCGGATTCCTCGCCCTTTGAGATGGGAGCGTCTGGCCTACTCATTTTCCCTGGAAGGGTGAAGACGCTTGCTCTGCCCAAAGCCCAGGTGGTATGTTTCTCTGGAACCTGCCATTCAGTGGTTAAAATGTACCACTTGACTAGATCCAAACTGTTTTCTTGTCAGTTAAGACTCCTGCTGAGTAGGAATTAGATGGAGCCTTTTTTTTATTGAATACACTTTCATTTCGTTCTGTCTTCTCAGGATTTGTTGTAAGTAGGAAGAGAAATAGTAATTTTCAGAGCTTAGTAGCAATCAATCACAGTGATTGAGGAAGAGGAGTCAGTGCTAAAAAATAAATGAATTATTGATCCCCTTAAGGAAGTCTTAAACAGTGGCGTGTCAAGGGACAATGAAAAGGGTCAACTTCAGCCATGACTCTGAAGCTCAGCCGCTATTTCCTGTCTTAATCTGCTTCCCTCCTAAAGTTGGGAGCTTATGAAGTTGGAGACTTTTTCTGAACAGTTGGATTTTTAAAAAGTTGCTGCGCAGGACAGTGCGGTGGGCGTGGCCATGGGTCGTGAGGTTGGGGCAGGAGGTGACTGCCTTCCCCCACCTTGGTCCCAGTCACCCAGCTCTTCAGGGGCGGGAGCAATGCCACATTGCCTGGGAGAGGGCTGCGACGTGGCAGCAGTGACAGGACCATATGCTCCAGCGACCAAAGACGCTCTGCCTTCAAGTTCCATGTGATACGGTTTGCCACCACAGTGGGCATATATATTTTTAAGCTCTTTACTAAAAAGTAAAGTAAACTACACTAACTAAAGTAAACTAACTAAAGTAGTTACCTTTAGTTAACTAACTAAAGTAGTTTACTACTACTTTAAAGTAAACTACACTAACTAAAGTAGTTAACTTTAGTTAACTAACTAAAGTAGTTAGTTTACTTTAGTTAACTAACTAAACTACACACACAGAAAAGTGCTGTCACAAGTCTGTAGCCCAGTTGTAAACTGCCACAAACCAATCACCCTGTTGAACCAGCAGATCAAGAAATATCCCCCAATAGTTTCCTCTTCTGCCCCCTCCAGCCACTGCCCAGCCCCAAGGGTATCGGCTCTGCTGGTTCCTGGCACACGGATTCGCTCCATTGTGTTTGAACTCGGGTATAGATGGAATCATGCATCCCGTGCCCTATTGGGCCTTTCCTTGGATGTGGTGGGTGGGAGTGCTCTACGCTGTCAGCCTCCTGGTAGTTCACGGTCATTGTCATGTGGGTGCTCTGGCTTGTGAGTCTTGCGCCTGTGCCTGTTCCACTCTGTGTGGGTACTTGGAGAGTTAACTGGGGGCTCCATATGTAATATAGCAGAGACTGCATGATATTGTGAAATATAAAGTCCTGCCTCTCAGTGCGGTGACCATTGATCCACATGGCTGTTAGTTCTGTCCCTAGGAGCAGGATTGCAAGCCTCCAGGAGGCATATGCTGGGCTTTAAAAGAGAGGCCAGACTTTTTCCCAAGGTGCGGGGACTCATGTATCCTCCCATCAGCAGGACCGGAGGGCTCGGAATATATTATACAATGGCTGACTTTAAAAAGGAACCAGAATGAAGTTTGAGTTACTGTCGCTGTTAATAAGAAATAACTCCTACCGCACTTCCCAATTGTCACTGGGATGGGAACATTTGGCCATGGAATTCGTTAATCCGAGGTGGGCTTTTGCAAAAGGCTCATGGAAGAGGGTCAGGTTTTGTTGCTGATGAGCAAATGCTTCCTCTTCACCACAAATCTGAGTGGAAATGCAGCTCCTCTTTGTGCAATGAAGGGAGAACTTCGATCTGGGGACTGAGTTATCTGAGCCCCAGCCCCAGGTTAACGTAATGTGTGTTGGAGTAATAAGGGGATTATTATTTCTTCTTCTTCTTCTTTTTAAGATTTTATTTATTTATTTGGCAGAGAGAGACAGTGAGAGAGGGAACACAAGCAGGAGGAGTGGGAGAGGAAGAAGCAGGGAGACAGATGCGGGGCTCGATCCCAGGACCCTGGGATCAGGACCTGAGTGAGAGCTGAAGGCATGGGCTTAATGACTGAGCTGCCCAGGTGCCTTTAAGGGGATTTTTTAAAAACAAAGGAGCCAGCAGTTGAATACCAGGTGTCATTCAGCCCCAACCCCCACCTTTCTAACCTGGAGTTCCTCCCACCTCCTGGAATCCGTGTGCAGACCCCACCCAGGTCAGTGGGGGTGGACTGCAGACTCCCCTCTTCCTGGGATGGATGTCTATCCGGGTCTGGATTTGGAAGCATCCCTAGCAGCACTGCCAGCCCTGCTGTCACACAGCAGGGATGATCACCTTTTTCTTTTGAGAGCTTGGTTGGCTGGGATTTCATTTGGCTAACATCAGTGCCAAACATCAGTGTCTCTTGGCACAATGGTGCCAAATGTCAGTAGCCCCAAGAAGTGAGGGGCCACTGTGTTCTGGTGATTGGGTGGTCTGGACCAGTCTTCTGAATGAGGTTGGGGGCGGTGCAGGCCCAGTGCTATATAACAGATAAAAAGCACCTTCTGAAAAGCATGGAATGGCTTGGAAGATATTTTCTTTTTTTTATTTTAGTGTAATTGAGATACAGTATTCTATTTCATGTGTACAGCAGTGATTTGCATACACTGAGAACTGATCACAGAATAAGTTCAGTTGCTGTCTGTCACTGTGCAAAGTTGGTACAATATTATTGTCTGTATTCCCCATGCTCTGTATCACATCCCCAGGACTTCATTTGTCTTGTAACTGGAAGTTTGTCCCACTTGATTCTCTTCAACCATTTTACCTCCTCCCATTCCCAGCCTCCCTCCCCTCTGGTAACCACCACTCTGTTCTCTGTAACTGAATCTGGGTTTAGTTTGGTTTGGATTGTTAGTTTTTGTGATTTAGATAATGACTTGCAAGTGAAATTATGTGGTATTTGTTTTTCTCCATCTGGCTTATCTCAATCAATGTAACACCCTCAAGGTGTGACTGTGTTTTCACAACGGGCAAGATTTCATTCTTTTTTTTTTTTTTTTTTTAATTTTTTTTTTTTTTTGTTTGTTTGTTTGACAGAGAGATCACAAGTAGACAGAGAGGCAGGCAGAGAGAGAGAGAGAGAGAGAGAGAGAGAAGCAGACTCCCTGCTGAGCAGAGAGCCCGACGCGGGACTCGATCCCAGGACCCCGAGATCATGACCTGAGCCGAAGGCAGCGGCTTAACCCACTGAGCCACCCAGGCGCCCCGATTTCATTCTTTTTGCCTGAGTAATATTCCAGTGTGAGTGTGTGTGTGTGTGTGTGTGTAAAGTATACCACCTCTTTTTTGTCCATTCATCTAACTGTGGACACTTGGGTTATTTACTCTTGGAAGATAATGAGGAAACCAAAACCTCAGTGAAAGGAGTGACCTTGGACAGTAAGCCCAACCCCAAGGGCATTTGGTAAATGAGGAAAATTCTGAATTTTGAGGACATCTCTGGGCACGGGGGGCAGTATGATGGAAGAACCTGTCTACTGAGAGCTCCACAGAGAGCTCCTTTGCGTCCAGGGTGAAGGCAACCCAGAAATAAGCCCATTCCCCTCCTGAGAGCTGGTACTCACAATTTGTACCTCTTGCACATCCCATGACCTAAGTGGAAGGAAATTCTCCAGCCGATTTTTAAATTCTTTATTTTAGAGTCGACCTGCACAGACAGTGCTCCTGGGCCATCCTGCAAGTGAGCAGATGAGCAGATCTTTGAAGGACTGCTCCTTTATTCCAGGCGTAGTGAAGCCCCATGTGTAATTTTCACAGGAAAGTGAGCAGTCCCTAGTTAGGAATAAGTAAACCCAAAGAATACAGAGTACTGTGAATGGGGACCAGCAGAAACAGATCTGTGAAAATATGAGACCGTGGAGGAGTTGACTGAGATTGTAAACAATGCCTCTTACTATACTTCAAGTAATAGACTAGATCGAAAATACATACACGTCAAGGAAACTGTAAAACGACCTAGCAGAATTTAAAAAGGAAGCAGGGACAACCGCTAGACATGAGCAGCTCGATAATTGTAATTAAAAACCCAGCAGATTGAAGAGAAAAAGTGAACTGAAAGAGCAGAATAAAATGTACAGATTTCATCTTCGAAACCCAAATAGATGAATAATTTCTAAGACCGATTAAGAATCAAGGAGGGTAGACTGAGAAGAGTGTCTAATTGGGATTCGGGGAGAGGAGAGAGATCGTGGGCCAGAGCCAGTATTGGCGAGATGATGCCTGAGGGTTTTATGGAGTAGATGAGGCACCCAGCCAAAAAAGGAGAAAACACCCATATGTAGGCAGTATAGTGATAGAGGAACCAGAAGCGGGGAGAAGTCCAAAATCAAGAAACCCAGATTACTTTTAAGGCAAAAACCAGGACAGGTCATTAGTGACAGACCCTTCCTTGCTAAAGGAAATTCCGCAGGATGCTCTTGGAGGTCAAGCAATGGCAAATGGGAGGAGTAAGCTGTATAAGCAAGGAGTAAAGAGGGTGGTAAGTATTTGGACCCCTGTAAACACATGTAAAAGAATAATAGTATCGTTTGGTGTGGGGGTGGTGGCTGGAAAAGGGAGAGTATTAAATACATAAAAACGTTGTACCATTGAAGGCAGAAGGGATAATGGAGTTAGGGGAAAGGGTAGACTCATTTAACTTTGAACTTGGGGGACCCTGCATGTTCTTTTTAACAGTAATTACTAAAGAATAGAAACTGTCTTTTGTACAAGCAGAAGGGGGGGGAAATGGAATGCTTTTTTAAAAAAGAGATAAGAAAGGACAGATGGGAAAACAGCACAAAATAGATTATAGATTTAAGCTCAAATATATCAGCATTCATATTTAGTATAACTTGATTAGAAACTGCAGTTAAAACATAAAGATAACATTCTGGGTTTTAAAAATCCACTCTTGTGCTGTATACAGGAGACAGGTTGAACATGAAAGATAGAAGATGTATTGTAGAAAGTCTATTAAAAGAAAACTGGTATGGGGGCACCTGGATGGCTCAGTCAGTGGAGCATAGGACTCTTGATCTCCAGTTCGTGAGTTCAAGCACTGCGCTGGGCATAAGGATTACTTAATGCAAAAAAAAAAAAAAAAAGATGGGGCGCCTGGGTGGCTCATTTGTTAAGCCACTGTCTGCCTTGGGCTCAGGTCATGACCCCAGAGTCCTGGAATAGAGCCCCACATCAGGCTCTCTGCCCAGCAGGGAGCCTGCTTTACCCTCCCCTCTCCCCATTTGTGTTCCCTCTCTCACTGTGTCTCTCGCTCTCTCGCTCTCTATGTCAAATAAATAAATAAAATATGTTTTTAAAAAAGGGAGAAAGAGGAAGAGAAGAAAGAAAAGAAAACTGGTGTTATATTATTGTTATATAAAAGAGGCTTTGTCACATACACAGAAAGTATTCTAGAGAGAAAGCACACTTAACAGTGATCAGAGTTTAATTTGGCTTAAAGATAATGCCAGTTTTAACTCTTAAGTGCATCTTAATAAATCACAAAATGCATAAAACAAAAATTGACAGAACCACAAGCAGGGGTCAAATCTGTAATCATGGTAAAGACTTTTAGCACATCCAGTCAGTAATTGACAGCTAACCAGACAAAAATCAATGATTAGAACTTTGAACAAAAGACTGTATATAGTCCAGGACTATATATAAATAAAACATTGCAGCCAACTAACGCATATTTGGCTTCAAAAATTTCAATGATTGGTCATATCTGGGGCTTTAAAGTAAGTCTCAACCAATATCAAAGGATTGAAATTATATAGAGCAGGTAATCTCACCACAGTTTAGTAAACTGGAAACACGAATAAAAAGAAATAGAAAATCTCCACTTTTGGAAATTTTGTAAAAGTATGCTTTTAACTAGGTTAGTAAAAGGGGAAATGGAGTGGTAATGAAAATTCTACACTAGTGGGATGTAGCTGAAGTATTATTTACAAGAAAATATGTACCTTTAAATACATCAGAAAAGAAAAGATGAAAAGTAGTGGGCTATAAGTAAGTATCCTTCTCCAGAAGTTACAAAAGACAAAATAAACTGAAACCAGTCTGAAGAAAGTATGGATGAGAAGGGGTGAATGAAACCGAAACCAAGTAAGTAGATGGATGAAGCCAACAAAGCCAAGATTTCATTCTTAGAAAAGATGAGTAATCTTGACAGATATCAAGCAAAAGTGATCGAGAAAAAGGCAAAATCTTCTCAAGAATGGAATATGGGACTTTACTACAGATGTAGTAGACATTAAAAAGGTAAGTGGTTAGAACGAACAACTTGAGCTAAATAAAAATAAATGAAATAAAATCCAGTGTTGTAGATGTTTATTAAAAATATCTGAAGGATCCTGAGGAGGGGGCTCTACACACATCATATATAGAAGAACTTTTTTTGTTGTTTTTTTTTTAAACATCTCCACATGGGAAGAGTTCTGCAAGTTCTGACAACATAAATAAACTTCTAGGAAAATATTTAGATGCTGAACCAAGAAGAGAACCAAGAACCTAAAATAAACAAAAGATATCTACAAAAAGCAAACATCACACTAACCAGCAGGACATCAAAGTCTTTCCCTTTGAGATAAGGAAAAACAGGATGGCTGCTGTCATTCCTTCTCTTTAGCACTGTGTTGGAGGGAAAATTCAAGAAAAAGTGAAGCCAAAGATAGGAAGATAGGGGAGAAAGGAACAAAGACATGATCCACAGGTAGGATGCTTATGTATGTAGAAAATATTTTTAAAAACCTAAGGAGGTGTCCTAGAATTAAGCGAGGTTGTTGGAGGGGCAAAGTCACCCTGCAGAAATCTGTTATGTTTCTGGATACCAACACCAAACAGAATGAAACAGTTACCACATTTGTAATGGTGGGAAAACTATGAAGAATCAAGAAATAAGTCTTTCCAAAAGCATGTAAGTCCCCACAGTGTGCATTATTTTCCTCTGCCAGGATACCCATGTTTTTTTGTTTGGATGTGATCCTTACAGCCATTTAATGCACAACTCCTATCCTAATGGAATTTTCCGTAGAACCTTCTTTCATTGTGCACTTGGGAGTGTTGATGTGCTGAGGTTTGCTTGGATACAGTGCCGAAGAGACTGGTCCCGGCTTTCTGGGAGCCTGGTGTCTGGCCCATTAAGAATTCTGTCGTGGGCCAGCACATCTTAACTGTCATCATTTTGAGAAGTCAGGGTTCTGGATTCCTACCTTAGAGGCCTGTTGTCTTCATTGATGAGGGGAAGCCTGTAAGCTCTAGGAAGATTTAGGCCTTTTGAAGTACTTACTTTTCGAAAGACTGTTATTTTGGAGAAACACAAAAACTTGTCAATTCTTTCTTTTTTTCCTTAGGCATAGAAATTGAATCTGAAATAGCCGATGAATAAGCAAAGGCTTATAATAGAGTACATTTCTATTTTTAGTGTTTCATCTTTCTTCAAAATGAGTACAGCATTGTTTTGTTAAAGTTGTTTCCATTCTCTTAAAACATGAAATAAATTATTTCAGAATATGTTGTTTAGTGACGGAATTTTCTCTTAGTTTCTCTGGGTTTAAAAAAAAAAATCAGAGATTACACTTAGTATTTGGATGAGGTGATCCGAAAACCCTCTTCTCCAGACACTTAGAAATGTTAAAGTTAATAAACATTCTCTAAAAAAGCATAGATAAGCTTATAAGTTAGTACTAAGAGAGATTGCCAGGGGCTATAAGTGGAGGGCGAGGGGAATGAGGGAGGCCTAGAAGTAAGCTGACCCTGGGTGTGGGTGGAGTCTTGTCAGCTGGAGTCACCTAGGTCTTGGGCTCGTTTGTTGGGGGATGGGACCTGAGCCTCCCCTCATCCTCTCATGTGAAACTCGCTCCCTTGAAGGGCGGCACTCTCAAGGGAAGGGCAACCTAGTGGCCAGGGGAGATGACCCAGGAGCTTCGCTGTTTTGTCCTGGGGCCAAGTCCGTCTCCATGAGAACCTGCTTTTGGGAAGCCCATGCCTTGTGTAAAAATCAGTCCATGGCTTTTCTCTTTCTGAGGGCCTGGTTGAAGCAAAGATTAAACTGCTCTAAGACAAGCCCACAACTCAGCCCAGACAGGATTTCCTCTGATAAAGTCCCACCAAAGATGTGACACAAAATCACTATTTAAGGCATTAAAGTGGGTGATAAAAAACATTAATGGAAAAAATAATATGGGAAAAATAATACCAGGGAAAAAACCAGGCCAACTTGAAAACAAATTGTTTATTCAAAGGACTGATTATAGAGCTGGTTAGATTCAGCTGAAGAGACCATTGGAGAAGTGGATCATATATCTGAGGAGTTTTCCCAAGTGGCAGCACGGAGAGCTTGAGGTCTAATTAGGAATCCTGCCGCAAAGAAGGAGCAAGAACATTTTCAAAGAACAAAGTGGCCTGGGGTTTTCCAGAATTTATGAAAAATGTGAGCCCTCAAGCTCAGGATGCGTAATGAGTCTGAAAAAGATAAAGATACATGCCTAAAAATATTTTGTTGAGTCTTTAGAACCCCAAAAGTGAATCTTAAAAGTTCTGAGAGATTTTTTTTTTTAGAGGTGTCATAAAGGAACAACAAATGAATAGTGAGTTTCCCAATAATAACTCCTCCTCCCCCACCAGAAAGAGCCAGAAGACAGGAAGACAGATAAAATAATATCTTCAAAGTGGTGAGAGAAAAGGACGTCAGCATGGAATTCTGTATTCAGCTAATCCATTCATGAAGAGTGCGGGTGGAATAAGGACATTATTGCAGGTCTGTGAGGACTTGAAAAAGTTGATCCAGAGCTGCTCATTGCTGAAAGGGCTGGTCAAGGATGTACTTTGGAAAGAAGGGGGTAAGCTGCAAGAAGCAGTGGTCCGCGAATAAATTGGTCAACATTTAGGGAATGCACACATAAACTGTCTGAGGAAAAACGAGGAGTAGGTCTGGGGTGTGATGGAAAAGGGGAGGATGCATCAGGTTGGAAAAGGGGCTCATGTCAGTTGGAAGGGCACCAGACGTCAGACCTTCTCCAGTTCTGCTGCTGTTGAGGATGTGGCTGGAGACACATGAAATGAGGTTAGAAATATGGAAGGGACAAAACATTTTGATTAGGGATGCCTGGGTGGCTCAGTGGGTTAAGTGTCTGCCTTCATCTCGGGTCATGATCTTGGGGTCCTGGGATGGGAGCCTTGAATCAGGCTCCCTGCTCAGCGGGGAGCCTTCTCCCTGTGCCCCTCCCCCCCACTCATGTATGTGTGCACGCATGTGCTCTCTCAAAATCTTTTTTTTTTTTTTTTTTAATTTTATTTGACACAGAGATCACAAGTAGGCAGAGCAGCAGTCGGGGGGCGGCGGGGAGGGGAAGCAGGTTCTCTGCTGAGCAGAGAGCCCAGTGCGGGGCTCGATCCCAGGACCCTGAGCCCATGACCCAAGCTGAAGGCAGAGGCTTAACCCACTGAGCCACCCAGGCGCCCCTCTCTCTCTCTCAAAATCTTTAAAAAAACTTTTTAGTTACAAGTTCAGTAGTCACTAAAAAAATAGTAAGAACAGCATGTATTAACTTCCAAACACCATAGAGGAAAAGGAGATAAAACCTTAATAGTCCAATAGATGCAGAAATAAAGGGGGTTAGGGCAGAATAAGCAAGGAAGAAGGATTATAAATAGGAATGACAAAATAAAGGTTTAAATGAGTCCAATTATATAGGAAATCACAATAGGCGTTGATGAATTAAACCTACCAGTTAAAAAGACAAATTGCTACATTGGTCTTAAAATAAAATCCAGCTTTATGCTATTTTTAAGAGTTCTACTTAAAACATACGAACACAGAAAGGTTGAAAGTAAAGAATAGAAAATGATTCTAGGCCAATATTAACCTCCCAAAAGTTGATATAACTTTTTAAATAATCAGACAAACTAGACTTTCCTGGGGAAAAAGAAGTTCATTTTTAGGGATAAAGAAGGTCACTATATAATAGGGGGAAATAGCAGAGGCTGTATCAGGAAGGTGTAACAATGCTGACCTGAAGTTCAGCTAATGAGATGGCCTTCAAATAAAGCCTACATTGACAGATTTCCAGGAGAAACCGCTGAGTCCATGATCATGGTATGAAATATTAAGAGTTCTCAATAGCTATTAGATTGAGCTGGCAAAACAGGGTTCTATAAAACATTTTTAAGCTCAAACTAAGGATACGCTTAGAACCCTACACTCCAGAGTACACGCATATTTATAAAAATTGACCACAGTCTAGCAAAATATACCAAATACCATAGTCTAAATCAGTATGTTGAGCCTCAAAATCAATTTAATTGGTTACAAAAAACCTTTTCAAATGTTTTAATGGTGTAGAGAATACTGGTGCATCTGTGTACTAGTATTATTTCATGAAAGCTCATTATTTATATGTTGTATGTCACAATATACACACACATATACAAATGCTAATGTGTATGTTTCTGCATCCTGGGTCATGGAAAAAATTATTAATATGTCTGGATCCTGGTTAAAACTCTGAAAGCTTTGTCCCATATCACACAGAACAGAGTCTGTGATGACAGCACAGTTAAATGAGGAACTGTCAATGATAATTCAAAACTCCCCAGTGTTAGGGGAGTTAAGGACACAGCTACCTCACAAGTCTGTGAAAATAGTGTGTGTGTGCTATAGCTTGTAAGATGAAGCCACAGCAGTACTTAGAGGAAAATTTATTGCCTTAAGTATTTGCTGCAAGAAAAAAGAAAGGCCTGGAAATTAATAAATGTCTTATGTCAGAAAGTTAGAAAGAACAGAATAAACCAATAGAAATGAGAAGAAGAAATAATGAAAATTAATTGGGTATGCTGGATCACAAACCAAAAGGCTGGTTCTAGAATCATTGAAATTGAATCATCAGTTTATAACAGCCAAGACCCGGAAACAACCTAAGTCCATACACAGATGAGTAGATGAAGTTGTGCCACACACACACTTGCACACATACTCATGTGTGCCCGCTCACCATGGAATATTATTCAGCCGTAAGAAGGGAAACCTTGCCATTTGTGACAACATGGAGGACCTTGCAGGCCTTATACGAAGGGAAACAAGACAGAGGAAGACAAATTCATATGATCTCACATACATGTGAAATCTGAAGGAAAAAAAAGAACAAAAAACAACAACAACCCAAAACCAGTTTCCTAGAAAAAGAGATGACATGTGGTTACCATGGGCAGGGGGAGGGGGAATTGCAGCAAGAGGGTCAGAAGGTACAGACACCCACTTACGACATAACTCCATGCCAGGGATGTACCAGACAGCATGATGACTAAGCTAACATCGCTGTGTGTGGCGTGTCTGAACGTCGTTAAGAGAGTAGAAGCTCTCCTCACAAGGAGGAAAGAATGTTTTTCCTTTTTTTTTCTGTCTTGTTTTTGTCTCTATATGAGGTGATGAGTATTAACTGAACTTAGTGTGGGAATCATTTCTTTCTCCCTATATATGTCAAGGCATTGTGCTATACACCTTACACAGAACTGTCCTGTGTCCTATCTCAATAAAACCGAGTGGAAAAATTAAATTAGCACTTAAAATTCACCTCCCTCCCTCTTTCCCCCACCACCAAGAACAGAGCTGGGAATACAGATCTTGACAGTTTTACAGGCAGATTCCACCAAACCTACAAAGAACAGGGGGAAGGGGACCATCCTTAGCTCATTTTATGAGCTGTGGGTGACCTTGCTACCAAGATCACATAAGAACTGGGTCATAAGAATGACACCTGATTTCTCTCACTTATGAGCACACATGCAAATCTCACAAAAAAAAAAAAAAGTGAACAAATCTAGTGATACATTAAAAAAAAAAAAAAGGCCCAACATCAAGAAGCGTTTATACCATACGAACCATCTGTGAGTTAACATTAGAACATATATTATTGTGATTCAACCCATTTCAGATTAGAGAAAATGTCAAGTGGTAAAGAAAAAGCATTTGCTAACATTCAGTACCCAATTGTTAAAGAAGAAGAAGAAAAGAAAAGGGAACTAGGAATTCAAGATAGCTTAACCTGATGAAATGTTTCTACCAAAAAACCTATGGTCAGCATGGCGTCTGATAGAAGTGGAGACTCAGAGGTGAGCCCAGTTAGCCCCCCTCCAACCCCAATCAACACCACTTCAGAGCCCTGTGACACGAGAGCTGGGGTGGTAGAAAACGAATGGTCACAGTATTTTTCACAATATTTGAAAACCATCAGACATAGAGGGGGTGGCGCCTGCGTGGCTCAGTCAGTTAAGCATCTGACTCTTGATTCTGGCTCAAGTCATGATCTCAGGGTCGTGAGATGGAGCCCCATGTCTGACTCTGGGTATGGGTGCTTAAGATTCTCTACCCCCCACCCCGTCCCTTCCCCACTTCTTATTCTCTCCTCTGCAAAAAAACCTTAGGAGATGGTAGTCCTGATGTGGCCGTATCTGCTAGGGTCTCTGATTTATTGTCACTTTGTTTTAGTTTTGTATCTTCCTAGCTGGTCACCTTGTGCCCAGAAAGTGAATCTAGAGACTTGCTCTCTTGGACACCCGCCCAGCACACCCCTGCCTCACTAGTCTCCCTTCCCCTGGCCCACAGCAGAGGAGCTGCTCAGTGATGAGACCCGGCCCTGGGGGTGCTTTAAAGGGTCTCTTCACAAAACCTACTCAAATCCCAATTGCCCTAGGAATGGAAGAAAATCCATTCTCTCAGGACCCTCAAGGTAAGTCAGTGAGTTTCCACCAGCTGAGCCTGGGAGTGGTCCCCAAGCCTTTGGTGGCCTCTTGCTTCCTTCCCTCCTGGAACCTTGACGTTTCTGCTCTACACTCTTAAGTGTACTAGCAATAGTAAGTACAAGCACCTAGTTTATAGACCTCTCCCAAAGCCATCGAACATAGGTTCTCTGTGGTCAGCCCATACAAGATGTGGATGGTCACATAGCTGGCCCTGTTCTTTGCCCAGTTGGGCCTGGCCTGTGGGAAACCCAGAGAGACATTCCTGCTGGGGAGCCTTTTGTGACAGCATGAATTTCAGAAGCAAAGCCCCCAGAATGCTGGTGTCAAGAGCACACTTAGGAGGCAACCCTGGTGTTCTCACCCCTGTGAGTCTGGGATCTCTCCGTGATGTTCCTGCCCCACCCAAGCCAACTGCCGAGCAACAAGATGGCTGCCTCTCCCTTGGCACTCCTTGCTGTCTGTGGGGATATGGCCTTCACTGTAAATGTTTCGGGGTACTACTTATCAAGACTAGGGCTTTTCATTTTTCCTGTGAAAGATTTCTTTTAACGAAATTCTAACTCAGAAATTAGTGGTGGGGAATAGGGTTTCTTTTTCGAGCAGCCCGTTCTGCCAAACTTGGAAGACATATCGGGCTGCCATCAAACATACATTTGTGTGTGCAGCAGAGGAAGAAATATTCTCCCCAGCTTAGCTTTGTGGAGTCTGTGCTCCTAACAGAGGATATATTTTTGTATCCCATATTGGCCTAACTTGAGTAAGATTCAAGGCGATTTTTTTCAGCCCTGGCTCTTCTGCCTCCACCACAAGGTTGCCCCAATCCTACAATGCTCAGCAGGAAACAGACCCTGCTTTGTAAGAGCCTGGTGACCGCGTCAGCACCGTGACCCTCCTGCAGCTCCCCGGGAGACAGCTCTTGGAGGGTAGTTGCTGAGAAGCTGCTTGGGGCTCATGGCGTGACTCAGACCCCTGGCATCGCACTGCCTCAGAAGAAGGGGAGTGTGTCAGAGGACTTTTGTCATCAGAATAGACTCCTACAGTAATTATAATGTGGTGTTTGTACCTGAACTTGTCTGTGTTGGCAAAGTTTGGAGAGGTCCTTGTGAGGACCCAGAGTTCTAGTGGATGGATGTCCACCGAGACTGTAGAACGTTCCACACCTTCTTGTCCCTGCCCTTCCATCCACTGGATTCCCTCCAGGACCGAGTAGGGTACAGTTTCCTTTCCCATACCTCGTTTGTGAGTGTGTTCCTAGAAAGGCTAATTTGGGACACCCTCTCCTGAGGGCACCTGGCTGTGGCTCCCACTGTCAGAACCCACAGCCAGAGGTCAGAATCCACTTGCCCAGGGTTCGAAGGCTCCATGAATCCACGTCACACTTCACTTGTGAAGGTTATGGCTGTGATAAAGAGGTTCCCTGGTCCTGCAGACCCAGGGTGATAGTCAGGGGGAAATAAATGTTTTAGCCACAGCTGATGGGGGTTACGGCTGGGGGAGCACGGGCCATGGAGTTTTTGTCACGAGTCCCTTAAACCCTGTTCTAGCAAGGGACTTATTTAGAAAGTGAAATTTTGTGTGTGTTCTGTGATGAGAATGATTCTTCTTTGAACTTAATGTTGAGACACATAAAACAATCTCTTCTCAGTCCTTTCTTTAAAATGCCCTACTGTGAGAATTTGGATTTTGTGATTTTTTTTTTTTTTTTGGAGAGATTTCCCACTCTCTTGCCGTCCCCAACAGATGAGGAATCTCAACTGACAAGCCTGGACCTGGCCTGCCCCAAGGTCTAGAGATTTGCAGGGGGTGGGGGTCATGCCAGGAAGGGAGCCTGTTGACCTCTCTCCTTCTGCGCCCTCCTCCCTCTTTCCACCTTAGCTTGTCTGCCTTCTTACACTTGTCTTCTGTTCACTAATTCCACCACTGCTCCTCTTTACGGGGGCCTAGGATCTGTTCAGGGGACTGGGACTATGATAGTAGCATCAAAATTAGTTGATAAAAGATGGATGGATCCAAATAAGTAAGCCTCTTGGGGCTCCTCACTGAAGTCGGACCCAGCCTGGGCAGGCAGCCAGGAAGCTGTGGACTGGTCCACAGGCAGTGAAAAGAGGTGGCTTGTGCTCTTGGTTTGGAAAATGTCATCAGGCAAAGGGCTCCCTCCCTGGGGTGAGGATTAGGTCTGATGACAATGGTTTCCCTTCCTCTTTGCAGCCTGCAGCCATGAAATTCCACACCTGGGGTCTCTTATTTGGTGTACTTTCCCTGACTTCCTGTTTCCTAATGTGCAGATTGCAAATATTGTCACTCCTGTGTGTGTGTGTGTGTGAGAGAGAGAGAGAGAGAAGTGGGGGAAGGGAGAGGGAGCGGGAATCTTAAGCAGGCTCCATGCCCAGGACTAAGCCTGCCTGACTCAGGGCTTGATTTCACAGCCCTGAGATCATGACCTGATCTGAAATAAAGAGTCCGACCCTCAATCAACTCCACACGGGCACCCCACAAGTTTTGCAACTCTTTAGGAACTATCCTGAGGGCCATTTTTTTCTCAACAAATTTTTGATCGCTTTCCAGGATTCTGAAGGATTGTCTCTGACCCTTGGTCATCGCGTTTATCACAGCACTGGGGAAGGGAGACAACAGAGTAGAGATGGTGTGCCAGGGGCAGAGCGCATGCAGTTGAAAGCCTGTAGAAGGACTTGGTTTAGTTTACATGGCATTTTTATTTTTAATCCATTGATTTCACTTTAGGAAAAAAAAAAGATTTCTAGACTAATTTGAAAAAGTAAGCGATATCTCAACATGGCGCTCACATTTCTACAACAATCAGCTATAGCTGGGTGACGCTTTCCCCCTAATTTGCTGGGACATTCTTGCCACAGTCCTCACCACTCCCCATTGCTCACCCCTGTCCATGCATGTGTTTATGTGCATCTTTGACCCCTGCAGTAGAGAATCTATCGAATTGTGATTGGGACTTCTGAGTCTCCAGGGTATTACATGTCTAGACCTGTACACTGCTGATGCTCTATTGCTTCCTATCCTAGCACTAATGGGGGCTGCTCATATCTTGCATAAAAACTTATATCTGGGGGTGCCTGGGTGGCACAGTCAGTTAAGCATTTGAATCTTGGTTTTGGCTCAGGTTGTGATTCAGGGTCATGAGATCGAGTCCCCGTGGGGCTTCAGGATCTTGGGATTGAGCCCCACGTCAGGCTCTGCATGGAGTCTGCTTAAGTTTCTTTGTACCCTCCCCAGCCTGTGAGTGCATGCTCACTTGCTCTCTCTCAAATAAATAAATCTTTTTTTTTTTTTTTTAAAGGTGCCTCACTTCTAAAGAGGGGCAGGAAGGAATGTATGACATCAGAGATTGCAGGAATTTGTTTCTTCTTTGAACTTACCAGTCTGAAGAATTAGTGAAAGGTTAAGTTTGGGGGTAGGGATGAGGATGGAAACTAATAAATGCTACAGTTTCTGCAAAAAGTAATCTACATGTATGTACTTGGCAGGTGAAAGGAAAGCAAGCCAGGATGGATATTTACGACACTCAGACCTTGGGGGTTGTGGTCTTCGGTGGATTCATGGTTGTTTCTGCCATTGGCATCTTCCTCGTGTCAACCTTCTCCATGAAGGAGACGTCCTATGAAGAAGCCCTGGCCAACCAGCGCAAGGAGATGGCGAAAACTCACCACCAGAAAGTGGAGAAGAAGAAGAAGGAGAAAACAGTGGAGAAGAAAGGAAAGACCAAGAAAAAGGAAGATAAACCTAATGGGAAGATACCTGACCATGAGCCAGTCCCCAACATGACCATCCTTCTCAAAGACCCAATGCGGGCACCTGCAGTGGCCATGGCTCCAACCCCAGTCCAGTCCCCCATGGTCATTGCCCCCATAGCCACGGTACCAGCCATGCCCCAAGAGAAGCTCGCCTCCTCCCCTAAGGACAAAAAGAAAAAGGAGAAAAAAGTGGCAAAGGTGGAACCAGCAGTCAGTTCTGTAGTGAATTCCATCCAAGTTCTTGCCTCCAAGGCTGCCATCTTAGAAACTGCTCCCAAGGAGGTGCCTATGGTGGTTGTGCCCCCAGTGGGTGCCAAGGCCAGTATCCCCGCCACTGGCACTGCACAGGGTAAAAAGGCAGAGGGAGCCCAGAACCAGAGCAAAAAGGCAGAAGGAACCCCCAACCAGGGCAAAAAGGCAGAGGGGGCTCCCAACCAGGGCAAAAAGGCAGAGGGAGCCCAGAATCAGGGCAAAAAGGCAGAGGGAGCCCAGAATCAGGGCAAAAAGGTAGAAGTGGCCCCAAACCAGGGCAAAAAAGCAGAGGGGGCCCAGAATCAAGGCAAAAAGGCAGAAGGAACTCCAAACCAGGGCAAAAAGGCAGAAGCGGCCCCCAACCAAGGCAAAAAGACAGATAGGGCCCCCAACCAGGGCAAAAAGGCAGAGGGAGCTCCCAACCAGGGCAAAAAAGTTGAGGGGGCCCAGAATCAAGGCAAAAAGACAGAAGGGGCACAGAATCAGGGCAAAAAGTCAGAGGGGGCCTCCAACCAGGGCAAAAAGGCAGAGGGGAGCCCCAATCAGGGCAAAAAGGTGGAAGTGGTTCAGAACCAGAGCAAAAAGGTAGAGGGAACCCCCAACCAAGGCAAAAAGGCAGAGGGGTCCCAGAACCAGGGCAAAAAGGCAGAGGGGTCCCAGAACCAGGGCAAAAAGGCTGAGGGGACCCAGAACCAGGGCAAAAAGGCAGAAGTGGCCCAGAACCAGGGCAAAAAGGCCGAGGGGGCCCCTAACCAGGGCAAAAAGGAGGGAACCCCAAACCAGGGCAAAAAGGCAGAGGGGACCCCCAACCAGGGTAAAAAGGCAGAGGGGGGCCCCAACCAGGGCAAAAAGGAAGGAACCCCAAACCAGGGCAAAAAGACAGAAGGGACCCCCAACCAGGGCAAAAAGACAGAGGGGGCCCAGAATCAAGGCAAAAAGGCTGAGGGGGGCCAGAATCAGGGCAAAAAAGCTGAGGGGGCCCAGAATCAGGGCAAAAAAGCCGAGGGGGCCCAGAATCAGGGCAAAAAGGCAGATTCCGTTGCTAATCAGGGCACAAAGGCAGAGGGTGTTGTGAGCCAGGGGAAAAAAGCAGAGGGGGCCCCCAATCAAGGCAAAAAGGCAGAGGGAACCTCAAACCAGGGCAAAAAGTCAGAAGGGTCCCCCAACCAGGGCAAAAAGGTGGATGCGTCTGTCAATCAGGGTAAAAAGGCAGAGTCAGCTCCTATCCAAGGCAAAAATGCAGATATGGTCCAGAGCCAAGATGCACCAAAGCAAGAAGCTCCTGCGAAGAAGAAGTCTGGTTCAAAGAAGAAAGGTGAGCCTGGTAAGTAGTTCTGATATCTCTGTGAACTTGGTGGGGGAAGCTATCCTTCAGTAGCCTATGGATTCATTCTGGGGGAGCCTTATGTATCAGTTAGCTGTTGCCATAGCAGAGCTGCATAACAAACATTCCAGAATTTGGTAGCTTACACCAGCAGTCATTTATTCATGTTCATGCTTCTGTTGAACTGGCTGAAGGTTGACTGATCTGGGTTGTCTCTGCTGAGTGGCTCATGTTTTGGCTCCTTGCTGCAGGTTGAACCTCAGTCTGTTGCACATGGGTTCCTTCTGGGCTCTAGCCTGAGGCCTCAGGGATTCTGGAGGGCAGAAGCCCTTCTCATGGTGATGGCAGAGCTGTGAAAGGATACATTTCAAGCCAGCATCCTGTTGGCCCGAGCAAGTCATGTGACCAAGCCAGCAGCAAGGGACAGGAAGCCCACTTTCTCCAGTGGGCCAGACTGCTACATGGCGTTGGAAAAGGTGTGAGGAAAAGAAAGGAATTGGGAATAGTAATTCCATCTGCCATGCAGTCTGGAACACTTCTGTGTCTGGGCAGATCTTCGAGGCCTGTGTTCTACCAGCCCGTTCTGTCGCTAACCTCACGTGGTACTCATGTCTGTGTGTTTGTTAAATGAATAATGGCAGGGTGTTTTAAAGGAGCGGTGGCATCCAACCCCACCCCACCCCCAGTTTTTCCTCTTCCCTATCCCAGTTACTTAGTGGGTCATTTTATGTACTTCTCAGATAATACAAGATAATACAGAACAGTAATTTTCTGTTATGTTTTGAGTGCATATTACTAGAGAAATTGGGCCAGTGAGTTCCGGTTTCATGTTCATCATTCATTTGATACGGTAGTCTTGCATTTTCTATTCTTTCTTTCTTTCTCCTCCCCCTTTTTTTTAAAGGTCTTTGAATAGGGGTGCCTGGCTGGCTCAGCTGGTAGAGCATGCGACTCTTGATCTCAGGGTCATGAGTTTGAGCCCCATGTTGGGCATGGAGCCCACTTAAAAAAAAAAAAAAAAAAAAAAAGACTGACTAGTCATTAGTTGTTTTGGAAAATTAATTGCATTTGTCTTAATGAGGCATCTTAGGAGATCTGAAATGTGTGGGCCTGTGCTTGGTAGCGCAAGGCCTTGTGTTTTTAGCTGGGTTTCCCTTTCTTACCCCTTTGTGAAGCTACATTCACTTTTTCCAGGTTTCCTCCTCCCCCAGCTTTGGGGGGGTATACCTTGTGAGGGGACCCTGTGCTGTGTGAGCAGCTCCAGGCTCCTGCTGAAGGTCAAGGATCAGCCCACCTGGCCACACGGGTCGGATCAGCCTTCCAAAGCCGTTTGAAAATCCAGATATTTAGCATCAGTCTGCCTCTGCACGCTGGAGGAAAGGCACACTGTCTTGTCTTTAAAGTGGTGTTCCACTTGACCCAGGAACAGGGTACTTGAGGCATGAAGACAGGGAGGGAACCAAGAACTGGCCTGTGTTCTGTAAAGCATGAGGTATGCTCAGAATAGAGCTTGCTGTGTCCTCTAGCCATTGTTACTGTGTTCGGCTTTAGACATGAAGTAAGGCATGGAATAGGTGCTTATGTTAGGAAGGAGGGCAAATGGTACTAATTTCCAGGTAATAGAGAGCCTTGTTTGGAGGAGGACCTAACTTTCTGACCTGTGTGAGCCCACATGGCAGCTTGCTGGTGTACAAAGCAATTCGGACAGAGAAAAGAAATACCATGGCTGGGATAAGAAAGATGAAATACTATGGAATGTGGCCAGTGCACCTGAGCCTGGCATTTGATGGACTTTTGATTGATTTGAATGCAACCCTCGACTAGCTCTCTGGTGCCCACAGTTCAAACTTCATGGCCCTGGAGCCCTCCCTGGCCTGAGGCAGGGTCTCCTCTATTCAGAGAAGGAACTCCTTCCTTTCCCTAAGCTTCTGCTCCTCCTCAGCAGGCAGCATCCCCCCAGTAGCCTAGGCTCCCCAGTTTCTGGATGCCCAGGGCCAGCCCAGCCCAAGTTGTACCCTTGAGTGCACAGGACCCTGGAGAAACTGGGGGTGGACAGGCCATGAACAGACACCCAGAAGCTCACCCGCAGCCCACAGACTAGAAGGTCAAAGGCAGGTGGCCAGGGCTGACTGCTGCCCCCTGAGCCAATGGAGGACCATGGGATGTGTAGTATGACTGCATGAAAAGAACGTGGTCTGCTTTCCACTAGACAACACGGTCATGGCTGCAAGACCAGAGCCACAAATGCTAAATATGAGTCCGATTAATTCTGGAGCACGAAACTCCATGTATGAGAGGTCATTGCAGCAGAAGGCTGAGCCCCACTCTGTAGGCAACTGGGAAAATCCATGCTGTCCATGGACTTGTTCTTCAGACCCTCAGTCTCCACAGCTTCTGGCTAATTAGAAACACAGAAAGAAACCAGATTTGCCAGAGAGGCAGGAATATCACTGCAAATGCCTCAAGGCTCCCAGAGTGGAGAAGGGTCTGGATGGCTCATCACTGACCTCTGACTTCAGAGTGCTTCCTCAGAGCAAGTCCTGAACTGCATGTCTGTATTTGGGAACACCAGACCCCCAAACTAAGGACAAAACACACACCTCACTCATTCTACCCTTGGGCCCACGATCACTTACAGATAAGAGGAGTGAAGCCGCTGGAAGCCAGCAGAGACACACCATCTTGCCCTGGCAGGGACTCAAGAGGTCCTTACTGTTCCCCTCCCCTACACCCCCATCTAGCAAGCTCTGGTCCTGAGACCAATGGCATTAGCGTCTCTTGGGAGCTGGTTAGAAATGCAGAGTCTCAGGCTCCACCCAGAACTACCGAGTCAGACTCCCTCTGGACAAATTCTGCAGGTGATTCATCCGCACGGCAAAGCTGAGGAAGCACTGCACTGGGGGAAGTTTCCAGAATTTCTGAACACAGACTGTCTTAGGAATAGTTGGTATTGGCGCACAGAGTGGTCTGCATCTGCCCCAGGGGGTGGGGGTTGGGGTTGGACTCGAAGATGGCTCTCCACCCAACCACAAGAACACAAGGCTGAGATCCCACCGTGCACACTTGGGAAAATGAAAAACGAAGTGTTAGTTTCTACCCCATGTCCCTAGACTCTCATGCTCCCTCTGAAGAATGAAGAAATTCACCTCTCAGGTATCCTATCTCCACTGTACATGATACTGTCTGTGGCTGGCGCTTCCTTCTGTGTGTCTCTGACCATCTATGCCACTGCTTTTGCGGCGAAGTGCCCCCTCTTGGCCTTTGCAGTCTTCTCATTGCAACATCGGAGAGAAGTCCCATCTCCCATCATCCAGGCCGATCCATGTTAGTTTTGGCTGTCTTGATGTTTTCCAGGGTTTGCTTTCTTTTTAAATTAAGTTTAATTCATCGAGCCCTTACATTTTTAGAGGGGTCCAGTCTAAGCAGACTCTTGCAAATCTTAAACATGCTGCCCGAGACCAGAACATTTCTTCCCCGCTGTTGACATGATGCTCCCTCCCCTCACTGGTCTGTAGTCACCTGTCACCCGTGGCTGCCTTCCCTGGATTGTGCAGGGAAGGGATGTGCAGGGAAGGGCATGGCCACCTGCACAGTCAGTTCTTTTGGACACTGCTGTTCTCAGCCAGAGCAACCAGGAGAGGAGAGGCCTGTGAAAATGAGCACGTCTCTGCAGCCCTTTGTTAGCACCACGCAGCTCATCTCGTGCCATGTTCTGTCTGCCTATATCCCGAGTGGCGTGGGGCATGGCCCCATTGTCCTCCTTATCCCAGTGCGATGTGACAAGTGAGGTCATGGAAGCTGCGGCCAGCCCATGGCACGTGGCAGATCAGCAAAACCTGCAAAACGTGCCCCGGAGCTGGGGGCACCACAGACGAGGGTGTGTCCGCAGTTGTCACCAGGTGGGCCCAGCAGGGTCCTCGCCGACAGGCACCCCAGAGAGAGACAGGGCAGGTGTGGAGGCGGACTCGGGACGTGCTTCTACAGGCCCAGCTTGGAGCTCTTCCAGCACTTCCGATCTGTTTTTCCTACAAGAACAAATCAGGGCCACGTGGCAGCTTTTTACTGCTTGTCATGGCCATTTTTGACAGTGAACACCTGCCTTCTAATCCATGCTTTAAAAATGTATTATTGTATAAATAACGTCCTTCCAGCAAACAAAATACGAGCAATACAGAAGTGTGGAAGGTGAAAGACCGAGTCTTTCCACTCCATGCCTCTCCTCACCCTTTCCCGGGGGAGCCCGGGAGACGTTCTGCTCAATACCGCAGCACACCCAGATGGGGCCTGCGGGGCACACAGCTTGGGGGGCTTGCTTTGCTTACCAGGGTACTGGTGACATCGTTTCCTACTGTACCTATGGGGCTGCTCCCTCCAGCTCCATCCTGCTTCAAAGCAGCAATGTCTCGTTTGTTTATTTATTTATTTATTTATTTATTTAAAGATTTTATTTATCAGAGAGAGAGGGGGGGAGAGAGCGAGCACAGGCAGACAGAATGGCAGGCAGAGGCAGAGGGAGAAGCAGGCTCCCTGCTGAGCAAGGAGCCCGATGTGGGACTCGATCCCAGGACGCTGGGATCATGACCTGAGCTGAAGGCAGCTGCTTAACCAACTGAGCCACCCAGGCGTCCCTCATTTGTTTATTTAAATGATATTTACTAGTGTGTGGTTTTTTTGGAAGGTGGATTTCTTTTTTTTTTTTTTACAATTTCAGAGAGAGTGAGTGGGGAGAGGGGTAGAGGGAGAGGATCTCCAGCAGACTACACTCAGCAGTCCAAGAGGCAGGGCTCGATCTCATGACCCTGAGATCGTGACCTGAGCTGAAACCAGGAGTCGGGTGCTCACCTGACCAAGCCACCCAGGCACCCCAAGAGTCAGCACCATGAATGCCATGGTGACGTATGTGTGTTAAAGTGTGAGCAGCTCTTTAGATACGGCATGGCCAAGTGGAAAGGCAGGTGCATTTTTAATTTAGGAGGACAGTGCTACATCACTCCCCAAAGACATTTCACGATTTCCTGTTCTCGCAGAGTGGTGACAGGCCCACATGAGTGTTTCCCAGAGCCTTGCACCCGACTTGACCTGTCCCATGGTGCTGTAGGAATAGCGATCACTTCAGGGGAGCATGAGAAACCCAGGGGTGCAATAAAGAGAAGGCACAGGTTCCTTTCTTATCATTGGCAGAAGAGGGAGCTCAGGGAACCGCAGAGAAGTAGCTATTTCCCCGCAACTAAAGCTCCGAGTGTGTGCAGCCTGCTTGCAGGCCTCGGCTGGCTCATTCTCCTGTTCGGTGTTTATTAGGAAAAGCTGTGGACCTCTTACAGGAAGTGCATTGTGTACCTGGTGGTGGTTTCTTGAAAATCTGTTTTTGCCCTCGGGCTCCGTCTTTACAGTACTTCTGCCAGCCTGCCTGCCCTGGGCTGCACGGGTGCTAACAGGCTGGTGAGCGGACGCTTTTTAGGTGAGCTGTTTCATCCCAGCGCCTGGAAGGGAGTCCAGGTTTGCACACTGCAGGCCTGGCCCCCCGATAAAGCAAAGACAGTCTTGGGGAATGTGGGGTGCTCATCTGCACACACTCCACACTGTCCGGCTTCTGCTGGAGTTCGGCATGCACACTGCTACTGCTGAGTGGGGCCCTCCCCTCCGGCACTGGCTTCAGCAGGGACCCCCTCCCCTGTCTGCGGCCTGTGTGCCCTGGGGTCAGAAGCTCATCGAGTCAGAGCCCAGGGGATCCCGGCCCACCTGCAGAAGGTAGAACCCGCTTTCAGACACCCCACAGTGACCCTGTTACACATACACACACACAAGTTCATGTGAGTGACAGGACCGTGGGTAAATTTTAGTTACCTTTCCTTTGCTTTCTGCATTTTCCATTTTTTTCGTGACCTGCGTTATTTTTTAGATGGAAAATTTAAAAAAACAAACTCCATTATTTGTCTGTGAGGCAAATAAACAGGCACTCACTGTACCAAGTGGAACTCCTCACCTTTCAGGCACCGTGAGGCAGCCCAGCCCTAATCATAGGTCCCTTGAGCATCTTCCAAGCATCAGAAAGGAATGCTGCTCCTTCAGGGGTCGTCCAGGTCAAGGGAGGAAAGTGACCAGTTCTCCTCATGCACATCCCAGCCCCTGGGTGCCCAGTGCATTGTCATGAACTGAGCTGAGATGGAGTTAGTGGCTCCCACATCTGTTAAACTGGCAGGATCTTGGGGGAGGTGGGGGAGGCTCAGCTCCATATGGCGCAATCCCTCCCCCACCCCTGGCCTCTCCTCCCAGAGCAGGCAAAAATGCACAAATAGGAGCATGTTCTTTAATCTAATGAAGCAGGGGTCACCAGAGGTCAGGGCAGATAGGGAAGAATTTTCAGACACACTAGGGAAACTTTGCTGAAGGGGTCTGTAGCTTAGCAGAGGCCCTAATCTTAAACCATGTGACTTGATAGGTGTGACACCCCTTTCTTCCCACAATCCCACCCCCCCAGCACCTCCCACAATGACCTTCTTGCACTGTGTGTTTGCTGGGTCACCACCAGGAACGTGACACTATTGTTCTCAACCAGATACTTGGTTAGGCATGTGGTTTATGAAGCTCCTTTCCATGCATTTATCCCCTTATAGGTTTGTAATGTGGATTTGTAGGTTTACGTGCTTTTCCAAAAGCCGAAACCGAAGTTCAGCTCTCTTTTTTGAGACTTCCCAGAAGTCACATGGACAGCAGATGGTGGCAGGGACAGCCTCAAGCCTTCATGCCTCCATTTGAGGCCCCTCTCAGGCCAGGCCCAGCCCTCCTCGGCAGCCTCTCTTCAGCCCCTTAGGGCTGGGGTATAGACAGGTGTGTATTGAGATTGGGTCTGATACTCTTTTCTTATGAACTGTTTTTCAGGGTTTGAAGCTCTGAAATCTCTGTAGGGCTTTTGAGCCTTTGTTCACTTTCTGTGTAAGTTCTTCAAACCAAAATTTTCTTTTTTGAAAGAACAAAAGCATTGCTTCGGGAAGGAGCCGAATCAGTATGGCACTGCCATGTCTTAGAGAAGTTGCTGGATGACATTTTTCCAGAACTCTCCATTCAGTCATCTTAAAACATGGCAGTGCTGGCGCTCCCGAGGCCACCCTGAGGCAGCTGCGGTCAGGAAGCCCACAGGTGCACAAATCTTGTCTTTTCTGCTAAAAATCTCGATCATTATTTAAGTAAGGCGTGTTCTCCTTGGACCACCTACATGCCTGAGGAAGCCTGCGGAAGGATCTTGCCCAGAAGTCCTACAGGGCTTGTCTTTCTTTAAGAAGTACTGTGATGTTTCTCTTCTCTCTCTCTCTTTTTTTCCTCTGGGTATAAACTGGATTTTGTTGAAATTTGGAGGAAAAAAGTATAATGAGTAAAAGTCATTTAATCTATGGGATTTTTAAATTCCATGAGGTATTATTCAACACACAGCCTCTGGGATTTGTTAAGATTACTTTTTTTCTTCAAAGTGAAAGGCCGGATTCAAAGGCCCCCAGATTGGGCTGCTCTGAATATTTTTGGTACTTTGTTCCATACAGTTAAAATGCCAGATATTAGTATCTGTGGCAGACAAGGAGCATGGCTGCTTCTCTGGGGATTGGATTGGGAGGGCAGGGTGGCCGCTGGGCAGTGGCGGACTTCGCAGCCTGAGCTGGGCGTAGGGTGTGTGCGTGCTGCCCAGGAGCCGCTGCCCCTTGCCTCCAGTGCAGTCATTGGATCTTCCGTCCGGGGCCTTGTAAGGGCTGCTTTCCCGCAAACTCATATGAGGACCCTTCGCAGCCTCCACCCCACAGTTTGAAGCCAGTGGGAAGACTGCCGACATGCTGGCCAGTCCCACATCTCTAGAGAAGGGTGTGCTTGCTGGCTTCTCTGTGGTGTTGTGGGGGTGCCCTTTGTATGTGGGCCAGCAGGAGTCAGGAGCTTGTCTCCGTCTCTAAGTCAGATGGTTGCTTGTGCAGTGGTGGGCTTCAAGGAGGCACAGGGGAGCCCTTCCTGGGGCCTTCAATCCGAGTTTGGTTCAGGATTGGGGATGTCAGGGCCTGGAGGTCCTGAGGTTGGGGTCTGGCTTCCTGCAGTAGAGCCATGCGGGGCCACTGGCCTACACTGTTGGGGTGGCCCTTGTGCAACATCTGGACGCAGCAGCCATTTGGCCTGCATCTGTGTGTCTGAGATAGGACAGGCCTGCAGAACTGGCCTGGATGTTCCCTGAGCAAACGAGTGTTTCTGCTACTGGAGTTCTCTCTCAGCCCCCTACACCTCACCCCCGGGGCAGGTTCCACTGGCAGAGTCCCTAGATTGACACCTGGGCCTCTGTCCCCCTAGCACAGCTTCTTCAGTGCCCTTGAGCCACCGCCCCCACGCCCCCGGGATTTTCCCTCCTCTGCCCCTGCCTCCCGCCTTGTCCCCGCCATGTGTACAGGCACAGACCTTTCTCCCTACTGGCCGTGCTCCTTGTCTATGAGATAGAATCCAGATCCTTGGGACCTAGGAAGACATAGACCCACTCTAGTCTCCCTTCCCTCTGCTCTGAAGAGCAAGGCCCTTCCAAGCCTCGTTGCTTGTCCTTGCTGCCCCCACCTTGAGCCAGCCCTCGCCTTCTTGGCTGAAGCATCTCCTGCTTTGAAATCTCTCCTGGCACCACGGCTGCAGTTGCTTCCTTGGCAGCACGCCCTCCCCACGTTCCTCTTATGTGGATTGGCTTCGTGGTGCCCACGCGTCCCATGTCTCCTCTGCCTCTTAGCTGGTGCTTCCACCTCCAACTTACCCTCCAGGCCCAGCAGTTTGCTGGCTGTCAGGTATACCACGTGAGCATACTGTGGATGGTGACCGCTGGGACCGGCCCACCCTGGGCAGCCTGCACCCGCCGCTGACATTGAGCTGTTGCATGGCCTGGGCCTTCATTCCCTCACTGATGAGCAGCTGTTGGCACCGCCCTGCTGGTGGAATTAGCTAGACGTGCACTGGGCAGGAGCTGGAACGTTTCAGTAACTGGACACCAAGAGGGGCTGCTGCCGACGCGGTGCTGGGCCATGGAGCCCTGTAGGGTCCTAAGCACTGACACTGGCTGCTGGGGATCCCAGTAGTTACACGAAGAGAAAACTGTCCACAGAGGATCCCGTAGTTGACAGCACAAAGACACTCCTAAGAGGCTGTTTGCAAGACCAGTTTAATTTTTGGTGACTAAAGCTCCCAACAGGGCCACAGAAGGGCACCTTATTTTGGAATTGGAGGTGTTAACGCACATTATCTAGTGGCTCGTGCTCCTTGGCTGGGGGCCTGGCGGGGGCAGAGGGCTCCTTGCTTTAATAAACATGAGAGGGTGCGAATGGAGCCGTGCCCCCCATGCTCCCTGCCCACACAAGGCGGGAGCCACAGGGTCTTTGGGCTGTGCCGCTCTGTCTGTGGGCCTGGCTCCTGGGCACCACCTTTGTGTGACCTCTCTATTCCTTTGGTGGGAGTCAGAGGAAGGGTTGAGTCCCTTTAGCCCCCCTGAGCCCCTCCCTTTGTGCATTGCCTCTTTTGGGGACCGGGTGTGGTGGGGCCTGGGACCCTTCTGTGACTAGGGCTTGAAGGTGGCCCCGCTGGTTGATTCTGTGGTGCTTTTTATGCTGGGTGTTGTTCCAAACGTGTTGGGATTTAATCTTTGCAATGAGGCTGTGAGAAAGGAAAGATTATTACCCCATTTTGAAGATGAGGGAACTGAGGCCATGGGAGGTGAAGCAACTTGCCCAAGGACACACAGGCAGGCAGGAGCTGAGCTGAAATTTGAGCCCAGGTCACCTGGCTCAGGGCCCTTTTTCTGACCATGCTGTCCTATAGCCTGAGGGCAGAGGTGACTTGCAGGCTAGACCTGGCCCACAGATGTGTTCAACGCCACAGTGGTTTGATTAATTTCTTTTTCATTGAGGTAGCTGTCAGCAGTAAAGGTCTGGAGGTGACCCATAAAAAGATCTCGTTTCTGGCTTTCCCTGGCAAGTCCACATCTCTGAGAGGACTGCATGGGAGCCATCCCCCAGAGGACAAGGAACGCGTCTGTGGTCACCTCGCTCAGGAGGTCACTACCCCCACCCCACCCCGAGTCAGACCGGTGCCATTCTTGCAGGGCCTGGCCCCTGGGGCTGTTCACTGGGTCTCCTGCTGGATGGGTCTGGATTACTTCAGAGCCACCGATGAGATACTGATCCTGTCTCCCCACTCCTTGCTTTCCTGCTGCGTCCTTCCTCAAGGCCGCCCTGGCATTTCAGACTCACAGAGGTGGGCAAAGCACAGGACCATGAAGGAACAGGCCCTCGAGAAGCTGACCCCACTAGGATTCACTGTCTCATGGTCTTTAGCAAGTCGGCTACCTAATGGACGAGACGTTGGTCTTCGACAAGTTTTAGTGCCTTAAGATCTCATGGTCCTGAGGATTGTTTCTAGTCTTCACATAATTGCTGGAGATGCACAGCGCACGGGCGTGGGTTAGCTTGTTAGCACCTTTTTTGTTGCAGGGAGTCCGCTTGCCCATTTCCCAGACACGGACATCAAAATGAGCTTAGTGCCACTGGTTTGGTGAGAGGATCTTGAAATGCAGAAGTGAATGCAACTCACATGGGGTCCCCACGTTCTGGTTTCTACTTCCAAGTGCTTTTTTCTTTCATTTTTACTTCCCCAGCTCTGGGGAGAGTAAAGACGGCACCATTCTTACCTAAAAAACTGAATGGAAAATTGTAAAGTTGTGGCTCCCTAAATATTTAAAGGGGGCATCCATATGAACACAGGGACTACTATGGAAGTTTCTGTGGGGAGATTGGGCAAGGGGCAGGGGAGAGTTCAGTGTTGCTGTACGTAGCTTCGGATTGTTCAGTTGTTCAAGTGAACCAATGGCTTGGTTCCCTGATAAATCTAATAAAATTTAGTACAATCGGATTAGGAAGTTTGCATAAAGGTGAATGGCGCTTACAGAACACCCTTGGGAACATTCTGGGGTCTGTCTCCCTGGCCCTCCAGGAGGGTGCGCAGTCTGTCGAGACTGCCGAGTCTGTGAGGAAGCAGATCCATGGCAAAAATTAATCTATTAAAAATCTATTATATTTTATTGAACCCAGTTTGCCCCAAGTAGTATCATTTCAACATGCAGTCGATACGGAAAATCATTACAGATGTTTTACATTCTTTTTTTCCCCCTATACCAAGCCTTCAAAACCTGAGGTGCACTTGTACCTTGTAGCACACCTGGGTTCATGACAGCCGCATTTCAAGGGCCCAGGGGCCCTGCGTGGCTGGTGGCTGGTAGCTGGCATGGTGGGACAGTGCAGGAAGGGGGGACACTGTGCAGGGCTTGGCCTCAGAGGGGCTGTCCTGCCCTGTCTGACCCCAGCTGTGTCTTTGAAGAGTGGATGTCCCTCTTCTGGAAAACCTTAGCAGTAAGCATCTTTCTACAGGCTGAGGGGGAAACGCGGGGTGGGGGTGGGGGCTGTAAACCAAAATGCTAACGGTGGGGTTTTCTTCTAGTAGCAAACTCTAGAGGGGGGCTTTGCTTCTATTTTGGCTCTGCTGTAGTCAGAATGCTTTTTCTCGTGTGTATAAGTTTACCACTGAGATTATCTCATACACATATCTCAGTGAAAAGAAGAAAGGCTGAAGGGAGCGCGCACCCCACCCCCGCTTCATTTTCGTGACACCCTCGAGCTCTTACGTCTTTCAGCGTGGTTATTTTTACTCTCTCCAGCTTCACGGGGGTAAGAAATGCTACAACGAAGGTGCTCATAGCAACCAGCTCGCCCACACCCCACATTCCCCCCATTAAGGTATCATGCTAATTGCTTTGACTTGCGATGAAAATATTATGACTAGTCAGTGAAAATATTGTGACAGGCTAGAGAACTTAGGGTTGCCATGGAAACCTTCCCCATTCTTTGTCCTCAGTGAGGTGGGCTTAGGCGAAGGTGCCTCGGCAGGCCAGCCTCTCTCTCTTATGTCACTCTTCTGCGACACCCCAGTCAGTGGGCTGTGGGGCAGATCCGGGCATTTCGGAGCAGGGGTGCTGCCAGGTGGGGCACCTCGGGTTTCCCTATCCTGTCTTCAAGGCTGCATGAGAGCCTGCAGAGTGTGTGTGTGTGTGTGTGTGTGTGTGTGTGTGTGTGTGTGTGTGAGGGGACATCAGGAGCACTGCAGAAGTGACAGGTGGCTGTTGGCCCCTGACTCTGCCCTGCTGGAGCTCACTTACAGCCTGACAATTGGGCAGGTCCATTGTGAAAAGAACCAACCTCCCCTCTCCTAAAACCGGTCTTGGACTTCATGAAGCCGGAAATAGTGTTTGAACCCGGATGTGTGCGAAGAGCTTCCTTTTCCCCTGGACCACCGAGATGCAACCTGAGAGGCAGGAACCTTTGCTTTCCATCCTCCTCTCCTGACCACTGGGTTGTGGCTGTGAGGTCTTTGTGTATGAGGGGTCGTGGGGCCATAGGACTCAGTCATGGCTAAGGGCTAAACCTTGCTGGGCTGTGCAGGGCAAGAACTGGACCAAGCAGTTGGCTGGAAAAAGAAGGAAGGAAAAAAGCACCTTTGGGGAAAGTATGCCTTGCTTAATTCTGCTCAGTTTGATAATAAAATGTGGGGTGGCATCTTCCCTAGTCCAGGATAACATCCTTTCTTTCCTCAGGGACCTCTCCCCCTCTGCTCTCTTTGGGCACTTGGGAGGATGGTGGAGGACCTGTAGTGTGGTCTGCTTCTCAGTTCTCCGAAAAAGCGTGGGGTACCCATGGAGGCTCTGCCCTTAGCCTGCACAGCCCCAGCAGCCGGGAGGCCTTGGCTCAGCCTGGCTCCCTGCTGCTCTGAGGCAGAACCAGCTTGGTTGCTGGGGTCTGAGGGTAAGTCCCTGCTCCTTCTCTCTCACTGCACAGGGCCCCCGGATTCCGACAGCCCTCTCTACCTCCCCTACAAGACGCTGGTGTCCACGGTTGGAAGCATGGTGTTCAACGAGGGGGAGGCCCAGCGGCTCATTGAGATCCTGTCCGAGAAGGCTGGCGTCATTCAGGACACCTGGCATAAGGTGGACCTACCCTCCTACTCTTCCCTTAGGGGCCGGCAAGTTGCAGTTCTCAGCTGGGACCCCAGCCTCGCTTGAATGGTCCCGGGTGGGCTGGCCACGAGCAGCTTGCTTAGCTGCACAGAGGTCCTGAAACAGCCTCCGCTTGCCTATCTCAGCAGAAGCCTGCCACCCCTTCACAGGCTGCATGAATCACCCCATTACGCTTCGGCTTCTGCCTCAACCCGGCCACCAGCCTAGCCACAGAAACAAGAAGGCCATTTCAGGCCAGGGCCCGGGTCTGGTTCCAGATGCCTGAGGGTGAACAAGGCAGCAGGGGCCTGGTTGGTTTGTGGCCAGGGCTCTGGGGCAATAAAGATGGTGTAGGGACCAACTGCATGGTGGGGGGCCCTGAAGACTATCTCAGAAACCCCTTTCTCTGCTGCCCCTCCTGCCACTGGGGGCCTTCTCAGAGGCCAGCACCTGCCCGGTGGTGTTGGTGGTGAGTGAGCTGCCCCCAGGAGATGCTGTGTGGCACGCATTTGTTCCTTACCCAAAGTCGGAATTGTAGGTAATTTTGCTAGAGAATTTGTGGCACCTTTGTGGTTAATGAGGTCGGAGTTGATGTATCCTGAGAGCCAGACATGTGAACCCCTGCCCTGAGACCAGCGGGGCTTACTTCCTTCCTGGCCCTCGCCGAGGTGGGCACATTGTATGTCACAGGGGAGCTCCTCGTTCAGTGAGCTTGGGGAGGGAAGGATGTCTCCTGGCACGTGAGCCACTGGATGAGATCAGGAGGACCACTCCTCTAAGAGAACAGGCCCGGACCCACCTCAGGCCACTATCCCCATAGTAGGAGACCTCCCATCCCAAGGTCTCCAGGCTTCAGCTAGCAGCCTGAGGCTTCACATAGCAGCTACAGGTTGGGCACCAAGCTGGGAACGATGGCTCATTGCGCCTCCATGGGGTAGGAAGAGGCCCTGGCCACCATTGGTCCGAGTTTGTGGGAAACTCCATGCTCCTAAAAGCTAGCCCTGAGAACCGAAGCTTTGGTCTAAACAGCTCTTCTGTACAGTGGGCCTAGAGGCCTGGCACCCTGGGTAAGTCGAGGCCGGGGAGCTGTTCCCAGAAGCGTGTGCAGTCAGGTTAGAACCAGCTCATATAGAAGCCCCATCCCACTTGATCAGGCCCCTGCTATCTTGTCGTGGGTCCCAGTCTGACTGCTGGGGTGGGGGGACGTGGCCCCTTGGTTAATGCCACTCTGTGGGTACTTGTAGGCCACTCAGAAGGGCGATCCCGTGGCGATTCTGAAGCGCCAGCTGGAGGAGAAGGAGAAGCTGCTGGCTGCAGAGCATGAAGACGCGGCTGTCGCCAAGAGCAAGCTGAGGGAGCTCAACAAGGTACTGCTGCTTGCATGCCTGTCCTGAGTACCCCCAGGCCCCGGGCCGTGGGAGCGTGGGGTGGCATTCCCACCTTGGCTCCCTGCTTGGGCCTGCCGGCTCACCACTGCCTCCTGCAGTGGTGCATCTGGGAGCCTGATGCCCTGGAGCAGGTTCCACGGTGGTGGCCCCCCTCCCGTAACCATGGGACTAAACACAGGTGGACCTGAAGACGGGGGTTAGGGCCCTCAGGTCGTGATGGGCCATCTTTTTAGGGTATGCACCCTGAAAGGAGGTTGGGCCCAGCAGACACAGTGGTTTTGTTGAGAATGGGAACAAAATCTCGGGAGGGGAGTAAAGGAGCTGCTTTTCTCCCTTCTTTGCTTTCTGTGGAGCGGACCTGCAGGGAAACGGCCAACTCCTTAGTGGCAGCTGACGGCTTGCCCAGGTACCACTTGTACTTCCGGAATGATTGTCATGGGTCCGTGCCGCCCCTGAGGGCTGGGGGCATCATTCACGATGTGTCGGGACACAGGGCATAAGGGGCCACCCCCCCACCCCATGGCTGTCAGAACTCACTGGGCTTCTTCCCTTGCCTTTTTCCTGAAGAGAGCCCTACACACAGTTCAAAGCTGTCTTTTTCAGTAAAATTCTGTGGCTTGCTCTCATCCTCTCACTGCTCACCTGCTTCTCCTGTCCAGGCAGCAGGCCCAGGGACATGGCCCAGGACTGGTGATGTTCCACGCAATCTGGCCTGTGGCCCTTCCTCAGAGCCCCTCCATCTGCTTTTCAAGACTAGTTGGAAACAAGGCAGCCTGAGTTTCTGACCCCAGTTGGAGAGATGTAGCCCTGAGCCAGACAGTGAAGTTTGTGTGGTGGGGAAGGCAAGAGCAGAAGATGAGCCTTCTGGATGGTTCGTCTTGGGTCATGCTCTGCCAGCTGGACAGCACACCACTGGTTAAGTCTGTGGTTTCGGGGAGCCTTCCTTCTGTGTCCTGTTTCCGGACACAGCCATCCCTGTGAAATCTGTTGACACCTCCCCCCTCCCCCAGCCAAATAAAGTTCAAGTGAGAGGAAGTGGGAGCAAGTGTTCCCACAGCTGCTCGGCTGTGCCCGTGTCTGGCCAGCTCTTGTGTCTGCCCCCTTGAATTTAGGGTCAGCTGGAGGTGCGGTGAGTGAATGGGTGCAGCCTCAGACGGTCACAGTGCCCTGTCTCTTCTCCATTCCTGGGGTCTCTAGCCACTGTGGGCCGCAGACGCAAGGGGGGAATGTACCCCACAGGAGCCCCTTAGGTGCTTCCTTCATGCTGGACACTTACTACTCTCTCTCAGTGGTAGCCACTTGGCAAGAATTCCACACCCACAGCGGCAGTCCACCTGTAGACACCCTCCCCACGTCCGGATGCGTTCCAGCTCTCGCCCGATAGAGTAGCTCCCAGTCTACAAGCCACAGAGCTCTGTGAGACACGTGGGGACAGCCGCTGGGTGCTCGTCACCCATCTCGCTCTGAGGCGTCCCTCCAGGCCTGCCTTCCTTTACCATACCCGCCTCCCTGCAGCCCAAGGAGGCCCTCTTGGGCTTCCAAGTGCTAACGTGGTCCTGTGAGAGCCCTCTGCAAGCTCTGCCAGCGGCTCCTCATCCTCACACCGGAGCCTGCACCCCTGAGCTCCCGCTCCATCTGCTCCCCCAACACGTGGCTCTTTGTTGCCGCCCTTGGGCCTCTCCTCCTGCTCCTCTCTTGGCCTCCGAAGCCTTTCACTGCGTGGCTGGCTGGAAATTTCCCTCTTACCCATGAAGATTCCTTTAGCCTCCATCCCTCAAGAAGCCTTCCAGAACCCCATGTTCTTCTCCCAGTGCCACGGAGGCATCACTGCAGTCATGTGTCATTGTATGTCCCCTGTGATCCTAGCCACCTCGCTTGGCTCAGCCTAACAGGCTGCTTGTTAGTGAGTGGCCACTGAGGCCCCGGGCCAGCACATGGCTAGAGGAAGCCTTCCCAGCCCTGGGTGACATATCTCCCCCAGGGCTCTGTGAGATCAGCTGTAAAATGGAGATCGTGACCCCCATCTTACCGAGAGAATGAGTGAGATACTTGTGTGTGTCAGGGGGGATGCGCAGTGGTCTCCCGTTCCTGTAGTAGTCAGTGACGTGTCCCTTGGCGTGGACCTCACACTCCTGTGGGCGCTCTCCCTGGGCAGGGCCAGGAAGATGACTGTGAATGGTGAGGCCATGGGGTCCAAGATGGCCTCAGGGAAGGCTGGGCAACACACGCAGCTCTGAGCCCAGCAGCCACCCCATCAGCCTAGCTCCTCCCCCAGCCTCTGATTTGCTCCCATCCCAGCCCCGGGAGGGACACTCTGGCGCTTAGGGATAGGTCTCCCTGGCAGCCGTGGCCTGGAAAATGAGAGGATTTCCCAATTCTCTGGTCTCCTGCCCAGGAGAGGGATGGGACAGGGGCTGGAACTTGTGAGATGCTTGGTCACCTTGTCACCCAGGCTAGTTGGGCCCATACTGGGTAGTTGTCAGCCTGGGTGGAGGCCCGCCAGTCAGAGAGCACCCGGAGCCCCAGTGGCCTCTTTGCATCAGCCTCCCCACAATTGACACTTCCCATGGCTTCTGGCCATGGCCATTCTTTCAGGAATGACATAGACTCCAGCCAGCCCCTCGCCTACCCTGTGCTCTGCCTCCTCCTGAGGCTTCAGGTCCCTGGCCCAGCATCCTGTGCTCATTATGGGCCTCTGATGCTGAGCAGAGCAGATGCTCCCTAGGCTAGGGGGAGGACAGAGCAGCTGAGCCAGAGACCCAGGCTCCTGCAGGAGCGGGCTGACCCCCTAGTCATGGTGGGATGGGCATTGTCCCTTTCCCCACCCCAGCCATCAAGGCCCTGCCTCTTTGGTCCTGATACAAGCACTCGAGTAGGGCATTCCAGGGCCCAGATGTCCAGGACCCAGCCTAGCCAGCATGCCATCCCCTCAGCAGGGCCTAGCCAGTAGTCCAGGAGACCCCAAGACCATGTGGCATGTTTACACAGCTTCCAGCATCCCCTGCTTTTCACGTGGCCAAGGCCTGACATCAAGACCCCTACTGGTCAGGCCAGTAGGATTTTCCGCAGACCTCTCGTTGTCTCCTGCTGGCTCTCTGCAGTGGCCGACTTAGTGTGTCTGGGAACTCAGGGAGCAGTTAGGTGATGAGGTGATATCTGGGCTGTGAGGACATTGCCCCCCCCCCCCCCCCGCAACAAGCTCCCGAGTTCCCGCCCTCACTTAACTAACCGCCTCTCTGCCCTCTGCGCTCTCCTAGGAGCTGGCCGCAGAGAAGGCTAAGGCCGCAGCCGGGGAGGCCAAGGTGAAGAAGCAGCTCGTGGCCCGGGAACAGGAGATCACGGCTGTGCAGGCGCGCATGCAGGCCAGCTACCGCGAGCACGTGAAGGAAGTGCAGCAGCTGCAGGGCAAGGTGGGCGGGGCTGCGGGACCTGGGCTGTGGGCTGGGGTGGGCGGACCCCGGTGGGCGCTGGAGGACACCTGGTCTTCAGCCTCTGGTCTGGTTTTGGAGGGAGGGGCCGTTTCATTTGGCCAGCTCTGGTCTGCCTGCTGTGCGTGTGTTTCATGTCAACAGTCAGGAAGATAGAAAACAGACTGGAAAGAGCACTGTTTTTTAAAACTGCCTGGTCCTAAGTGGCTCTCGCCACGTCCCATCTCCGGGGTGCTGGTTGGTCAAGCTTTTGGCCTTCATGGGGCTCCACAGTCGTGCTGGCTCTGCTTTCTTCACTCAAGGTTGGGAGGACCCCTTGAGGCAAGAGGCATGAGCTGCCTGAGGCCAGCGGGGGCCACTTGCCCAGCCCTGCCTGTGGAGCCCCAGCCCAGAGCCTCGCGCCGCGACTGGAGCTCCATTTGCGGTGGGCTACTGCGTGGCTCGGGCTGCACCCCAGGAAGTCAATGGGCAGGAAACGAGACTCCCTCAGGGCCACTGTCAGCTGTGGCTTGTGGCTCTGTGCTTGGAGTCAGGGCACTTCATCTGGCTTTGTCAGAGGTGGTGTGCTCAGGGCAGGCCTGCGGCCCAGGCCAAGTGCTCGCTGCCTGGAGGCTGTGAACGGGGAGGAGGAGAGGAGAGCGGGGGTGCTTGTGGGGGGTCCCCCTGCCTCTGACGCTGGAACTGTGCAGTTTGGAGGGCTTCTCCTTCCCTCATGTGGAGAAGGTGATACCCTCATTGCCTTTGTGGGCTGGGTTGGGTCCTCACCGGCCGGGCTTCAGAAGCCATCTCTCTCTGACGCCTCTTCATTGGCTTTTTAGATCCGGACTCTGCAGGAGCAGCTGGAGAACGGCCCCAACACACAGCTGGCTCGTCTGCAGCAGGAGAACTCCATCCTGAGGGATGCCTTGAACCAGGCCACAAGCCAGGTGGAGAGCAAGTAAGCCAAGCACCCGCTTCAGACAGCACGAGGACCCGTTTCTGGGGCTCCGGAGCTGGGGAGGGTCCTTCACACCTCCTTCGGGGCTGTGTGGGTGCGCTCCAGCTTCTTACTGGCTGTGGGGCTGGCATGGTGGCCTGCGTAGGTCCCCCACATGAGCAAAGGGGCTTGTGGTGCACTTGCACAGCCACCCTGGGGAGGGCTCCGGCCTGACTCTCCCTCCCTGTCTGGTTCTGAGCGACCAAGCCTTCCGGTGCATGGCTGGCATCCTCATATGTAGTCAAGGCCCCAGGAGAGCTGGCGAGCCCCAGCCTGCCTGTGCCGGGCATCCACACAATCAGGGGCCTCTCAGGTCCTGGCTGGTGCTGGCCTCTGACCTTTCTGGGAAGCAGATCCTCTTCCAGGTCCTTCTTCACAACATCCTGTTAGGAGGCTTTTGAAAATGTCTGATGTTGGTCCAGAATATCAGGGGCTTGCAGATTGTCCAGGATCAGAGTCTGATGGTGATGTGGGCCTGAGCCCCTGGATTCTCCACCAGGGAGGGGGTCTCCTGAGCTGGAAGGGACATTTGCCTCAGGTGCACGGGTGGTAAGGAGTAAATACCCCTCACAGCACATGGCCCGACTGGCTTAGCAGGGCTCTCGCTCTCAGCCTCGCCTGTTAGGAGCTCAAGTGCCAGGGCATCCGGTGAGTGGGCCGACCCCAGAGGGCCCCAGTGACCTCACTTGAATGAAGGGCCACGTGGCTTGGACTTGCTGATGGGGGCATTACGGTCTCCACATGCTGGCCCAGGAGAAGCCCCACTGCGTTTTCTTCTGATTCACACTTTTTTGCCTTCTGTTGACCTGAAGTCTCCCAGAGGGACTTTCCAGGGTTCTCTGTTGTCTCTAGAGCATCCCCGTTTGCCAAAAGGAGTACTGACAGAGTGTTCTTTGTCCTTTATTTGCAAGTCAGGTGGGACACCCGTCGGCCCAGGAGCTGGACCAGGGAGGGGGAGTCTATGTCCATGTGTCTGGTTTTGCCGGGGCAGGGACATTGGTCGGAGTGTGATCTAAAGGCCTCCTTCCCCAGGCTGGTCCCTTCTGTCTGTACATGCCCTCTGGGTGTGCATGTTCACATCTTTGTCTCCGGCCTGACCTCTCAGCAGGCTGGGGGTCGGTGGGGGGCTGCATGTGGTTTCCTTAGCAGCTACAAGCAGAAGGTGAAGTGAACATGGGGAGGAACAACGCTCCGTGGGAAAGTGAGGAGCCTATAGACCTGTCACCCTGAGGTGGCAGCTAGTGATGCCCTTCATGGAAGCTCTGCCCTGTGTGCGGTCGGTGACCCAGGGCCCTGCCTGGAGCTCCAGAGCAGTCCCAAGGGGCCGCCCGCCAAGCCTCCCACCTCCAGCCCCAGGAGCTGGAGTCCAGCCTTTCCTGCAAGCCCTCCTGTCCAGAATCTTGGCCTTCTAGACCATGAGCCGATGGCCTCGCAGAGGGCTTTGGGACCACCACCCTGGTGCAGGTGGGAAAAGCCAGGTGCACAGAGGTGGGAGCCCAATACCTCTTGACCAGCAGAGCATAGCTGGCCGGGCTTCTTGCCTTCCCCTGGTCTGTTGCCACCTTGCTGGGTGGTGGGCAGTCTTGTCTGTCCCCTTTGTCTGGCTTGGTACTGGCCCTTGGCTGGATAGTCGGCTCTGCCTTGAAGACGTGTCTTGTGTCCTAATGAAGGACACCGACATGCTGATCGCCTCCTCACACTGGGGAAGGTGGGTCTGGAGCTGTCTTTCTTTTCCTTTAAATCAAGTCTCCTTCCTTCGCTTCTGGACTTGTCACCAGTCCTAAGATCCAGCTTTTGCGCTGTGTTACAGGGTCTATTTTGTGAAGTGCCTCAGTGCCCCACTTCTGGTGGCCTCCCGCCTAGCTGTGGTCTAGTTGGCTGGCTGGCTGGTCCCATCCCTGGCCTGCAGGGGTACTGCGACCAGTTGGCTGACATCTGGAGCCTATCTGGTCCTGGGTCAGCAGTGAGGTAGAGGGCATCTTGCCTCTTCTTTCCAAATTTTCCAGCTGTTTCTGGGTAGGGTTCCCATAGGATATTGTAGCACACATTCAGCTCTTTGCTCTGTATGGTCCATATACCATGCTAGTCAGAGGTCTTCACATCAGAGTTCACCACGACTGATGTAGCACAGGAGGCCTTGGTAGTAGCTTCAGGACTTGGGCAGCCACTTGTAAAAGAGAAGGTGCCTGGGAGGGAAGGCTTGCCCACCAGCCCCCCCATCACTCAGGGCCAGCCCTCGGGGCCAGCGAGAGCGGACCCGGGGCTGCTCTGTCCGTCAGCTGGGGTCTGGGGACTGTCTTGCAGGCAGAACGCCGAGCTGGCCAAGCTCCGGCAGGAGCTCAGCAAGGTCAGCAAAGAACTGGTGGAGAAGTCGGAGGCTGCACGGCAGGAGGAGCAGCAGCGGAAGGCTCTGGAGACCAAGACGGCCGCCTTTGAGAAGCAGATCCTACAGCTACAAGTGAGTGTGGGGAGCAGCCTCCTTGGTGCCCTGTACACTCCACTCACCAAGCCTCTGGAGAGCGGGGACAGACCCGAGCTCATACAGCCACCTTGGATCATCTCCTTGGCAGCAAGAATTTTGACAGCTGGTGGCCCATGCGGGGCTCAGGCTGGAACCCTCAGCCTGGGCCTCATTCATAATAGCGATAGCGAGGTTGCGTGGAATGGGGGCTTGCGGTGTGGTAAGCGTTGTCCTCAGTGCTTTGAAAGCATAACTTGGCGAATTCTCATTCTAATCCCATGAGATATTACCTGTAATGACCTGTAAGGAAATCTGAGGCACAGAGGAGTTAAGTAACTGGTCCCGAGTTCATGCAGAGGGAAGATCTGAACCTGTGGGTCCAGCCCCAACGCTCTTGGCTACCACCTGTGGTACTGCAGTCTCTGGCTTTGAGGCTGAGCAGGTGCTCTTCCCTCTCAGCCTCTGGCAGTGGCCTGGAAGCATTTTTCTTCCCAGGAGCCTGTTTTCTCAGAGGGGGGAGGAAGGTTATCTCTGTCCCCAGAGTGCACTGGGCAGTACCCGGTGTGGCCTCAGCCCAGGGCTTTGGTGCTTGTTGGCCTGATGACTTTTGGATCCCCCAGCTGGCCGGTTTGGGGGCAGGATGCCTGGGTGTGGGGAGCCTTGATGTCACGCCTGCTATGCATTTAACTTTTCGGGATGAGGAGGAAATCCTGGTGGCCCGAAGAACTCTGGGCCCTTCCTCAGCTCAGTCCCCAAAGTTAGGCTACAGTATGTGGGGCAGGGAGCTGTCTTGTGGAAGGTGCTGACACCACAGACGTGCAGACTGATGCTGGGGTCGGTACAAGGGACTGAAAAGGAACACGGTGTGGATGGTTTGGGTGGAATCAAGAGGGATAATTTGCTGTGCACTGATTTTCATGTAAGGGAGGTTGGCCCCTACCAGGGAGATCAGAACCCTCGGGGGTGGACCTGGCCATGATTATGTTTTAAAGGTTTCTGGATGGTTCTGCTTCTGAAGCTGGAACCTCCACTCTGGCCCCCAGCTTGCCACCATTATGTGTGCCATTTCTAAAAGGCCAAGGCCTCGGCCTGGCTCTTCCCAGTAAGCCCCAAACTCTGGGCACTTCCTGTCCTCCCAGGCCTTGGGCTCCCATCCCCAGCCTGGGGTCACAGAGACTCTGTCTCCTCCCTGACACCGGAGATTCGGGGAGCCGACCACCAGTGGTGAGGGAGGGTGGGGGGGTGTGGTGTGGCTGCCTCCTCTGCGTCCTGGGCCTGCTGGGGGTTGGCTGTGCTGATGCACACACAGTGCCTAGAATAGGGCTTCCCCAGAGAAAGCTTGACAGGGATGAACCTTGGAAGGGCCCACATGGGAAATCTGCAGGTTAGACTGGAGGTTTAGGTTGCAGGAAACATCTCTGTGCATCACAGTGAGGTTGAAATGTTAGCATTTTAGTGACCACGCTTCTTCACCTGGGACCCATCCCCGAGCACTTACTCTGCGGGGGCCAGGGTGGGGGGCCCCCTGGAGTTCTCACTGGGTGAACCAACTTCCGAAATCCAGGACCGTCTTATAGCAGTTGCTGGGGCAGGTTGGCAGGATGTGAAGAGCTCTCTATGGTCCTTGGCCTCAGAGCCCGCTGGGGGTGCAGCATCCTTCCAACCTCCTCATGGCCCTCTCCCCTGTGCCTGGTCCCCAGGCAGCTCACAAGGAGAGTGAGGAGGCCCTACAGAAGCGCCTAGATGAGGTCAGCCGGGAACTGTGCCGCTCCCAGAGCAGCCACGCCAGCCTGCGGGCCGACGCCGAGAAGGCCCAGGAGCAGCAGAAGCAGATGGCCGGTAAGGGCAGTGCCCGGACTCCGAGGCCCCCACGCGCCTGGGTTTGTGCCACATGTGCATCCGTACACCACCTGGTCCCACTGCCGCCAGGCCAGAACCCCAGAAACGGGCCAACCCTGTGGGCGGATGAGGTGGCATGGGGTCCCTGACTCTGTTCCCCAGGGAGTTGTGAGGTGGCGATAGCACCAACCATGTGAGAGCCGGGCTGGGGAGTTGGGGTGTGCAAGGTGCCTCCAGCTGGAGCCTCTCCTGCACGGGGCCCCGACCTAGAGCTGTGGTTCTGGATGAGCTACAGCACCCCACAGGCCTTCGCTGACCTTCTCAGCTGCCACCTTTTGGACCTTTCTGGCTTTCCTGGCTCACTCAGCCCAAGAGGCCAGGTTTGGAAGGTGGACCTGTGGTCTCCCTAGGCCTAGAGGTCACCTTCGCCATCCAAAGAATGTGGCGTAGTGTAGGGGGAGAGGGCATCTGGAGAAATAGAGTGGGGCACGGCCAGGGATAGCTCCGTCGTCACTGGCTTGGTGTGGGCCGAGCACTGCCGTGGGCACCCAGTGCTTGGCCAGGAGAGAAGCCGTGGCAGCAGGGTCCTGTTCCTGCAGGAGAGACAGGTGATATGGCAGAGAGACACAGGCAGATGGCCGTGCATTGACAAAGCGCTCTACAGGCTTTGGATAGCCAGCATGGCCTACAGCAGGGTGCTGTGTCTTTGAAGAACCAGACTTGGGGTCTGTCACAGTTGCTCAGCTTAGCTGCCCTAATGCCAAAGCAGCCCTAGGCAAGGTGTAGACAGACAGAGCTGGCTGCCTTCCAATAAAGATTTATTTACAAAAACAGAGAGGAGTGCCAGGGGTGGCCTGTGGGCCTAGTTTGCTGACCTCTGCTCTAATGGGTGTGGCTTTAGATGGGGTGGTTGGGGAATCCTTTCCAAGGCAGAGGGAATATTCAGGCCGAGTCTTGATGATGGGAAGGGAGGGGCTTGTCTCATTGAGACCAGGAAGAGGTGGAAATGGCCAGCTTAGGACCCCTGAGAATGGGAATGAACTTGAACTTGGCCTTTACAAGAAGCAGGTACATAAAGTCAGCAAGCGTGACTGGAACAATGTGGAGCCAGAGGGCAGGGCCCAGGTCACCCCCCACTGTGAGGTTTGGGTGCTTGTGTAGTGTAGTGGGTACACTCAGGGCCTCTGGGACAGGGATGGCAGGAACCTGTTGAACTTTTGGATGATTTGGTGCTGGGTGGAGAATGGACCAGAGCAGGAATGGCCCAGGGCACTAGGGCTGGAGCTTTTGTAGCTGTTCTGTTCAAAGGCACCAGAGTGGGCCCAGGTGGCCCCAGGGGTATGGTGAGCCAGGGAGGGATTTGGGAGGTGGTGGATGTGGAACCCACACGCCTCACTGGCCTATGAGAAGTAGAGGCATGGGAAACAGAGCGGCCAGACTAGCAGGAAACGGGTGGTTGGTGGGAGTGCTGGGTTCCAGTTGCCTAAGCAGAACTCACTGGTACAAGCCTGTTTCCCACAGAAAAGACATTTAGCAGCTGCAGCTGGAATCCACTTTAGATTTCTAGCATTTTCCCAGGAGTGATCCCAGGGCATAATGTGTCCTGGAGAGCAAAGCCAGAGTGACTTTGTCCCTCAGCTAGTAAGATGCCTCAGTGGTCACAGCTCCATCTTAGCAGCGTAGGCACACAGAGGATGCAGGGGAGGGAGCCCTGGGTGCTGTGTGCCGGGGGAGGGGGGGGGGTGATGTCCCTCCCAGCGCTTCCTACCCCTACCCACCCTGCTCTCCTGTCCCTCAGAGCTGCACAGCAAACTGCAGGCCTCCGAGGCAGAGGTGAAGAGCAAGCGCGAGGAGCTGAGCGGTCTCCACGGGCAGCTCAAAGAGGCCAGGGCCGAGAACTCACAGCTCACAGAGAGAATCCGGTCCATCGAGGCCCTGCTGGAGGCAGGCCAGGCCCGGGACACACAGGATGCCCAGGTCAGCCCGCAGCAGGGGAGGGAGAAGGCCACAGTCCATCCTGCCAAGTAGAGAGGGCTGAGAATGGTCGGGGTCCTGTCCTGACTGGTTGCCACATGGGGCCGGTCTCATGGTGACCACGGCGCTTTCTGTCTCTCATTCCAGGCCAGCCAGGTGGAGCAGCAGGCCCGGTAAGTGGAAACGGGGGCCATTGCCTCAGCATGGCGAGGCCAGGGCATTTGACCCGGGGCACAGCCCCCTGGGGAAGAGCCACTGCAGAGGCCCTGGCCTTTCCCCTCTCCCTCCAGTGGCTCTGAGGATGGGACAGACCTGGGCAGGACAAAGTCATCCTTGCAAAGTGCTCCTTGCCCCCTCTTAAGGAGAGAGACTCATCTGTGTGGAGAGCAGCGGGTGCCTCAGAGGGATGGGGAGGTGTTTCCTAGGCTTTATTCCTCCTCCCCTCTGTCCATCCATCCATGTCTCAGACGAAGGACTGGCTGATCGGGGGGTTTCCAAGGCAAGGGTTGCACACCCAGATGGAGAAGCTGTGTGTGGAGGGGGGTGTGTCACTCAGCTTTCTTCCCAGATTTGCAATGGCAGTGCAGTTGGGAGCGAAGTCACGGGATTGGCCACGAGATTAACTTCACTGCAGGCAGACTTGTTTTCTCTTCAGTGGGTGGCCCAGGACCAGGCTGTGCTCAGTGGATGGTTTGTTTGCTGTTGCTAAGGCTGGAGCTGACACGTGGGGGGAATGGCTTGACTTAGGGGGCTTGGAGTCCCTGGGCTGTGATCTCTGGGACACATGTCCCCGAGCAGAGGGTCACAGGCTTGGAAGCCGGGTCTGTGGCCAGGCCTCCACAGGGGAGCCTTCGTCATGACGGGTGGCCTTCGTCCCCATACAGATGGCCAGATGTGTCCCAGACCATCAGCTGACAAAGTTTCCTTGTTCTGGCCAGTTCCCTGGGTGGCAGCCAGTGAGTCACCTCGCTTCTGCCTCCTCAGGCCACGGCCCATTGTTGGTTCTTAGCCTCAGGCTCCATGTTCGGGGGCTAGGGAAGGAAGCCAGAGAGCCCACAGGACCTTGTGGAAGACCCGTAACCAAGTTCTCCATGTCCCTTTCCCAGTGTGCTGCTTCACAGAAAGCTCTGGTGGACTTGGTTTCCCATGGTGTTTGTTTGAGTAGAGAGGTTGTGTTTAATTAGGGTCGGTTTTGTTTTTGTTCTTGTTTTGTTTTTTGCTTTTGTATTTTAAGATCATATCCTTGGGCCACACAGGGAGTGTAGAGCAAATGTGTAGGACGCTTAAGTCACGTTGTAAATATGGTTAATCCTAATTTTTGCACCAGGTAGATGAGTTTGGCAGAAACTGCTTTTTAAAATATTCTTCTGAATCCATCAGAAAATTGCATCTAGGTCAGGCCATCCTGTTGTTGGTGGAGACAAGCAATCCCAACCAGATGTTCTGGGACTCAGGCTGTGACCACTGTTGGCATGTCCTTGCCGCCTGCTTGCTACCTCTTCCTCCTCAGGGACCTGGTTTGCTACAGGCTCTTACATAATGCAGGGGGCTTGAGGGAAAAGCTCTGAGGGGTCCCAGCATAGTTTTCAGGGTGGGGTCAAGGTTCTTTGGGAGTAAAAGCAAGACCCAAGGAGTCAACTGACTTGAAGGCCTTTCCGGAGGCTGGTTTTAGAGTAACGAGGTGAGGCGGTGCAGGGGTGGGAGGCCATTCCCAGGTAGACTGCGTGGGCCAACCAGCAGACTTCAGCCCGTAGCCACTTAGATTGTTTGGTTTGGCCCTGAGATGCGTTAGAATGGTGGTTTTCAAAGTGCTTTTGACCATGGCCCATGAGCAGATACAGATCAGTATGTCATCATCTGGCTGGCAGTGACTCCCTGAGGCTGGTAGCAGCCCCGTCTGGTGGGCACGTCCTCGGGGTGTGGGTGGAGAGCGGGGGGGTGGTGGTCAGTCACTTCTAGACCTCACATGTCCTGTGTTCCTGGGACCTTTCCTATCCTAAAGCCTAATGCCGAAGCTGACACAGTAAAGTGTCAGCCTTAGAAGCCTTTTCCTTGGAATGGTTAATCCCACTCTAACAGCGTCTACCTCTCGCTCTCTGGATGGTGAGGGCAGTCGTAGCCCACCAGGCCCCTGGGTGTGAAGAGAAGTGTGGGAAGATGGGACTGACATCTCACTGATGCCATGGCGTCTGGGGCTCATCTGGGGCTGATTTCCCCAGAGCCTGGGCAGGGACCCGAGGGAGGAGCCTTTGGGGCTCAGCAGAGTTAGGTTTTGGATGAAGGGGGTTCTGCTGGCCCCAGTGGAGAGCAGTGGCATCTGGAGTCTTGCTGGGGGTGCAGGCTCAGCAGTACTGTGAGAAGGCCTAGCCAGTGTCTCTGGAGGGCCTGGTGTAGCCGCAGGGAGGGGCCAGCTGACGCGTTCTGTAGGGACAGAACAGGACCAGATCGAACAGGAGCCACGTACCTGGTATCAGGGCGCAGTTTACTAGAAGAGAAAGCGTCCCTGAAACCCAGCTGTCTGGGTACACCCCTGCCCTGGCCACTGTGGCTGCTCTGACCTCTGCTGTCCCAGTGGCCAGTGTCACTTGGTAGAAGTCTGGTGGCCTCATGAGTCTGTGCCCAGGCTCCTGGGTTGTTGGGATGAGTGAGGAGAATGGGGCAGGGATGGTTCCTTGGGCCCCCCTAAAAGCTTATGCCCTGTGAGGTGGTTAGGAGCAGTGGGACTGTTCTGTGGGGACTGACCCCAGCTGAGGGGCTCTGTGTGGGTGTCTGAGCAGCAGAAGCGGCCCCCAAAGATAGAGCCTGGGGACACTGTGGGCATTCGGAGCCCAGCAGTGACATCCCTCTCTCCTTTCAGCCTCAAGGAGCTGGAGTCCCAGGTGTGGTGCCTGGAGAAGGAGGCCGCCGAGCTCAAGGAGGCAGTTGAACAGCAGAAAGCGAAGAACAACGTGAGTGCTGAGGGGCGTGTTTATGAGGCTTGGGTTTGCGGGAAACCAACCCCCAACCCCTTGGGAAGGGACCCAGCTGCCTCTGCACGTCCCATCATGCTGCTCTTGGCTGGAAGTGCAGTGATTTCTAGGGCCTTGGGCAAGGCCTCCTGTCCCCTTGGGTCCCACACATTCCCAGGGCTGACACCCATTGGGTGGGCTTGGGCCCTGTACCCAAGCATGGAGCCCCCTCCCCCACTCCCAGCCCTTGATGGGATTGGAATGTCCCTCTTGGTCTGGTGTAGGTCCCATGGTCACCTTGGAGTGGGGAGGCTGGCGTCAGGAGAAAGGGTGTGGGGGACCTTAGCTGCAACCTCCCTGCCAGGCTATCCTACCTGCTCTTCCCTGGGGAGCCCCCACGCGGACCTCCCCGGGCTGGCATGGCCAGAGCCAGCTGTGGGGTCAGTGGCGGCAGGAGCCTCTTCTCTGAGGAGCCAGGCTGATCCTCTCTCCTCTTTCTTCCACAGTAGAGCTTCCCTGAAAGGACGCCCACTTTCTCACACCCTCGTACCATAGCCACTCCATAGCAGACTACCCCAGGGAGGCCAGCAGACATGGACCGAGAGGAGGGGCATTTTGTCGCTTTGCAGTCTCCCTGTGGGGTCCCAAGTAGGGTCTGAAACGGTTCTCCTGCCCTGCTGAGCCTGGCTGAGGCAGCTTGTGGGGAATGTGTGGTGGCTGCCCCTACCTGGCCACTGACCTTTTCCTACATCTCCCCGCAGGACCTCCGAGAGAAGAACTGGAAGGCCATGGAGGCTCTGGCCTCAGCTGAGAGAGCCTGCGAGGAGAAGCTACGCTCTTTGATCCAGGCCAAGGTCAGAGTCCTGTGTGCTTGGTCTGACCTGCTGGTTTGGCAAACCACATGGAACGCGCAAACTATGCACGAGCAGCCTTGGCCTTGGAGCCTCTGAAATCCACACCCAGGGCCCCAGGGGCACCAGACGGTGTGCCCCGGGGCTCCTGCACCTTCCTCCTTGCCCTCCTTCTCTCCCCTTCTTTTGCCTCTTCCTTTCTCCTCAAGATGAAGGGGGAAACGTAGCCTTGCTGCTTTTTCTTAACTGGGCCCTTTGCCAGCAGGGCACAGAGACAGGCTGTGGGGGCTATGGACTGCCTTTGAGGGAGGCCAAGGTTGGGCCGTCCTTGTGGACTTTCTTCATCTTGTTCCCCTCTACCTCTCCCCGCCCCCTCCACACACACACACCCCACCCCCCACTTTCTCAGGGCCTCTGAAATCCTGGCCCAGTAGGTTCTGTGATTGACCTTTACATGGAGGGAAGGCATCTTTAGCAGCAAGCACTTGTCCCTGGAGCCCCGTGGGTCCTGAGTTCTGTACCAGCCAGGTGGAGGGAGTGTGGGTATCTCTGTATGCAGGGCCCCCACGTTGCCTCTGGAGGGGGAATGTGGCCTGCAGCGGCAGTGGCCAATGAGGGCCTCGCCCACCCCCTCTTTGTCCTTGAAGAGAAGCCCCGGCAGCCAGCCCTCCCCTCCCAGCCTCGCTCATGCAGAAGGAATGTCCGTCCTTTTATCATGGGCTTTACAGGGACTTTCGGGAACTTCCCAGGAAGCCTGAGGGCTGTATCAGATGAGGCCCTAAGTTGAGGCAGGAGGTGGAGGGCTGGCCTCAGGTCCCGCTATGGCAGCTGCACAGAGACTCCCCAGAGGTGACCCGGTGGCCTGTTGGCCTTTCTGTGACAAAGGCAGAAGCTGTGATGGGAGACGTTGCCTGACTCGCTCCCAGCCACACAGCCCAACAGATAAGAGCTGGCCTCCAGGTCCTCTGGCCTTTGCCTTGGACTCGTGTGACCCTGGGGGGCCTGACAGGGGTTGCGAGGTCTGGGATCCACAGCAGGCCACCAGCATTGTCTGCATCATTGCCAGGTGACCCAAGACAGGTCCAGTCTTGAGACTCGTGTCTGGATCACGTGGGCACCGTGGTCCGGCCGGGCGTCTTGTCACGCACATTCCAGAACATCACTGGAAGGCCCTAACCCAGCGGCAGTTCTGGTGCCCTGTCAGGTCTTCAGCAGTACCATCATGGCAGGCTGGCCCCAGGCTCAAGCTGCCGTTGTTAGATAAGACACTGTTTTGGCCAGAAACCTCCCTGGGGTCTGAGGAAGGGGTGTTCCGTGTCCCCAGGAACACGTGTTCTGCTGGGCTTCGCTTTATAGCTCTTCCCATCCTCCTTCCGTCCCTAGCTTGCATTTTGTGCGGGAGCCTTAAGGAGGACAGGTGGGGTCTGGCCTGGCATAGCCCAGACGGGGTGAGTCAGACTTCGGAGGAGACATGACGCCCCACTGAGCGCTTGCCCCTTCTGGGTGGGTTCCTCCCTTCGCAGAGCAGGGGTGCTGATCCTTGGCCCTCCATGGCTGCTGGGTGGGGTCCCTCCCGGATGGCAGTTGCCCCTAATTGGTAGCTGTCAGGAGATGCCCCTGTCAGGAGAAGACAAAGGACTCCTGTGTCACCACAGACACTCCCCAGGGTTGCCCCAGAGCGCACAGCTGAACGCCACCCCCCCGCTCTCCTCCAGGAGGAATCAGAGAAGCAGCTTGGCCTGACTGAGGCACAGACCAAGGAGGCCCTCTCGGCGCTGCTGCCCTCACTCTCCAGTTCCACACCCCAGGTAGGAGGCGGGGTGGCTCCAGGGGGACCCCATGCCCAGAGGGAATGTCTGGGCCCCACCTCTCACGTCTCGTTGCAGAGTTACACTGAGTGGCTGCAAGAGCTCCGAGAAAAGGGCCCTGAGCTGCTGAGGCAGCCACCGGTGAGCACAGAGCCCTCGTCAGTAAGCTCAGCTGCTGACATGCCTTCGCCAGGGCCAACGCTCTCCCTTTGGCTGCCCCCCCCGGGAGGGGAGGGTGCCCAGAGTTGCCCCCTTGGGCAGCAGGGCAAAACCTTTGTGTTTGACTGAGCAGAGCCCTGTTCTGCCCCCAGGAGCTGGCTTCCAAGCTGAGGGAGGCTGAGGAGGCCCAGAGCAACCTGCAGGCCGAGTGTGACCAGTACCGCACCATTCTGGCAGAGACGGTAGGGCTTGCAGCTGGCTGGCCCTTGGGGCACTGCCAGGAAGGAGCTTCCAGAGCCTACAGGTGGGAGGCGGGCCAGTGGTCCTGGGGAAAAGAGCCTTGGGTTCAATGCCAGCTCTACATGACCTCGGACCATCATGGCCCCTCCCTGGGCTCCATTTCTCTCGCTTAGTGGTAAAGGGGGTGAGTGAGGTGCTCAGGCCTTCACTGCTTCTGAGCTGAGGGGGCTGGGTGGTAGCTTTGGGGCTGGCTCTTTAGGGGTTGGGGGGTTGGAGACAGACATGACAGGGAGCAGACTGGGAAAGGAAAAGGTGAGCATTTGGCTAGTGGCTGGCTTGAAGCCACTGTGTCTGTGACTTCAGGACCTGTGCTAGGTCCAGCTCTCCGGCCCAACCCCATGCGGTGCTCCTTGCCCTGGGCCACCGAGGTCAGCAAACCCAACAGAGAGGAGTCCTAATGGCCTCCCCTGTGGGCCCCACAGTCTTCATTCATACACTGGCCAGAGACCCCACTGCAGGACTGACCCTCTCCCCTCCCCCGTGACACCATGACAGAATCAGAGCAGCCAGGGGACAGGAGGCTGCAGCTGTGTTCCTGGGGTGCAGGGTCTCCGGGGAGGGGGACCTGCCTCAGTGTCCCATCCCCCCAGGAGGGCATGCTCAAAGACCTGCAGAAGAGTGTGGAGGAGGAGGAGCAGGTGTGGAAGGCCAAAGTGAGCGCCACGGAGGAGGAACTCCAGAAGGTACAGGGAGGGCCCTGAGACCCTCCCCTGGCATCAGTGACACAGGTGTTGCTCGGGATGGGGGGAGGCTGTCCCCCTCCCTAGGAATGCAAGCATAACTTACCAGAGACTGACAGCTAGCTAGGTCAGAATTTATCAAAACCAGGGGGAAAGCTGATAGGGTGGAGGGGTGGTCCCGTGGGTCTCTTGGGAGACAGAAGGTCGGTTCACTGGGTTTTGGTGATGCCACATCAAGTGTGACTATGGAGTGACAGCTGCCTTCTCAGTTTCAAGAGTCCCCTCCCCAAAAGAAGAGGCCACTGGTCACACTTGAGGAGGGTGGGCACCACTGGGCTTCCTGGGAGAGGGCCCATCCTGCTTGGGTCTTGGGACTGTCCCCTTCCAGGGGCTTGTGTTTGACGGGGCCTTCTCCCTGCTTGGCAGTCACGGGTCACAGTGAAACATCTCGAAGACATTGTAGAGAAGCTAAAAGGAGAACTGGAAAGTTCAGAGCAGGTGAGTACGGGGCTCTGCCCAGTGGGCTGCTCTATTACAGAAGCCCCCGTAGTGGGGGGCTTGAGAGAAGCGAAGGGGTCTCATCAGTCCTGCTTTTCCTTCTTGAGAGCCGTTCACAGGCTCAGCGGCCCTGGGCCCTGGGCCCCGGGCCTCGGTGTGCGGCAGCTTCTGCCCTGGCCGTGTCACGGGAGGGGTGCAAGGTGGCCCCGGTGCCCTCTGGCCCCGGTGCCCTCTGCGGACACCCCATCAGCCCTAGCGGCCTACATTTTGCCACCCCATCAGCCCTAGCAGCCTACATTGTGCCCCTGGCATCAATCCAGCAAGCAAATCTGGAAGCACTCCTCTCCTGCCCTGCTGAGGCCAAGAGCACTCCGGGCCCAGGAGAGCTGGACCTGGGGAAGGTGTTCTGTTGCCAGGGACTTGTTTCTGCCTCTCCTTGATTGGCCCGCTGCCCACAGGCCATGGACAGCCTCCCAGCCCTCACCCCAAGGCAGCCAGACTTGTCGCCCTGGCACCCTGTTCCCAGTGGGCCCACTTGAAGGGTTTGACGTGCGCGCGCGTGTGTGTGTGTGTGTGTGTGTGTGTGTGTGTGTGTCTGTGCCCAGGTGAGGGAGCACACGTCCCATCTGGAGGCAGAGCTGGAGAAGCACATGGTGGCCGCCAGCGCCGAGTGCCAGAGCTACGCCAAGGAGGTAGCGGGGGTGAGTCTGCGGCCATGCTGCGGTTCTCCTCCTCCCTTGACTTTCACCCCAGCATGGAGTCTGGGTTCTCCAGCTTCAGGCCTGGCCTTGGACCCACAGAGCCAAGGAGACTTGGTGGGCGGTGGCGTAGACCTTAGCAAGTCCAATGGACAGGGCGGCCTTCTGAGAGTTCCCTCTCTGGCCTAGGGACACCGTTGCCGGGGAGGACGGGCTCACTTCTAATACCGGTTTTTGGCTGCTCTGAAGCAGAAACGCACACGCCTGACCCCTCTCCCGATGCTGGTTTGATCTCGGACTTCGGGCCTGTTTTACAAGCCAGGCTCACTCACAGTGGGTTATGTCTTCCCAAAGTCTTCAAGGACAGTAGTTCTGGGAGGCCTCGGAGCCCCCGCCAGGCCTGCTGTGCCCTGTGATGTTCTCGGGGTTACAGGGAAGGGTCATGTTTACTTGTCTGTCTCATGCTAATGCACTGGAACTGGTTTTCTCTTTTTCTTTGTCGCCTGGGTCTGTTTCCTCTCCCAAGTTGAGGCAACTTTTATTAGAATCTCAATCTCAGCTGGACGCAGCCAAGAGTGAAGCCCAGAAACAGAGCAATGAGCTCGCCCTGGTGAGTGTGTGTGTGTGTGTGTGTGTGTGTGTTTGGTGAACTGGCCAATCATGCTTCACCCCATCAAAGGTAATGCAGCGTGGTGGGGGGCGGTGTACGTGGACCCGGCATTAGAGGCAGGCTTTCATGGGCCCTGTCGGAGGGGCTTCAAGCTGGCGGGCAGCAGCCAGGACCTGTGCTCTCTCTCTACTTCCTGTCACTCCAGGGAAAGGCACTGGGAGCTCAGGGCTGGGGTTAAGGGCAGTCCAGCTCCCTGTGAGCCCTGTGGCTCAGACCAGCTCTGTCAAGCCTGTGGGTGTGTACAGAGGCCTGCCGTACCCCGGGGTAGGGGCTGGATGGGGGTACCACCTTGGCAGAGGTGTAGGGCTCCCTGCCCCCTGGCGAGGTCAGCCGGGCCTCCTGTGTGCCAGGACCAGCTCCGGGGCTGCAGTCACAGCCCAGGCTACTGGATCTGCAGCTTTTCTTAAAATCTTGCATTAGTCATTACCACTTAGGAATTGGCAGATTTTGAAGACAAATAGGCATTTGGTTTTTGGAGGAACCAGCAGATCTGGCCCAGGGTGTGGGTGCTCCCCTGGCAGCCGCCACCGAGCCACAAGCAGCACTGGGGCACACGCTCTGCACCCCCCCACCCCCAGTGCACCCCTGCTTATTCAGGCCTTGCCCAGGGACTGGCACACTGGAGAGGGAGTGCCATCCAGGCCGAGTCACCTGAGCCCAAGGACCACTTGCCAAAGACATGGCCTCTTCCGGATCTGGGTGACAGAGCCTGTGGATGCTGCCCAGGTGGCAGCATGCAGCCTTCTCTGCCCACATGCAGAGAAAAACCCAGAATTTCTCACCAACACAGGCCTGTGCATTTTGGTGTCACCTTTGGTGAGCTGCTATCGGGAGGGAAGCTGAAGGACAGGCCTAGGGATGCCCTTTGGCGCACTGCCTCTTGGAGACCATCCAGGCCCCCTGGGGAGCTCATACCGGGGCCCACCTGATTCCCGGACTAGAACTTTTACCAGAGCTTTGTGGGTGATGCTGCTACTGCTTCAGGTCTGAGGCCCCAGGGCGTGGGGACCCCCAGATGTGTCCCCTGCCCCCAGCAGTGGAGCTCGGACGTAAGGGGACCTTATTAGGCAGCTGTCCATTCCTAATCTTGTCCTGACCCTTAAGGGGGCTCTGAACAGTAGACTGCATTGGGAAGGGGTCCGGGACGTAGGCAGTGCTGTTTGTGCCCAGCCCGTCCGCCGCTTCTCACTTCCTTTTCAGTTCCTTAGCTCTTTGTGCCCCCTGTCCATCAGTGGTCCCCTCGCTCCTGGCAAGGGCTCCATGGCTAGCCTTGGAGCAGAGCACAGGAATGGCCCCTGGGCCTCAGTTTGGCTCTGGTCAGGGGTCACAGTTGCCAGACCAGGTCCCCCATGGGGCTTTGGCCGTCGGGAGCATCTGCCGTCCTCCTGAGGGGGTCTGTGTGCTCAGGTGTGCACACTGGCCATGTGTCTGGCTGCGATTGGCACAAACTCCCACTTCTTCCCTGTTTCAGGTCAGGCAGCAGTTGAGTGAGATGAAGAGCCACGTAGAGGATGGTGACGTAGCTGGGTCCCCAGCTGCCCCCCCCGCAGAGCAGGACCCCATCGAGGTTAGGGCGGTGAGCCAGTCCCCAGATGTCTGTCACTAACAGCCTGCCTGGGCCCCCTCCCACCCACTGGGAGAGCAAGGACCGCAGGCCTCTGTTCCAGATGAACACTGGCCACTGGCAGCCTCTGCCACCAGCTCTGCCCAGCCAGGGGCCAGCCAAGTGCTGAGGTAGCCCCAGAGTGGAGGCAAGGGCAGGGAGGCAGCTGGGTAGAGAGGGATCAGGTGTGGGATCCTAACCATGTGTGCGGGAGGGCTGGACGGGGGAGCCAGGACGGCTGTGCCTACAGATAGGGAGTTTGGTCTCCCTGTTGCCCTTGCTGGGACGTCCCCAGCAGGGCACTTACTCTCCAGACCTCTGACCTAAGTAACTGTGGTTGAGAGCCCTCGCCAGGGGCCTGTGCCCAGAGAAGCAGGGTGGGGATGGAGTCGTGGCTCTAGGGCATCCCTGTCCTGGGGTCAGCAGAGGTCCTAGTAGCATCTCTTCAGTACCCCAGCTCCATCCCTGGGGCTGAGGCACCATCTCCCCAAAGGGGGGAGATTTGGGAACAGCAGTCAGCTGGCTGGTGGGTGGCCAGAGCTTCCCCCACCCCAAACCAAACAGCCAGAGGCAGGGAGAGGCTAAGGCAGCACTCATTGGCACTAGAAGGTGGAACCTGGCCAGGAGCCATGGTCCCTGAGGGGGTCTTTCCCGGCTTCCCACACTCCGTGTGTACTGTTTCCACACAGCTCAAGACGCAGCTGGAGCAGACAGAAGCCACCCTGGAGGGTGAGCAGGCACTGCGGCAGAAGCTCTCAGCCGAGCTTGAGGAGGTCAGGCCCTACCCCTGCAGCTCCCAGTGTGCCAGGGCCCGTGGGGATATGGGGCAGGGGTCTGCGGGGCAGGGTCCATCCTCGGGCCCTGCCCCGCACCCCCGTCCCTCCCTGCTGGCATCTGGTGACAGCCCTGCGCACTGTGTTGGGCCTCCTGCCCACGCCGTGCTGCCCTGTCTCCACCCAGGCTCAGAGCTCGGCGTGTCGGCTACAGGCAGAGTTGGACAAGCTCCGCAGCACAGGGTTCCTCGAGTCTTCAGAAGCAGAGGAGGTCACGCAGCTGAAGGTAGAAGTTGTGGGGGAGCAGCAGGTTGGGAAAGGGGGGTGACCGTCTGGGGTGGGAGGGGGTGAGGAGCCCTCTTGAGGCCCCTTGAGCAGGGTCCAGCCTTATTTGGTGGTGATGGAGGGTGGCAGGATCCCTAAGCCCCCAAGGTCACACTGGGCAGCCACTCATCAGTGTGGCTGTGTACATAAAGTAAAACCAGAAGTTTGCTTCCTGTGCCTCTAGCCTCAGTGCACCTCAGGACCTCCCCAGTGTCACAGGAAGCTCGTGACGATGCTGGTAGCAAGGCAGCGACCGCAGCCTCACACCGCTCTCTGGAGGCCTCCCAGTTCATGGGCGGCGGGGCCTCACAGGCAGAGTTGGGGTCTATTCTGCTGTGCCACGGGATGGCTCATCCCCTTGCACCTTCTGACCCCCAGGAGAGACTAGAAAAAGAGAAGAAATTAACCAGTGACTTGGGACGCGCTGCCACCAAATTACAGGAGCTTTTGAAGACAACCCAGGACCAGCTGACGAAGGAGAAAGAGACGGTGCAGAAGTTGCAGGAGCAGCTGGACAAAACAGTGAGTGTCCTGGCCATGGCTCCCGCATCTTCTGGCAGTGTGGGAGGCCCCAGCACTCCTGGGGTGCAGGGTAGATGGGACAGACTCCCGGAAACGGGGGGTGGGACCTGCAGCCACCCTTCCGCAGCTTCCCTTGGGGCTGGGGGAGTGGGGGGAGTGCTTCTCTGACCCCTACTGCCAGCTGGGTCCTCCCTTGGCCCAGCCTGGGTACCAAGGTCCTCACCCAAACTCAGGGACCACCCTCTCCTCTTATGAGCTCCCACCAGCTTCTGGAATCCACACTGGCTCTCCAGACTTGCTGGGCTGGGTGTTCTCGGAAGGGGTGGGAGTGGTGTGGGGGGGTGTTAATTCCGGGGACACTGGAGGTCTCTAGGAGTGAGGGGGGAGCAGTTGCCTCAGCTCCTTGGCCCCAGCCTCCCCCTCACTCTGCCCACCTTTGTTCACAGGAGGACGGTAGCAGCTCAAAGGAGGGCACATCTGTCTGAGTCTCTTCAGGAAAAGAAGTTACTGTTCAACTTACCAAAATGCCTTACACATTCCTTACGAATAAATAAACCACCCAACACAGCGTTATCCAGGCCCAACCTCCAGTAGCTCTGAGAGAAGCCATTAGAGACGAGAGTCTCTTAGAATCGCAGAACTAGATCTGCCAGACCCCGGGTTTGTCAAAGAACCTTTGTCACATTTGGTAAACACTATTCCCCAGGACCAGCCCTGGACCACCACCGAGCAGATGCCAAAGCCCTTCTCAGCTCTGTGACAGGCCCCAGGGTGTATGCTGGGGAGGCCGGGACTTCTGGGTATCTGTATGTCAATCAGTGCAATTGTTTTCTTTCCCTGGGTTGCGGGGTCAGGAGACGGGCGGCCCCAGGGGAGTCTCAAAGGCTGTAGAGCAGACTGGAGGGTCACAGCCCAGCCCATTGAGGCAGCAGCCCTTCACCCCCAGGAGAAGCTGCCAGCAAGAACGGATGTGTGACCTTCTGGATGTTAATGCCATTAAAACCAACATTGTCGCCCGGCACTTTTGGTCTCGTCTGGTTTGCTGGGGCTCCCCGACCTTGCCACTGGGCCCAAGACGAGAAACAAGGTGATGGCTCCCTCAGGGACAGAAAAAGGGTGCTCCTTGGTTTCCCCAAAAGCAGGAGATTAGCTGCCGTCTTGGAGCTGTCTCCCGGTCATGCCACCCAGGCCCCAGTACCCACCAGGCACGTGGAGGGAGCAGGCCCATGACACCTGGGGGCCAGATGTGCTCACCACTGCCTCTACCCATGAGGATCTGAGGTTACCTGAGCAGGCCATGGGTGACCTGGACAGTTATGTGAGGTGATCTTTGTCCTTCTGGCCAGAACTTAGACACTCATCCATGCCTCAGGAGGGTGGCCCAGAGCTGGAGTCGCCAGCTCAAACCAGTCATGGTCCTCAGTTCCCCTGTACCTGGTGGGGGCCCGTGAGAGTGTGGTCCTTGGGCCAAGAGGAGTATGGGGGCTTTGTAACATGAGCAACACCTGGTTTGAGGAATCAAAGTCACAGGATGGGTGGGACCAAGCCAGGAGCCAGGGGGTGAATGTGAGTAGCCCTAAGGCTTGGTGGCTGCCATCAACCAGTCCGTCAAGGGGCTGCCTCAAGCAATCGCTGGCCAGGCTCCTCGTCCTCCTGAGCCTTGGTCCTGGGCGTGGGATCAGACTGGCTGGGGCGGGTGGGCACTCACAGCAGGGTGGGCCCCATGGGGAGGGTGCGGAGCCCAGAGAAAAGGCAAGCCAAAAACTCATCTGTTGCCTCCTTTGGGACCTCTGCATGCACGTCATAGGTGTCTGGCTGGTGGGTTTACCCCTCTGTGGTGCCTGACAGGGGACCCTTCAGACTCAGGCAGCATATTCTAGAGCCTCCAGCCCCTACACACCATGCACCCCCTGAGAGGCCCAACAGCTGCGTGACTCGTGCTGCGTGACCAAGACCCAGTCTCGGCTTCGGGGGGGCGGGTGCCTCACCTGTGACCTGTGGTCCACCTAACCATGCTGTCTCTGCACATGTGTGTTGCAACAGTACGGGGATCGGAGTGCTGGGACTTTGGGGAAGGCTACCCAGAGAAGTGAGCTTAAGCTGGAGTTCACCAGAGCAGGTGCTGTCAGGAGAGGGGAGGCGGGCTCAAGGCTGAGGGGACAGCAGGTACAGGAATCGGTGGCAGCCAAGGCATCAGGACAGGTAAGGCAATACGAGCCATGAGATTTTTAGGTAAGAGAAGACCATCATACCTGTTCTAGAACTATGAAGGGGGCTGAAAGGGGAATCCCATAGGACTTGGGGTGCAGATGCCGTATTTTCTGGCAGCAGACTGAACAGGAGAAGTGGCCAACGAAACCTGATGCCAACCACATGCCCAGCCTTGTGCTTGGTTCTCACGTGAAACCTTCCAGTCCCCACAGGAGGTACAAAAGTGAGCAGCTCATCTAGTAAAAGGCAAGGCAGGTTTCAAACATTTGTCACTGCTCACTCAGCTGGGGTGCAGGGGTCAGCTGTAGGGGAAGAGTCAAGTTTTAGAATCCATGGACCCCATGAATAGTGGCTGAGTTCACCCCCAAAACTGGTGGCCCCTCACTGCACCCTCCATGTGCCTTTTTGCATTAGGAGCAGGGAACTCTGTGCCAAAGGACCTACAGAGCAGGGGTGGGGTGGGGTGGGGGAGGGCGGTCACAACTCCTCCCACCAACAGTGAGTGGCCTTAACCAAAGCCAGTGGTTTGGGGCCCTGGTCAATTTCCTGGTGGGAAACAGGCCAGACCTGGCCCTACACCAGACACATTACCATGCCGGTGAGCAGATGCTTCTGGTATGCTCCCCTCCCCCTGCCACACTGACTGCAGAATTGAGAACCCTTATGCTGGGCACATGCCCTCTGAAACCCAGGAAGGGCGGCCCTTGAGGCACTCAAGGCATGGAAGAGACTGGGCAGTATGGAGCAGCTGCCTCTGGGTACTTCTTGGTGACCGCTGCTCCCTGGGTTCTGGTTACAGCCCTGCTCTCTCAGACCACCCGACAGAGACCCTCCAGTGTCTATATGCCTTGAGAAGGTAAAACAAAGGCCACCATGATACAGGGTGGTGGCCCCAGGAGGCTGACCTGGGGACTCTCAAACCACTGTGGAGACCTCCTGCAGCTCAAGCTCTCAGGGCCCATCCTCCATCCTCTGCGTCCCCCACCCCAGCAGGTGCCATGTAGCCTCAAGGCCCAGCAGAGGAGACCCAAGTTCGATAAGCAGCCTGCCAGAGCTTGCCTCGGCCTGGCCTTGTTGCCAGGGCTGTCTTGGGTAAGGTTCCAGCGTCACGCTGGGGAAGGAAAAGAGCCATTCAGGAAGATACTGGAGACCGCTGCCCTCAGTAGATGCTAGAACGGGGTCAACGGGCCCCCCGGTCTTCCTCTACAGGACACAGAGGCCCGGGGAGTGTGGCTTATTTACCTGGCCATTCCTAGCTCCCCGTCCTACAGATGCAGGGTCCCTGCAGCATTGGGTAACTGGATTCTATAGCCCCAAGCTCTGAAGACCAGTGCGGAAGCGGGAATTGCCCAGGCTAGACAAGAGCACTTGTCAAAGAACAGATGCTGGCTGACCTGCTAGACTGTTGACAGGAAGCACTGCTCTCCCCTAGGCCTGGCTTCCTGGAGGAAGTGGCCTGGGAGGCCCGAGCTCAGTGCTTCTGCTACATCTGAGACACTCACCCCCACCTCCCCCAACAGCGCAGCTGGGAGAATTCTGAGAACATCTAGTCTCTATCCTGCACCCCTTCAGAGGCTCCCCGACTCGACCTGAATTCAGCTCCAGGGTCACACAGGCCATGAAGAGCATCTCAGCTCTGGTAGCCCCATCATGTCAGCAGCTCTTGACTTCCTCTGGTCATCTCTGCATAACATTCAGTAAAATGTACAAACACCAGGCTTCCTGGCCTATAGGCAGCCAAAACACAAGATTTTAGAAACCACTAGACACCCTCCACAAATGCCTTTTCTCTGAGCTTCCTTCAGATTTGCATCTAACAGAATTCAAAGCCCGAAAGAACTGTTACCTTTCCTGCCCCAATGCCAGCCTCATCCCTGGCACTGAGCAAGATCTAACCTTAGAATTCCAGATATCAAAAATTAAGAACTCTCCTGGGGTACAATGGGAATAGTTTAGGGCCAGAACGAAAGAGATCCTAGTTTCTGTAGTCCCAGTTCTGCCACTTAGGAGTTCTGGGACTTTAGGCCTGTGACTGGACTTCTCTAGGAGGCCCACTGGGGACACTGACTATAGGCTGGTAGGTCTCCTGGGCAGAGCCCAAGGACAGACCTGGCTGGCCAAACAGCTCAGGTTATACAAGTTTTGCTTCCATCAAATCCCTGGCTCCTGGAATTTCACCCTCTCACAGCCACAATGCAATTATGGGTGACCCTCAAACACCACTGAGGTTAGAGGCATGGATGCCCACCCCCACCCCTGGCACAGTGAAAGTCTGTATTACTTTTTTTTTTTTTTTTTAATCTATATTACTTTTGACTCTCCCATGAACTACAAACAGCCTACTCGTGACCTGAAGCCTTCCCAATAACAAAGAGTAGATTAATGCATTTTGTATGTTATGTGTATCCTAACACTGTATTCTTAAAGAAAATGTTAAGAAAATCATGAGGACATACATTTACAGTCCTTCCTATAAAAAATCCACATATAAATGGACCCCCACAGTCCAAACCTGTGTTGTTCCAGGGGTCAACTAGAATGACCCTTCTTACAGCTGCAGCCCAGTTTGAACTTGGTCGGGTGTCTGTCAGTCTGTATTTCAGAAATGCCCAAATCATGGGAAAGTGGTGTGCCCCTGGGCATGCCCAGTGTGAGAACCTTGAGAGCAACCAACCAGCCAAGAGAGAGAAGCTGCACTTCCTATGTGTGATCAGCCAGCCCTCTGGAGTGTTCTGCAAAAAAGGAGACCACTTGACTGAGCCTAATTCTATTATCTAAGTTGCTATGCTCACTGTTTTCTCAGGGATTAATATTCCCTGAAATAACGAACTTCATAGTCAAGCTCTGAATTTCTATTCACAGTGGCTTTGTCTGCTTCTTTCCCAGGGCAAAAGAGTATGCGCAGATGACCCTCCAGTTAGTCTTCCGCACACACACTCCCGTGCTGCGTCTGCACTTACTTGCAGGAATGCAAACGTGCTTGCCAAAAGCAGGTGTACCTGCAGTTTGATCCCTCACCAGAGTCCACTGACGTCTCAGACTCACATCTGGCATCAGAATGACCTGGAGTGGAGTCCTTGTTAGCCGGATTCTTGAGCCCCCACCTCAGGAATGCAGTAAGACTCTCAAAAGCTCCCCTAGGTGGAGATACAAGTTACCTGTTAGCAACTTCCCCATTTCTGGCCTGTGGGAGAGGCTTAAATTCTCTCCGGTCCTGGTACCCTGTGTTTAGCCCTCCCATAGCATGCATCCCTCTCGCACTGCCCACCCCTATCTCCCTAGCACCGCCGCCCCCTACCCCCAAGCAAATGCACACACACCAGCAGACAGCGCTGGTTCTCTAAGAAGTGCCATATGTCACGACTTCCTCCTCAACTCCCTCATCAGACACCCAGCTCTACCTACAAGGCTCATTCTCGAGTCAAACAGCCGTGGACCGCTACACTTCTCAGGAGGCCCGTTCAGAGACTGTGACTCACAGCACTGCTTTGCAGTACAGGGAATCAGAAACTCAGGATGAAAGAATAACATGCAGCTCACCAGTAAGCCAGTAGCCAGCGCGGTCTTCTAGATAATTTTGAAAGAAGCATTTTGATTAAAGCGTAACTTTCTTGCCTCCCAAATAAAGCAGAAAGGAGATAGCCGGGTATTTGGATACACATTTGGAGTAAGAAAAAGAAAAAGATACCCAGCTTTTTTATACCAACTTCCTCATTCAATAAGAGGGGGAAGGAACAGTGGTCTTAACTCTAATTGTCTGAAATACCCAAATCTCCACACACCTTATCCCATTTATAGAAAGCAAAATCCTTCATCCCCAATTCCCACATGAATAATTACACAAGAGGCAAGTTAAAAATGCTTCCTTTATTACATAAAGCCAATACTGCTACTTCTAAGTTCAACTGTGTGCATCTCTATATTTTTCAAAGTGTTATGCCTGTGATGTTAAAGACAATCACTTCCAAGCGTCATGAGGCGGTGGCTTCCCATGGGTGTCATCCATCAGCCCTGCTCCCCATCCCACAGACAATCAACAAGCTGCTCTAGGAGATCAGGAAGTTCTCCCAGGCCCCAGCATACACGTACACTTAGTGTTCTTCCACACCGTACTGTACCAGAAGCAACAAAATTCTGAAGGAGACACAGCTGAAGTTGTGACAGGTGTCCCAGCTTGTCAATACAACCATTTTATCCTCTCCATTAATAAAGTGCTGTAATTACAATGGAGCCCTAATCTGCACTATAATTAGCTGTTGCAAGGTACTGTACATTCTCCCTAGGATACTCCGGTGATTTTATTTCCAAGATGCAAGGTCACTCTCCGAACAGTCTCCCAACTAGCCCGCGGAGAGCTCACTGCGGGTGCAGGGAGCTGCTCCCCGTATTCCAACTGCATGCTCAAAATAGTGCTTTCAGCGCTGGTTAGAAGTGTGCACGATTCTGAGGCAGTCTCCATCACACATCTGCTAGAATTAAAAGACTGCCTGACTTAGTCTTACTGTAATTAGTGTATTAGTGCTGTTACATGTGTTAAGGAGATCTATTTTCCATTATGCAGTTCAGCTCAAGAGAAAATGAAGAATTGGGGCCAAAATTATAACCAGATTATAACCAATTCTCTAAGCAAAAGAAACCAAGTTACCTGCTGAGGTTACAAAGATGCAATAATTCTCTTTATATGGCCCTTGTACTGTTTGGTAACTGCATTATTAAAAATCGTGAGTTTAACAAAAAACCTTTACAAGCCAACTCATCAAAACAGGCATTTGGCCAATAAGAATTTAAATTCACACCAATAAAACTTTAGATTTTAGATGTATGTAGGGCCATCTGCACATTTATAGAATATTTAGTTCACTTTAACAGATGACAAGACAGCTCCCCCTCTGTGAGACCCTGGCCTAAACATATTTGCTTTACTTATATAGCAAGAGGGTAACATTAAACATGGAAGCTTTCGATCTATGGCACTGAATGATGGTCTACACAGGGCATCCTTCAAAAGCTACAATTAAGGATCCACCTAGCTTTTCAGCAATACAAGCCCGATTGAGGTCTTCTGGTCCGTTTGCTTGACATTCGTGTTTTATGCCTATGGAGGAAAAACAACAATTCTCTTTAAGGATTACAGCAGCAACATAACCTATTTCTTTCTCTAAGACAGGAAATTTTTTTTTTTTTAAGATTTTATTTATTTATTTGACAGAGAGAGATGACAAGCAGGCAGAGAGGCAAGCAGAGAGAGAGGAGGAAGCAGGCTCCCAGCTGAGCAGAGAGCCCGACAGACAAGTTCTAATATGGACAGAACAGCTGTGGCACATACAAACAGTGGAATACTACACAGTAAGGACAATAATCTGTAACTATGTGCATGAAAATGAACGACTAAAGAAGAGAACACTGATTAAAAGAAGCCAAACTTCATCCAAGCATACAGTCTAGATGATTCTATTTGTATAATGGAAATCAGCCAAAGCTACTTCTACTGCTAGAAGCCACGCTGCTGGTTCCCGTATGGAAGGACTAAGAGAAAGTGACATAAGAGAAGAGGCACAAGGGAGACTTCTGGGATGCCGGTTGTTAAATCAAGAAATAACCATTTCCGTTTGTGAATAGTGAGTTCTACAAAAATTTAGATGTCCACGTTCTATAGATATGTTATGCTTCAATTAAAAGTTAAAAAGCAAATGTAGTAATTTTCTTATTTTTTTAAATAAGTAAAAATACAAAGTCGATGCGTCAGTTGCACAGTTGATTTCGTTGACTATATTGAAGAATAATCCGTATTTACAACTGGCATCTCCTTTGCTCTGGAGAAGTTAGCTTTCCAGTAGTATTGTACTACACATTTAAGAAATCTGTCACAATGAAAACTATGTAAAATGTGTACTGATGGCTTTCGCAGAAAAATTACACCACCTCACGGCAGAATGAGCTCACTTAGGGAATTACATACAGTAGCTTCTCCGTAAACAGCTGCTATCTTTCAAACAGATGCACTGTTTCTGATCCTCCATAATTTTAAGTCCATTTCTTGAGCTGCAGAAAGTACAGCAGGTCAGCTTTTGGACCACTTAGGGGTGACTGGAGAAAGCCAGTGATAGTTTCGTAAGGGAAAAAAAGCAAACAAGGTGACCATCTTTAACATCAGCAAGTCAAATGTATATAGCAATTCTGTCCTTTACTGAAAGGCAAAACAACATGGTGCAGAATCCATCATCAGTTAACCAACTGGTGAACACACCTCTGGTGGGTGGCCCAAACACATGGAGAATCTGACGAGGCCTGAATGATGCAGCAGCAGGTTTCAAGAAAAGAAGTGAGAATTTAGTTTTCCTAGGTAAAACAAGCCAGAGCAAACCTGTTCTACCACAAGAATATAAAAACCAGCCACAGTAAAACAAAACCAAAACCACACTGGGCCAAGTCCTGTGACCCTGGCTTGCCCAGCTCTCTGGTGCTGGCCATGGCAAGGAAGGCGGTGGGCCAACCTGTTACATGGAGGTGACACAATCCAGACCAAGCCTCCCATTCTGCAGCGGAGACAATCAAGGCCCCAGGAGGTTAAGCGCTTGGGGCCAGGGTCACACAGCAGTTAGGCTGTAAGGTGAGCCCTCAGTGCAGACCTCTGGGCATTTGCCCCATGCTCTTCCCACTGTACCAACACTTCCCTCCAGGCTGGAGGTAGTAAGTATTGCCAGGCCATCACACCAGGATCCCCATCACCCTTCAAAGGTAAGTGGCTATTCAAGGATAAGGGCACTTTCCTTTGGACACAGGTGAGTCAGTTACCTAAAGTCATACCATTCCAAAATAAAGCTAAAGAGTATCCTTCCCCATATATGAATGTCTCCTTACTTCAAGTTTGTTATGTCAACACATTCATAGGCCATCATAAATTCATTATGTAGCACAGCCAATGTAAACCACTGAATCTCCATATGCTATTTGAGAAACTCGGCAGCATCTCAAACTGATCTGAAGCCAGCCCAAACAAACAATATGCACACAATGTCCAGAGAATAAAGGGTTTTTGATTTTTTGTCATCCACACCACCCCCCAGCCAAGAATAGGGTTTTTTGTTGGTGGTGGTGTTTGTTTTTTTAAAGATTTCATTCATTTATTTGACAGAGATCACAAGTAGGCAGAGAGGCAAGCAGAGAGAGAGGAGGAAACAGGCTCCCTGCTGAGCAGACAGCCCAATGCAGGGGCTCGATCCGAGGACCCTGGGACCATGACCTGAGCCAAAGGCAGAGGCTGTAACCCACTGAGCCACCCAGGCGCCCAAGAATAAGGTTTTTAAGACAGGTCGTTCAGATCCAGAGTGCCCAGCACAAGATAGAAGACATGCTAAAAGTGAGGTTCAACATTCCAGGTTTTTCCTCAAAAGAGGCAACACTTGCCTTCTTTGTCACCAAGGGTCTCCAAAGGAAGTAAGGTGCTTCTTAGAAAAGATGTAGCCCGCATTCCAGCGGTCCACCATACCTCTAAATGTTTGGAAGTAAATCTAATCCATACCTTGAAATTTCTTTTTGATGGCATCCTTGGAGCTTGCATAGATCATTTTACTTTTCAGAGGAGCTAATTCTGGTGCCCTGCATAGAGAGATACCAAAAATGAAAACAATGTTTAGAGAAAGTACAATTACACTGGGTTAAACATTTGCATCAGTGATGGGGAACAGTCCTCAGAATCTCCTGGGAGTTTTGCTAACTACAAAATGTGTCTATTTCCACCCCTCCTTGGACACTATCAAGGAGAGGCACACACAGAATAGCTCAGGTTGACGAAGGTGGAATAAAATCAGAGAACCACCAATTAAAGATCAGATTAATGGGGCCATAAAAAAAAAAAAAACCCACTGGATAATTGACTGTATTACCCAATTTGTTTTAAATTTTTCCCTATTTTTATCAATAAAGGCTCGAGTTCAGGCTAGTAACAACCATCTTGCTTTTCAACTCTTGCTGGTTAGGGAAAAAAAGCTTCAGAAAATACAGAGAATAATCTGTAAATCAAGTATATGCCACCCTGAATTAAGAAATACTAGAGGGGCGCCTGGGTGGCTCAATGGGTTAAGCCGAAGGCAGAGGCTTTAGGTTATGATCCCAGGGTCCTGGGATCAACCCCACATCCGGCTCTCTGCCTGCCTCTCTGCCTACTTGTGATCTCTCTCCGTGTGTCAAATAAATAAATAAAATCTTTAAAAAAAAGAAAGAAAGAAAGAAAGAAATACTAGAGATTTTAGCATTTTGGCTTCAGATTATCTGTAATATATTCCTTTTTAGAAAACGAAATAAAAGACTCCTCCTTCTTAATCCTTCCCAGTCCCTTCATTTATGTCTATTCCGATAGACAAATAGCAAATTCTGACCACATGAGAGTACTTGCTTTCCATCTTAGACTAACAAAATAAAACATGTCACAAGGATTTTTTTTTTAAGCTTAGCAATTCAGCAACTGTGCCTTAACTGTCAGTATTACTATTATCTTGTATTTAACGAAACTTTTAGTGTCTCCCTCCTCCTGAATGAATCCTGGAAGCACAGCATATGCTTCATAACTTTCTTCACCAGCAATACTGAAAAATAAGAGACATACTAACAATGCACAGAAAAGCCTCATCCTATTCAAACTGCTTGTCCATGAATTATTTCCCACTATGCCACCAAACTCCAGGCCTGCCTCTGCTCCATGCTATCTTAATACACTTTCTATATGGAGTGTAGTTAGATACTTTTAAACACCTAATGCTTGCATTTAACTGCCATACTTCCAGACCATTCTACAGTCATTAGCACTGAGGGTAGCATGGAGCTCACGCTAGTCTACTCCTGCCACAGAGGGCAGTTTCTATTCTTAGGAACCAGGAACAGCAGTCTGTGTGTCTCTCAGATGCTTATTCCTCCCAACGGAATTTGAGGAATTAACAACGAGGGAGGCAGAACCATAACCATCACCTTAGGTATGGGAATCACTTGAGATGCAAAGTTAAGTGGGTACTTTCTTTATGCAAAATAGGTCAGGGACAGGAAAAAACATTAGCTGTTCTGATTTTACTCTAAGCAGATTTTTAAAACGCCTTAAGTAAGAGCCATTCCTGGGCCCTACAGTCTGTTATGGGAAACTCCTGTAAGTCTGTACATTTTCTTAAAACAACATGCAAAACAAAACACTGCATTAACAATGAATTCCTTTTTCTTCTTTCTACCTTTATTTGCCAAATGTTCTTTAATAATGAGGTATTATTTTCACAGTAGGGAAAAAAAGGGGGAAAGTAATGCAAATGAAGTAAACAGTCACCAATTTAGAAGCCTAAACCTTCAGCTGCATTATCTACAACTCAACTATAAATCTCAGAAGGGCAGAGGCTTCACCTATGTTACAGCTGTTTTCCCAGGCTCTAACACAACACTTGGAATGTGGTAGAAATAAAAGTTCAAATCAGGAAGGGCTCCGTCTGAAGTCTCAACAGCTACTATCCTTATGTAGATAAGTTTGTGGCTCTCAGACTTGCAGAACAATAGGCTGCCCCCAACAAGCACCTGATCCCATGTTTATATTCCACACAGCATCTTAGTTTAATCAAGCTCAATAAAGGCTTGCTGAAATGTTACTGAGGTGTGATCTGGAGTTAGATTCCTTTAAACCAGAATTCTTCTGACTTCCTAGCTCCATATCCCAAGCTGTTGGGTGACCTACAGCAAAAAGCTAAGCCCCACCTAGCCGTGTCCTGGCTCAGAAGAAGTATCAAGAGGACCTTCACTCCCCCCCAAATCAAAGGCTGTTACCACTCCCCCATCCACTGGAAGCTAGAGAATTATTCTACGTAAGAATTCCACACCAAAGAAAGCAATATAATAAAACTTAGAGACACATATGACTTTCAACTCAAGCTTAATCTCAAACTTACCTGAAAAGACCAGGATAATAAATTAAGCAGCCTTTTAAGAAAAAAGGCCACATAAATCGCCTTATAACACTTTTTCACTATTTAGAACAATGCTATCCAGAAGGGCTTTCTGCAGTGATGGAAATGTTCTGTCTGTGCTACCCAGTAAGGTGGCCACTAGTCACAGGCGGCTACTGAGTGTTTGAAATGTAGCAAATGACTAAGAAAATGAATTTTAAAATTTACTTAATTTTAATTATTTCAAATTTAAATAGCCACCATGGCTAGTGGCTACCCCTACTGACCTAGTTAGAGTTGCAACGATAGTACCAACTTCCAAAACAGCAAACCACAGGGGCATCTGGGTGGCTCAGTCAATCAGCCCTGCAACTCTTGGTTTTGACTCAGGGCATGATCTCAGGGTTACGAGATCAAGCCCTGGCGAGTCTCAGCTGGAGTCTGCTTGAGATTCTCTCCTCCCTCTGACCCAACTTCTACTCACTTACTCTCCCCTGCCTTTTAAATTAATTCATCCTTTAAAAAAAAAAAAAAAAGGGTAGCAAACCACGGAGGAACAAGTAAAGGATGGGTGTTTTAAAAAGTGAAAGGCTGGTTCCTGGCAAGATATGTTGGAGAAGGTTTTTGGTGGGGTAAACTTTCTTTTCAGGATTCTAGGAAGAATTTTTAGAGAAATGTTAGCTTATAAGTGAGTTCAGAGAATGCATAAAATCTAGCTCCTGCCCCTATCCCCACCAAATCAAAATCAATCAACTACTAAAAGTCAAATTCTTCGAGTACACAGAGAGTAGTTAAAATTTACTTCTGGTCCTACAAACATTAATGTAACTAAGACATTATGAAACCTTAATAAAAATTAAATGACAATACTACAGATAGACTGAAAATCCTTTTGACCCTAAGAACTGGTTTCTTCAAGTGGTAACAGTAAAATTAACTCTGAGTTATACAGAGGCTCAATATTTCTGATGCTCACCACAGGAAAAACATCAATTCCTCTTTTCTAGATTCCTTGGTTTCAAAGCTTGCATCATACAAAGCATAGCGACAATCTTTTTCAGGAAGCATTCCCACAAAATGCTTGAAAGGATCGGTTATGGTTACACCAACATCTCCAACCAAGATCTCTTTCCCTTCTTCTACAATGATGCACTTTTTGTCTGCACTGAGACAAAAAATGACAGCCTTCTTTCTTTTCTTGATTTCTTCTGGTGTGGAGCACTTCCGAACTTTCATGTCATAAAAAATGCGACATACTTCATCTGCAACTTGCACTCCAGAGGCCTATAACAAGGTAAAAAAGTCAGAAGGAGGCTTTTAACTTTTATTGTGCCAAATATAAAAACATCATTTTTTATATTTTTTATAAAGAGTTTTTAAGGTATACTCACCATCCAACAGAAAAACAAAATCTAAGCTGCAATTGTTAGTTTCAGTCATTAAACATTAAAAAAGATTATATATCTAAAGTATTCATCACTACTGCATAGGTATAAGGAAGACTGAGCTATAGCAGCCCCTCCTACCCTAAAATCTGGAAAAAGGTGCTTCCTAAGATATGCTAGATTCAACTGCTTTTAAAGGGGTTGCTCAGAGGTCCAACTGGGAGCAGTCATCTCCCTAACTGGAATATTAATAATACCCAAAATTCTTTTCATAATGCATAGCAGATGGACAGAGCAGCTGCACTGAGAAAATTCCATTCTGTCAAGCATATCTTTCTCTAACAGAAGAATTAAAGGATCTTTGTCTATATACATTTCAAAATTATGTGATTAATATTTAGTAACACATTAATCATATGCCTTGAAAATTCCACTTAATCATATGCCTTGAAAATTCCACTTACAAAATCTCTAAGTTTAAATTAAAATCACTAGGGGCACCTGGGTGGCTCAGTGGGTTAAGCCTCTGCCTTCGGCTCAGGTCATGATCTCAGGGTCCTGGGATCAAGCCCCCCATCAGGCTCTCTGCTCAGCAGGGAGCCTGCTTCCTCCTCTCTCTGCCTGCCTCTCTGCCTGCTTATGATCGCTGTCTGTAAAATAAATAAATAAATAATCTTTTAAAATAAATAAATAAATAGATATGAATGAAATCACTAGATTTTAATTGTTTCAACCAAAAAGACATGATAATTATGTGACATGATGGAGGTATTAGTGTAATCATCAGACTGTGGTATATAAATGTATCACATCAACACCTTGTACACCTTCAGCTCACACAATATTATTTGTCTATTATATATCAATTTTAAAAAAGGATAAGAAAACATTTATTGCTGTAGAAACAAAATAACTTAGGATCATACTGACCAAAAAAATAAACCTCTTACCATGTTACACTTGCTATTCTGAAACGTGACCCTGACAGCAAAAGGTCTCAACCTGAGTTTTTAATCTTTCATCTTCTTTGAGGTGTTCTATCTGCATTATCTTTACTAAAGCCATAATTTTTGATGCCTCATTAACTACTCTGGTTTGCATGTTAGCTTTTCTAAAGCAAGAACTATGAACTTCATAAATTTAAATACTAAACAATGCAAAAAATATTAATGATACCCAAAATTAATGCCAAGTAATTTGGTTAATAGAACTACATATAAGATGAAAGGACAGAGGCACCTGGGTGGCTTAGAAGTGTCCAACTCTTGGTTTCCGCTCAGGTCATGATCTCAGGGTTGTGGGATAGAGCCCCCTGTCATGCTCCACACTCAGCGGGGAGTCTCCTTCAGATTCTCTCTCTCCCCCCTCCCCACACCCTGCCCTTTCTAAAATAATACTCTTTCTTTAAAAAAGAGGAAAAGACAGCCCACATATGAGGAGAAAATATTTGCAAATCGTATTTCCAGTAAGAACCTGTATCCAGAATAAAGATCCCTTATAACTCAAAAATAAAAAAAGATGACCCAAATTTAAAATGGGTACGGGGTCTGAATAGACATTTCCCCCAAAAAATATAAAAATGGTCGGTAAGCACTTGGGAAAAGTGCTCAACATCATCAGTCTTTAGGGAAATAACATGTCAAAACCACAAGGTTCTACTACTTTATACCACTAGGATGACTTAACAACAAAGACAGCAGTAACCTATGTTGGTGAGACTGTTGAGACACTGGAACTCTTCTACACTGCTGACAGAATTGTCAAACAGTGTGCCTGCTTCAGGAAAGCATTTGGCAGTTTTCCAAAAAGCTAAACACAGAATTAATATCTATTAATGCCATTCCTAGGTATATACACAAGAGAAATGAAAACATGTCCGTATAAAAACTTGTACACAGGGCACCTGGGTGGCTCAGTGGGTTAAAGCCTCTGCCTTCAGCTCAGGTCATGATCCCAGCGTCCTGGGATCCAGCCTGCATCGGGCTCTCTGCTTGGCGGGGAGCCTGCTTACCTTCCTCTCTCTGCCTGCCTCTCTGCCTACTTGTGGTCTCTGTCTGTCAAATAAATAAAATCTTTAAAAAAAAAAAAAAAAAAACTTGTACACATATGTTCAGAGCAGCATGACTGATAGCAGCTAAAAAGCAGAAGAAAGAAATCAACTGAATGAATGGATAAACAAAATGTGATGCCATCCATACGCTGGAATATTATTCAACCAATAAAAAGGTAGTGTTAAAGGCTATAACATAAACCGTGAAAATCATTATGCAAAGTGGAAAGAAGCCAGATATAAAAGGCCACATATTACATGATTCTATTTCTAGGGAATGTTCAAAATAGGCAAACCCATGTTCAGAAAGGAAGGAAGCAGATCACTGGTTTTTAGGAACTTAAAAGGGAAAAAGGAATGGGGAATGACCACTAATGGGCATGGGGTTTTCTTTATGGTGTGATGAATGCTCTGGGATTTGACAGTGGTGATGAATCTACAACTCTGAATACACTGAAAACCACTGAATCATACTTTATGATATGTGAATTACAGCTTAGTAAAGCTGTTACTTAAAAATACACATAAGAACTCTGGCAGTCAGGGGCGCCTGGGTGGCTCAGTGGGTTAGAGCCTCTGCCTACGGCTCAGGTCCTGATCCCAGGATCCTGGGATCAAGCCCTGCATTGGGCTCTCTGCTCGGCAGGGAGCCTGCTTCCTCTTCTCTCTGTCCCTGCCTGCCTGTTTACTTGTCTGTCAAATAAATAAATAAATAAAATCTTAAAAGAAAAAAAAAAAAAGAACTCTGGCGGTTAAAATATACTAAGATCCTAGCATTTACTTAATATTGGGGTAAGCTCTAATATACTTCAATTCTATCAAATCTAGTCCACATCTAATCATAATCTATTTCAATCCTATCTAATCTAATCCACACTTTGTTTATAAACAACATTCATGTGGTAGTAGACACAGAAAATCAAGAGTAGAAAACTACCACAAAACCCATCCTATCTTATCACTTTCCTAATTTCTGTAAATCACAACTGACCAACCCGTATTTAAAAGCATGAAGGAAACAATGGAAGCCTTATTAAGCCAACCAATCATCTAAATGTATCTGTCAATATTTAAGTGAATTAACTCAAACATCACTTTAAATTCTGATTGGAAATAAAACATATTAACCATGTACCAGCGTGGAAACAGAAAGTAAATAGCTATTCTGCAATTATTATACAACTAATGTCAGCCAAATCTAGCTATAACCTACAGGAATTTTAAAAGCCTCAGTATGGAGAAATCTGAGCTTTTCTCCACCGGAAAGGATGTTTGTAAAGGTTTCTGATGAGAGGAGTACTATAGACACTTATGCTTGAGGAAATTAACCCTGAAGACTGTAAAGGAAAAATTGGCAAACACACTGAAAACAGGAAGACCACCTCTGAGGCAATTATAAATATCCAGATGATGTAAACTTTAAAGACAGTTAGGTGGAGATGACCAGTTAGCAATTGGAAATGTGAGCTCGGGTCTTACTAATACTTTGGACTATAATCAATATCCTAGAGATACCAATACAAAGTAGCAAAAGAGTAACAAGTCCAGGGGACTATGAAGAAATGATCAGAAAACTAAAAAGTAAGGGACAAAACAGCATCCTAGAAGCCAGGGAGGCATCCTGGGGGGAAGGAGGGGTCATCAACACCAGTGCCTGCAAAGTCTGAGAATGACTGCAACAGACCACCAGGTTTGGCAACTGAGTCTCTATGCATTTCAGGAGATTGGAGGAATCAGTCCTAAGTCCAGGGTAATATGCTGAGGATTTACAAGGGTAAACCGAGGAGGTGAAGAAAGAAAGCACAAGACAGTTAATGGCAAAGGGAAAAGGAAACAGACTGCTTGCTAACTTTATAGAAATTATCTTACGACTGGGAAAATCTGACCATACTAAAAGTTTAAGAGTTTGAAGGAACAAGAGGAAAACCAAAAAAAAGGAAAAAAGAAAAAAATAAACTAATATTGAGTACTTAATGTTGTCAGACATTTCTAAATCACAAAAATTCTGAGATGGCTACTGTTATTATCTGCATCTTATAAATGGGGAAACTGAGGAAAAGAAAGATTAAGTAACTTGGCCAGAGTCACATGGAAACCTACAGCAGAAGTGAGATCTGAACTCGGGCAATTTGGCTCCAGAGGGTACTCTTAACCACTTACAAGTAAGAGACAAAACTCTAAAGAGACTGATGAGATCCAGGGTACAGATGAGGGACTCAGTCTTAGAAAAGAATATACAAATAGCCCTTGATTTGCAAAAGTTCGAGTTACACCAGTTTGCTTTTACGAAAGATCTGCATTTATACCTGTTTTCACAGACCAAAGGAAATCTAAAGACTTTCACATTTACAAAAAAAGGTAAAAAGCAACAACAGCACTGAGTGTTTGTATGGAAGCAGTGCACACCTGGAGCAGTGAGTGACCCTGCCAAACTCCTTCCCCAGATCCACACTCAGCATCACCACATTGAGCCGCCATAGCTTTAAACTGTATCTGTCAGGGACGCCTGGGTGGTTCAGTTGGTTAAGCAGCTGCCTTCGGCTCAGGTCATGATCCCAGCGTCCTGGGATCGAGTCCCACATCGGGCGCCTTGCTCGGCAGGGAGCCTGCTTCTCCCTCTGCCTCTGCCTCTGCCTGCCATTCTGTCTGCCTATGATCGCTCTCTCTCCCTCTCTCTCTCTGATAAATAAATAAAATCTTAAAATAAATAAATAAATAAAAATAAACTGTATCTGTCAGCATCTGCACTACTTCATTTATTTTGTTCATCTGCAACCAAGATGTGTCCTAAAGGTACCAAAAGAGTCTAAGGAAGGTTATGTTTGGCTCTGGGAATGATGAAAATTTTTCCATATAAATTAATGGTAACTGCTACACCATTCAGGCTTATGAAAGGTTTCACAGGCTCACTCTACTTTTGGATGGTGGGGGAAACCTATACCCTTCTCTCCTCTAAAATAGTAAAAGGGACAGTAATAACTTCGAGAAGGAAAATACCCATTTCTAAAAACTGTACTTGAAAACCTCTATATTCTCTGTGAAGTATAAACCAGAAGTAGAGCAGGAGTTTGAGGGCAAATCAGTAAAGATTCAGAATAGCAGGGGTGCCTGGGTGGCTCAGTGGGTTAAGGCCTCTGCCTTCAGCTTGGGTCATGATCCCAGGGTACTGCGGATCAAGCCCCGCCTTCGGCTCTCTGTTCAGCGGGGAGCCTGCTTCCTCCTCTCTCTGCCTGCCTCTCTGCCTACTTTCTCTGTCTGTCAAGTAAATAAAATCTTTTTTAAAAAAATAAATAAATTTTTTAAAAATATTCAGAATAGCTGTTATGGGGAATTGCCAAGGGAATCACCTAAGGACAAGCAAAGGGACTCTGAGGACATCTAAAGGTTCAGCTGAGGTCAGGAAGAGTGGCGGCAGAGCAATCTAGCAGTACACAGAAGTTGATGGCAGTTAGGTGGAAATGGAAAGGAAGGACCCTGCATTCTCCCTAGGAGGCTTTATCCATGCTTAAGTTTTCGTGTGTCTAATCCAAATGACTTGCACATTGTTCAGATTTCTGCTTTTTTTTTTTTTTAGATTTTATTTATTTATCAGAGAGAGAGGGGGAAAGAGAGCAAGCACAGGCAGACAGAATGGCAGGCAGAGGCAGAGGGAGAAGCAGGATCCCTGCTGAGCAAGGAGCCCGATGTGGGACTCGATCCCAGGGTGCTGGGATCATGACCTGAGCCGAAGGCAGCTGCTTAACCAACTGAGCCACCCAGGCGTCCCAGATTTCTGCTTTTCTGAGCCTGAAGCCTTTATATCCAATTTCCTATCTAACATCTCCAGATGGATGTGTCAAAGAGATCTGATGCTCAGCATGTCCAAAGTCTCCTTCTAGCCAGTCTTCCTTTCTCAGTACATACCACCATCCCGGTTACACAGACTCCAAACCTAAGAGATAATATCTTCAATAGTTCCTTCTCCCTCATCTCACTTGGCTCTTTGACTTTTTTCTTATCTTTTTCCAAGATATTCAGCGCTCTCCATCTGTCACCACTCTCCAGCCTAAGCCACCATTTTCTATTATTCGAAATGCTACACTAAACCCCCAACTGGCTGCAGAGGAGAGAGATCAAGATACGTGTACACCACACTGCCTCCTCTTCATGGCCACACAGGAAGACTACATTCCCCAGCCTTCCTTGCAAGTTCAGCTGGGGCCAGGGAGTTCTGCTCAGCACAGTGATACCAAGGACTTCCAGCCCTGACTCTTTAAAAGTGATCTTCAAGTTCTCTCTTCCCCTGACAAGAGGACATTTGCGGACACAATTTAAGACAGAAGAGAGCTGCTGACTCCCCTGAACTCTGCATGATAGACAGAAGTCTTTTCTGTGTTAAGCCACTGAAATTTGGGGTTTAATATGTTACCACAGTTGTTCAAATATGACAGACTGCCCATGCCCACTGCTGTTCCTCCCCACACTCCAATTCATCTTCAACACTACAGCCAGAGATCTGAAAAACAAATCCAAAATCCAGGCTCAAAATACCTCGATGGCTTTCCATTGATCTGAGGACTAATTCTTTAACATAGTCTAGTCCTACCCTCCCCTCCAGCTTTATCTTATACTACACAACTCTGTATCTCACTACCCTGGCCTTCTCTTAGTAGTTCACACTGGCCATGCTGCCTCCCATCTTTACTCATACTGTACACCCGCCTGTTTCCCTACCCTTCTTTGCCTACTTCACTCTCAGGATCTCAGCTCAATTCTCACTTTGCAAAAAAGCTGTCTAGGTCAAACCCACTCTAACAGGATTCCATGACACATGAATCTCTACTGCATAGCACTTACCAGTTTCAATGTTTTGGTTTTTTTATTATGTTTACTTTAATCCCAGTATAGTTAAGGTACAGTGTTATGTTAGCTTCAGGTATACAATGAGTGATTCAACAATTTTACACATTATCAGCACTCATCATGATAAATATACTCTTTTTAATACCCATCACCTACTGCACCCATCCCCCCACCCACCTCCCCTCTGGGACTGACTTATTTCACTTAGCATTATACTTTCTAGCTCCCTCTACATTGTTCCAATTGGCAACATTTCATTCCTTTTTATGGCTGAATAATATTCCATTGTGTGTGCATATTTGCGTGTGTGTGTATCACATTTATCCATTTGTCTATCGATGGACACTATTGTAAATAATGCTGCAATAAACATGGAGGTGCATGTATTCCTTTGAAATAATGCTTTTATATTTTTTGGGTAAATGCCCTCAGTTTTTTCTAAGATTATTTAGTTAATGACTGCCTCCCCAAATAGGCTGTAAATTCCTTAGGACTATGCTGCTTTGCACCAAGAGACATTATAGCAAATCTTAAAACACAAACGACTGTAACACTGATCTACAAAATCATCTGTGCTTCACACGGTACTTTTACCTAATAGAAAAAGTCTTTTCCCATCAATCTCACTTTTCAGTATTTCTCTAAAGTGTTAGGTTACTGAGATATTAACTGCTTAGCTGTGAAGGAATCAAAGTTTATTTTAAAAAGGAAAATCAAATTCAGTTTTGATTTTATATTTTTTTAAGTTATTAAGTTTTAAATGCAAGTTTTAACAATAAAGACCATTAGGGGCACCTGGGTGGCTCAGTGGGTTAAGCCGCTGCCTTCGGCTCAGGTCATGATCTCAGGGTCCTGGGATCGAGTCCCGCATCGGGCTCTCTGCTCAGCAGGGAGCCTGCTTCCCTCTCTCTCTCTGCCTGCCTCTCCATCTACTTGTGATTTCTGTCAAATAAATACATAAAATCTTTAAAAAAAAAAACAAAACAAAACAATAAAGACCATTAAAGGATACTCGGAACTTCACACCAAAATTTGCTACATAGCTGGGGAGGAAAATCTGGAGAAAACAGACTGCCACTACAAGAGCACTTATAAAGACACCCAACCCAAAGCTTCAGTTTCTTTGTGTTCTGTACCAGTGGCCCTGGAAAGTAACAGTCACTCTTACACTCTACCCCCTTGTCAAAACAGCTGCTGTTAAATAATTACGTCACTCTATTTTATCTCACCAACTACCAGTTTTTAACTCATTCATAAAGTGTAACAGATCTTAAACCTGAGTGTCCTCTGGCAGAGCTTTTGTAAAACACTGACTGAGATGAAATGACTACATCTGAGGCCCCGCCTTAACACTCAAGATTCACTCAGTGTGAGCTTCTCTAAATAAAGATACTCCTCACAAACAGAAGGGGAAATAAATGCTACAGAGAGTATGTAACACTGGGTATTTTAATAATTGTAAACAACAGAACACACTTCGGTTCTCTCAACAATTCTAGCATAAGGGCTGGAATTTTTCGAAGGAGCATCAAGTTTTTCAGATTCAAATTTTTGTAAACAACTAAACTGGTCCCCAAACTAATGACTTACAGCAGTCCATCCTAAACCAGAATACCATAAATGGTCTATTTCTACTATGAACTGAAGCAGCACAGTTGACTTCGCCAACTACACCTTACATAAACCTCACTGGAGGAAACAGGGATGAAAGTTAACTTCCTACTTCAGGAAAGTATTTTTTTTGTAACTTATTTATTTTTCTAAGAGAGTCTGAAATATCTGAAAGTACGTTACTGCACAGTAGACAAATACAATTTAAAATTTATAAACACCTGGCAGAAATCAGGTGTTAGTTCCTTTCTCAACCTATCGAACTCTTAAATACCCAAGACAAGCATAATCAAAGGAGTTGGGGAGTTTAAAAATGGGTTCATGATTCTCCTTTATTCACCATGCCTTGAGCAATAGCCAAAAGAAACCAAAATGACAGACTATTTATAAAAACATTTGGGCTTCTCTCTACTACAACTGATGCTTCTGAGCAAGAACACTGAGACAACAAATAAAAAGAGTGACAAGTACTTCAAAGCACATTTCTACACAGAAATGACCAGGTCCTCCCAGGTCCTATGTTACGATGGGGCACCTGAATACATCCACCCATCTCCCTACCAAAACTCCACTGAAGCACAAAAAGGGAATTTTAAAAAACCCCAAAAACAAAAAACCCATAAATTCTCAAGGACAAAAAACACACAGAAGAAATAAAGAAGTTCAAACTAGGAAGAATGAGTGCGATTAGTCTGAGACACGCATAGGCCCCTAGATCCCTTCTTGAGTTCCACCGTGCTACTAATCTGTGGAATTCTGGAATTTATTCTCTGAAGAGTTCAGGTAAAACAACAGGATTTTCTAGCTTAGTCATCATACTGAAAACAGGAAAAATGGGGACCCTACATAAAGGAATGCTAAGACACTCTCTCCACCACCACTGCTTTGAAAGCTGAATGATTTATGAAATGCTTAGTTTCTCTGTTTGAGAGACCCATGCTGTCTAACAGAAATTTCTGTGATGATCCAAATGTTCTGTATCTACACTTTCCAGTATGGTAGCCATCACCACACACGGCTGTTGAGCCCATGAAATGAGGCTAATGCAACTGAGGAACTAAATTTTTATCCTTATTTTAAGTAATTTAACATAAAAATATCATAAAATTAACTCTATAGTATATTTTAGGTAATCAAATTTATAAGACGTATTACACAGTTTTCTGCCTTGGAAAAACAGTATATTATTTAGCTTTATGGATGAATCATGCCATCAGGAACCTTAGTTGTTATTCTGTATAGTGACAGGGCAAGGATTTCAATTCTAGTTTGCCAATAATTATGGTTGCCTATTTCTGGGGGCAAGGAAGCAATCCTGAAGCAATCCTGAAAACATAAGATACTGTGTGTGTTTACTGGAATATTCTGAATATGGACCTGGAAAGTCAAAACAACCAAAATGAAGAACAGTCATTGAACTTCAGACAAGAAGTCCTGACTTAAGCAAATTATTTTAGTTCATACAGATGGCAGACCAAAAAATTTTTACTTTTTTTAAGATTTTACTTTTTTGGGGTGAGCACCTGGGTGGCTCAGTCAATTAACAGACTGCCTTCGGCTCAGATCAGGATCCCAGGGTTCTGGGATCAAGCCTCACATTGGGCTCTCTGCTCAGCAGGAGCCTGCTTCTCTCTCCCTGCTGCTCCCACCGCTTGTACTCTCTCCCCATCTCTGTCAAGTAAATAAATAAAATCTTAAAAAAAAAAAAAAAAGATTTTACTTATTTTGGGGACACCTGGGTGGCTCAGTCAGTTAAAAGCGTCAACGTCACATTCCCAGGGTCCTGCATTGGGCTCCTTGCTCAGAGGGGAGCCTGCTTCTTCCTCTGCCTACCACTCTCCCTGCTTATGAGGTCTTTCTTTCTCTCTCTGACAAGTAAATAAAATCTTTGAAAAAATTTTTTAATTTATTTTTGAGGGAGAGAAGCAGACTCCACACCAAGTGCAAAGTCCAATGTGGGTTGATCCTATGACCCCAAAATCATGATCTGAGATGAAATCAAGAGTCATATACTCAAATGACTGAGCCACCCAGCTGCCCCCCAAAAGTTCTTTTCCTTCTTGAGGAAAAAAATGCTAGATACTGGGGAAGATATAAAATAATGAGTTTACAGTACAAAGTTTATATAATAACCATCAGGATAACTTCATTTTATGTAATATTACATATGATCATTCCAGATGAATTTTACAATTAATTGGGAATACATGTTTTAGTAAGCTGATAAGCTGTATTTCTTTTTTTCAATTTGTTGTGTTTCTCATAAACAGAATTTGGAACATTTAATCTTAGAAGACTTTTTAACCAGAGGAGAAAGCACAAGGAATCTATCTTACTCAAATCTTATAACATGAACAAGTTAGCTAACTTCTTGAAACCTCAGTATCATCATCTGTAAAATGTGAATTATGATCATCCTAACTCAGGAAGACTGGTAACACAAATAAATCACCTAAATACAGTGCCTGTCAATGGTATCATTCAGTGATTCAGATTATTATGAAACAGAAAACCTGGTTAGAGGTTTTTCTGCTCCCTCTAATTACTAATGTGGCTGATTGTTAATGAAGCCTTTGAGTGATAGAAGGCTACGAATAAAAGAAATCCAGACAGCTTAAAACTCATATTTAAAACAGCAATTTCTATTTGTTCCCTGACAGATAAGAATTAAAAAACCAAAATGACATCTGATGTATCTCTCTTTTTGTTCCGTAACCACAGAATGGTTGCACAGCAAAGACATGCAGGAGCAAATGACTTACCACTCTTCTGTTAAGAAATCGAAAGTCAGTTACATGACCACTTACCATTTTTCTAGGCCCAACTATCACACAAGTAAATCAAAATCTAGAGATGACAACTGGGGTCTGTGGGGTGAGCTAACAGGCTTTGTTCTAAAGTTTGTCCCTTCCCTGTATACATCAGTCAAGCAAGCTCACAGCAACTCCTCAGTCCCTTGGTAAATTTGAAATGTCTGGTGCTGCTGAATACAGTTTTACAGATTGTGCCTTGCTTAAGTCTGCAAGATAGCGCTAAATTCAAGTGCATATTCCACTATCCAAGGAATGTGCCTGCAAGGCTTCGACTGTCCAAGGGCGTACCAGCTCCTATCTCCTGAGGCCACATCACCAGAGGAAGCATTCTGTAATTCACACAAAGTCACTACATAAGCTATCAGAGATCCAGAAAATGTTTCACGTTAACTGTCTTAATACACTCATTCCTGAAAACAATTTCCAATTATAGAAGTCCTTCACTCACCTCGTAGCAAAGCACAATGTCCTTGAGATAGCCTAGGCAGACCAAATAGCATTCTATTAGCTACATATTAATTTAAGAGTTCCACTAAAACAATTTTTTATTGGGGAAAAAAAATCATTCAATAACCTAAAGTCTATGAAACATGACCCACACCCCCACCAGAAGAAAAAAAAAAAACCCTTACAGAAAGTCATCTCAACAGTGAAAGTGGATTAGATACAATAATGCCCAGCTGCTAAAAACAATCCATCTCATCCAGATTGTATGCAATCTTATAGGCAATCCCAATCAGATTTGTTAACAGATCCCAACCCCCACTCACCGCCCCCACCAATTGGGAAGCAAGGAGTCAGAAAGGGAGTGCAGGAATAGTGGGAACAAGTTTTGTAAGCCTGAGAGAGAAAATAATATTCCCTGACTTCTCCACTCCACAAAAAAAACTAGACAGAAGAATAGGAGGGGGGAAGCCAATGACAGTAAGCACATTGGCAAAGAGTCCTACGCTTTTATTATTTTCTTTTAAAGATTTTTATTTATTTATGGGGCGCCTGGGTGGCTCGGTTGGTTAAGCAGCTGCCTTCGGCTCAGGTCATGATCCCAGCGTCCTGGGATCGAGTCCCACATCGGGCTCCTTGCCCTCCGCAGGGAGCCTGCTTCTCCCTCTGACTCTGCCTTCCACTCTGTCTGCCTATGCTCGCTCTCGCTCACTCTCTCTCTGACAAATAAATAAATAAAATCTTTAAAAAAAAAAAAAAAGATTTTTATTTATTTATTTATTTATTTGACAGACAAATCACAAGTAGGCAGAGAGGCAGGCAGAGAGAGAGGAGGAAGCAGGCTCCGCGCTGAGCAGGGTGCCCGACGTGGGACTCGATCTCAGGACCCTGAGATCATGACCTGAGCCGAAGGCAGAGGCTTTAACCCACTGAGCCACCCAGGCACCCTATTATTTTCTTTTAAGCTTCAAATTTTCTTTTTTCTTTTTTTTTTTTTTTAAAGATTTTATTTATTTATTTGACAGACAGAGATCACAAGTAGGCAGAGAGGCAGGCAGAGAGGGAGAGGGAAGCAGGCTTCCTGCGGAGCAAGGAGCCCGACGCGGGGCTCGATCCCAGGACCCTGAGATCATGACCCGAGCCGAAGGCAGCAGCCCAAACCACTGAGCCACCCAGGCGCCCCATAAGCTTCAAATTTTCTTCAGGGTAAAACCCATGCCATGTCAAGCCCTTTATGGACTATTTCCGCAGCCTCTTTTCCACCTGTCCCACAATGTTCTCCTTAATACCAGCCATGTACAACTCTTTGTGATTCTCTGAAAACACCATGTTCTTTTAAGATGTTTTACTGTCCTCTTCATCTGCTTACGTCCTTCAGGACCTCAGTTTAGGCCTCCTCTGGGAAGGCAGCTCTTACCTGCTCCCTCAATCACCACCTCTAATCTAAGCTATGTGATCCTTCTATGTACTTACACAGAAAATAATTGTTTCTACCACAGTATTCTCTACTACTGTGATTAACTATTATTTTGTGCCTCTTTCACTAGACTTGTGCTCCTTAAATGCAAGAACTCAGTATCTTTTTTTCAACCCTATTTCAACCTCAGAACTATCATCTACTTTATCAATTTTGAAAAACAACTATCCCATAAAAATTTTTATGAAATGTACTATTGCCTTTGAGATATTTTTTCCTCATCCTTATAGTATAATTCTTCACTTTACACTAAGGAAAATCCTTCATTTCAAAACTTTAGTATTTTCAAGAAAAAATAAAGCAAAAAAATCTTCTACGTAATTTTTTATCACTCTCTGTTGGGAGTATTTTGGTCCTGATTAGATTTGCTGTTACTACTGTTTTCTTCCTGAAGACATAGAACTTTCATCCTCTCAGATACTGTTTGCATAAATGCATAACGTTTTTACTTCTTTAGACTCCTCGTAACTGACTGACAAGAAAAAACTGGTGAAGATGGAAAATTTTTTATACTATCTGATTTCTAAGTGACAACTCACTGCCTATCATATCAGGGAAACATGAACGTTCTTGTGATAGGTAACACTGAAAGAACTGTTTGAGCTATAAATTAGCATATAACATTAAGTGTACAGCATAACAATTCGATACTTATGTATATTGTGAAATGATCACCACAATAACTCTAGGTAACATCCATCACCAGTTAGTTTTTTCCTTATGAGAACTTTTTATTTTTTAGTTTATTTTTTATTTTAAGAGATTTACTCTCTTAGCAACTTTCAAATATATAACAGCATTATTAATCATATCTACCAGGATATATATTACATGCCATGATTTCTTAATTTTATAATTGAAAGTTTGTTATCTTCAGACCACATTCAACCATTCTGACCATCTCTGGCAACAACAAATCTGTTCTCTGTACTACTCCATGAGGATCTTCATGAGGTAGTCCGTCCAGTCCCAACTAGCCAGGTCCAGATGCAGGACGGTGTGGGGCAGGGCAGTCTTCATAGATGGGCACAGGGTGGGTGACCCCATCCCCAGAATCCATGACAATACCACTGCTGTGGCCAGAAGCATACAGAGAGAGCACACAGCCTGTTCTCTATATCTATGAGTTAAGGGCAAGGGGTGCTTTGTTTTAGGTTCTACATATAAGTGAGACCATCCAGTATTTGTCTTTGTCTTATTTTGCCCAGCATAATGCCCTCAAGGTCCATCCATACTGTTAGAGAGGAGAAAATTTTCTTATGGCACACATACACGCCACATTTTCTTATCCATCACCCATCCATAGACATTTGGGTTGTTTCCATGCCCTGGCCACTGGAAATAATGCTACAGTGAACATGATGCACATTTATCTTTTTGGGTGTTTTTGTTTCCTCTGGACAAATACCCAGAAGTGGAGTTACTGATCATATGATAGTTTTATTTTTAATTTTTTGAGCAACCTCCATATTGTGTTCAATAATAGCTGCACCAATTTACATACCCACCAACAGTGCACAAGGGTTCCTTTTCCTCCACATCCTCACCAACACTTCTTAGTTTGTCTTTTTTTTTTTTTAAGATTTTATTTATTTACTTGACAGACAGAGATCACAACTAGGCAGAGTATTCTTTTGAAGAATACTGCAAATGCAGGCAAAGATTTATGCACAAAAATGACAGTGCATTCTCTTTCCTTTTTTTCACCATACTGGTATGTGTGGTTGACCATTCCATGCAATGTTTTCTCACAAGACTTTCAAGATCAAGCAATTCCCCGCCAAGAAACAAAAGCAGAATCGTCCCATTCCCCAGTGGATTCAGATGAAAACTGGCAATAAAGTCAGGTACAATTCCAAGAGGCAGCACCAGAGAAGAACCAAACAGGGTCTGTAAGAGACTGCGCAGAAGGCACACATATTTATGCAGCATGAAAGGCATGTGCTCATATCCTATCATTCTGTAAACATCACTACTATCTGAAGAGTAGACTTTTTTTTTAAGATTTTATTTATTTGAGACAGAATGTGAGGGAGAGTGAGTGAGCATGAGCAGACTCTATCCCAGGACCCTTGGACCCTGACTGGAGCCAAAGGCAGATGCCACCCAGGTGCCCAACAACGGCACGTATTATCAGGGAAATGATTTTTCTCCTTTACTATGCTTCCACCCCAGTAGACTGGTTCAGTAATACATGTGTGAGACCTTTTGTTTTTTGGGGGGGAGGGCATTAGTTTACAGTCATGGATTTAAATTTAAAAGGGGGATGAGTTTAATACCATTACTGTACATGCATGATACCATTAAAAATTTAAGTTTTATTTTGAAGTTATATTTACTATGCCATAAAATTTTACCCACTTAAAAGTAGAAGTTCAGTAGATTTTAGTATATTCACAAAGTTGTACATCCATCATAATCTAATCTTAGAAAATTCTGAATACCCCAAAAAGAAACTCTGTACTGTCACTCCTCTTTTTGCTTTCACTCACCTCAAACCGATAACCACTAATTTACTTCCTGTCTCTTGAGATCTACCTATCCCAGATATAGCATATAAATGGGATTCTATAATATGTAGTCATTTTTTTGACTGGTTTCTTTTACTCAACATATTTTCAAGATTCATCCATGCTGTAGTTAAATTCAGTACTTCATTTCTTTTTATTACCAAATAATATTCTATTATATGGATATTCTGTTATTTTTTCTATCCAATCATCAGCTGATGGAAATCTGGGTGGTTTCCACTTTGGGGCTACTATGCGTATGCTATTATGTATATTCATGTACAGATTTTAATGTAGATTGTCCTTTTACTTGGTATGTAACTAGGAGTCAAAGTGCTGGGTCAATGGCAATTCCCAAGTTTAACTGCTTAAGAACTGCCAAAATAATTTCCACAAATGGCTACACCATTTTACTTTCCCGCCAGCAACACATACGGAGTCCTACTTTTCCACAGCCTTACCAACATTTATTACTGTTGTCTTTTTTATTATAGCCATCCCAGTGGATATACAGTAGTACCTCATTATGATTTTGATTTGCATTTCCCTAATGGCTAAAGATTTTGAACATGCTTTCATGTGTTTATCGACTATTTGTATATCTTCCTATGGAAATGTCTATTCAAAGCCTTTGTCTGTGACCGGATTGCCATTTTACTGAGTTGAGACAGTCCTTGATATATTCTGGATACAAATTCCTTGTCAGACATGATTTGCAAATATTTTCTCCCATTCCACTGGTTGTCTTCTCATTTTCTTGATGGTGTTCTTTGATGCAAAAAAGTCTAATTCTAGGGATGCCTGGGTGGCTCAGTTGGTTAAGCAGCTGCCTTCGGCTCAGGTCATGATCCCAGCGTCCTGGGATCGAGTCCCACATCGGGCTCCTTGCTCCGCAGGGAGCCTGCTTCTCCCTCTGACTCTGCCTGCCACTCTGCCTGTGCTCGATCTTGCTCTCTCTCTCTCTGACAAATTAATAAATAAAATCTTAAAAAAAAAAAAAAAAAAAGTCTAATTCTAGTAAGAGTCCAAATGGTATTTTTCTTTTGTCACTCATGCTTTTGCCTACAAATGCCAAGAAAACTGTCCAAAGTCCTCCTCCAAAACATCTGCCTAACTTAAACTCACCAAGATTTATGCCTATGTTTTCTTTTAGGAGTTATACAGCTTTAGCTCTTACACTGAGGTCTAGGAGCCATTGTGAATTAAATTCTGTATACAGTGTGAAGCAGAAACCCAAATCCGTTCTTTTACATGTGGATATCCAGTTGTACTAGCATCACTGTTAAATACACAATTTTGCAACTGAATTAGCTTGGCACCCCTGTCACATTGGAATATGAGAAGTAAAGGATATAAAACAGTTACAGATGAACTCAACTACGTGAGAAAAATCTATATTGGTAGTCTCTGGATATTCACTGTCTCGCTTACTTCCATTACAGTACTTATTACAATCTGCAATTATCTTACTCATTTGTTTACTTCTTACCTGTCTCCCCCATTAGAATGTGTACTTCACAGGGACAGGGACTTTGTCTTGTATACTGTTGAATCTCCAAAGCCTACCATAGTACCTGGTTCCTAAAAGTCACCAAACAATTATTTACTAAAAGAATGAGCATATATTTAACATGATCTGGAAAAGAAAGCACTGAATGTTAGGTACTTCCATTGGAACTGCCATTATAACTAAATTTTTCTTAGTGTTTTACAATCTACATACATTATTACTATAATCAGATAAGAAATTAAGGTATTTTAAAAATGTGTAATACATCTAGATGATTTGTTATTCCTCAAAGTCCTAAGAACCTCAATTTTTGCCAAACTATTTTATTTTCACTCCTTTTATAGTCCCCAGCACAATGACACCACCAGCTACCAGCTCAGGTCTGAATCTTAAGAGTAAGTTATCCTTGATGCCTTTCTCTTATACCACACACCCAAATTATCAGCAAATCCCATCAGCTCTACCTCCAAAATACATATTCAATCTAATCACTTCTCATTATCCCACTACTAACAATCCTAATCCAAGCTATCACCATCAACTGGGTAAGTAACAGCAATGGTCTCCATCAGTTCTTTTCCCCACTTGCACATATCCACAGGAATAAATCATATCTCATTCCACTATTAACACCTTCATACCCTCCCACCACACACCCATTAGCTTCTTAGAACAATCAAAATAAAATTCAAATTCCTCACCTTGGCCTATAGGTTCTTCCTGTTCCAGCTCTTGCCTGTGACCCATTTCCTATTTTTCTATCCCCCTTTTACTGAATTCCAGGTACACAAACCTTTTTTTGTCCCTGGCATGTCAAGTTCATTCTCTTCTCAAGGTTTTTTACTTAACAGAGTTCCCTTCTGCATGAAATGCTCCACACGTGGCTATTTCTTGTCATGCAAGTCTCAGCTCAAATGTCACCTCCTAAGAGACCCTTCCTAACAATCTGGCTAAAAGGAGCCAACTCTTCTAGTACTCCCTATTGATTACATTATTTTCTTCACACCTCTTAACAATTCTGACATGATCTTGCCATTTTTTTTTTTTACTCTCTCTCCCCCCCACACATCAGGATTAATTTCCACAAGGAAAGGACTTTTTTAATACTAAATTATCTTGGACCTAGGTAAGTTCTTGGCATATAATAATTTCCTCAATTATTTATGGAATAAATGGTTGCTATTCTAAACCTGGCAGGCAATGAAAAACTATTTGATTCTACATTAATTTCTTCAGGAACAATACTAAGAGCAGAAGACAAGATACTTTACAAGGTACATTAAGAATTAAATCACCTGAGATATCACCACCTCACACTAGTCAGAATGGCTGCATCCCACCCCCACCCCACCCCGCAAAAAAAACAAGGAATAACAAATGCTGGCAAGGATGTTGAAAAAGGAACCCTTGTATACTATTGGTGGGAATGCAAACTGGTGTAGCCACTATGGAAAACAGTATAGAGGTCCCTCAAGAAAGTAAAGATAAAACCCAGTAACTCCATTTCTGGGATTTACCAGAAGAAAACAAAATTACTAATTCAAAAGAAACATGCACCTCTATGTTTAGTGCAACATTATTTACAATAGCCAAGATACACAAACAATCTAAGTAGCCACTAATAGATAAATGGATAAAAAAGATATGGTACATGCACACACACACACACACACACACACACACAATGAAATATTATTCCACCATACAAAAGAATGAAATCGTGTCATTCCTGACAAGGTTAGTCCTATAGAGTACTATACTAAGTGAAGTTAAGTCAGACAGGAAAAAAACAAATACCATATGATTTCACTTACATGTGGAATCCAAAAAAAAAAAAAAAAATGAAAACCAGAAACTGACTCATAAATACAGAAAACAAACTGGTGACTGTCAGATGGGAGGGGGACAGAGTTGGGTACAATAGGTGAAGGTGATTAAGAAGCACAAACTTCCGGTTATAAAGTAAGGCAGTTTGTAAAGTATAGCATAGGGAATACAGTCAATAACTTTGTATGATGAAAGATGGTAGTCACTTAAGAGTGAACACTTCCTAACATATATAATTGTCAAATCATTACATTATACACCTGAAACTAATGTAATACTGCATGTCAACTATACTTCGATTTTTAAAAAGTCACCTGAAAAATAAAATTTAAAAGCTGATCATAAAAAGAAAATGATCATATATAATCCAAATAAAATTAGTTTAAAGAAATAATAAAACAACTGGAAATGTGTTCTAATACAATCCTTCCACTCTTTTAATTTTATCTACAATTGCTGAAGCATGTGTCAGAATACAAAGAAAAAAGACTGTTTAATTCAGATCTAAAGTTGTTTAATGTCATTTCATACAACACTGATAAGCACTTTACTATATACCAGGCATTGTCTTTAAACTACTTATACTCATCATCCAAACTGTCATGATGGTAGGTACACCCATTTGGAGGAATGATGAAATTGAGGCATAGAATAATCAGTACCTTACCTAGGGCCATGTAGTTAGTAGCTAGAGCCAAGACTCAAAACCCTAGGCAGCCCCATTCTGAGCCCATGCTCTTAACTACTTCTCAGTATATTAACAGAAATGGCAACAATACATACCTACCTCATTTGGCTGCTGTAAGGATTGACTGAGAGAAAGTTTAACACAATGTCAGACAGATAATACTTGTAAGTTCTCTAAGGCATGACTTCTTGTTCTTTCATTTGTTAGGCTTTCAAGTGCTTTTCTATGGTAGAGGATACCTCAGTGAACATCAAATACCATTCAGTTTCATTTTTTAGCTGGGGAGGAGAAGAGGGAGAGAATCTAAAGCAGGGTCGAAGTCCAGCACGGGGCCCAACTCCGGGCTTGATCTGATGACCCCTGACCATCATGACCTAAGCCGAAATCAAGAGTGGGACGCTTTACCAACTGAGCCACCCAGGTACCTCCATTCAATTTCATACTTTTTTTTTTTAAGATTTTATTTATTTGTCAGAGAGAAAGAGGGAGAGCGAGCGAGCACAGGCAGACAGAATGGCAGGCAGAGGCAGAGGGAGAAGCAGGCTCCCCGCTGAGCAAGGAGCCCCGTGCGGGACTCGATCCCAGGACGGTGGGATCATGACCTGAGCCGAAGGCAGCTGCCTAACCAACTGAGCCACCCAGGCATCCCTCAATTTCATTTTTAAGAGAAGAAAGGGAACTGGTATTTATTGAGGGGTTTCCTGTATGCCAGAATTATTTCAAAGGTACTCCTCTAATACTACTTATCTTACCCTAAAGAATTTTCATTGTTAAGACTCAAATCAAATTATAATGCAGTATACAAAGGGGAGGTACTATTCAATTAGTTTACCACTTAAAACTCAATTTCCATTATATTAAAAAAATATATGTGGAAAAAGAAAGTATAAAAATTAAGGAAATCCAAATCCATGGGAACCTGTCATAATTACAAATGCCCTCTCAATCACTCATTCATGATCTTTTGGGAACATCAGTTGTGGGTCTACCATGAGTGGCATTTTGCTATTGAGATACACAAACCCTATTTTAAGGAGATCAACAATCTAGTTCTACAAAACATCTCAATAAGTGCTATAAAAGGAATTCACGTGCTATCTCAGTACTCCTTCTTAGCTATGTGCAGAAATGCAGAGGATTAACACAGTGCTGGCACCCATATTAACTCCCCTTTACAAATTAAATAAACTAATCCACAAAGTCTGAGGCTGGCCACTTACCACATGTGGTTTAGTAAGTCGATTAAATGTGGCCAGTGTGATTAAGAAACTGCACGTTTAAATTATATTTTAATTAACTTAAATTTTAAATTGATTATCAATTCCATTACTGGAAAATTTGTTAAGTATCCTTTGAGCAACTCAGGTTATGTGAATCTTTTTCAACTCTAAAATGTTTATCTAAATACGTATCAAATATTTCCAATGAAAATTGAGCATCTGAAGTGAGATGTGCTATAACTATACATACTGGATTTCAAATAATTTATATATATTGTGAAAATAATGTGAAGTATCTAATTTTTATACTGATTAAATGTGGATATGATATACTGGGCTGTATAAATTTCACCTTGTTTTTGTACTTTTTTAGAGGATCTAATAGAAGATTTAAAAGTACACATGTAACTTGCATTTTATTACTATTCGACAGTACTGGCCTAAAGATTACCTACAACACTTTTTTTTTTTTTTTAAGATTTTATTTATTCATTTGACAGAGACAAAAAGAGAAAGAACACAAGCAGGGAGAGTGGGAGAAGCTGGCTTCCCGCTGAGCAGGGAGTCCCATGTGGGGCTTGATCCCAGGACCCTGGGATCATGACCTGAGCCCAAGGCAGCCGCCCAACTGACTGAGCTAGTCACCCAGGTGCCCCTACCTACAACATTCTTGAAACAAGTTTTCAGTGATATGAGAATTCCTCAGAGCTCCAGAGCTTCAAAAATGGACGTAACAGATGGTTTCCTAGCAAACTGAAGGAGTCTTACCTGTATTTGCCTGAGCTTTAGTTTTAGCTCTATCATTACATGAAAATTCCACCACCATCAAAAATGTATCACACCAACTGTGGACTCTGAGAAACAAACGCAGGGTTTTGGAGGGGAAGGGGGTGGGAACTGGAAGGGCCTGGTGGTGGGTATTAAGGAGGGCACTTACTGCATGGAGCACTAGGTGTGGTGCATAAACAATGAATCTTGGAACACTGAAAAAATAAAGTAAAATTTTAAAAAATGTTTCACATGAAACCATTTTAAAATACAGGTTGATGATTTTTTTTTTTTCTGGAAACAAGCTAATACAGGAATAGGGGTAGGAAATTCATCTTTCTTTTCTGTGACAAGGCAAATAGGAGTAAAAACCTATAAAGTGATACAAAAATGTTGAAAAGAGTAAAGAGTCTTTTGTAATCCGAAAGAATACAATGACAAATCAGTTATAATGTAGGCTTACTCCTATAGCAGGCAATGAAGTTTGTCTTTGAAGGGCTCATCCTATACACTGCTGCAACAGAAGCAGAGTTCTTTGACACTCCTCTCTCATGTTTTTTTTTTTTTTTTAAAGGCCAAGGGGCACCTGGGTGGCTCAGTGGGTTAAAGCCTCTGCCTTCATAAAAAAATAAATAAATAAATAAATAAAGCCTCTGCCTTCAGCTCAGGTCATGATCCCAGGGTTCTGGGATCGAGCCCCACATAGGGCTCTCTGCTCGGCAGGGAGCCTGCTTCCTCCTCTCTCTCTGCCTGCCCTTCCGGCCTACTTGTGATCTCTGTCAAATAAGTAAAATCTTAAAAAAAAAAAAAAAGGCTGAATTTTAATCACATTTTTAAATTATTTGTTTTTTAAAGTTCTACACAAAAAAACTGATTCTTCAATTTTATCTTTTTTTCTTTTAAAGATTTATTTATTTGTCAGAGAGAGAGCGAGCGCACACAAGCAGGCAGAGTGGCAGGCAGAGGCAGAGAGAGGAGCAGGCTTCCCAACAAGCAAGGAGCCTGATGCGGATCAATTTTAACTTTAACGTACAAAGCAAATCACCGAATTGGGTAAACACATAAGCATTACAACGTCAAGCTACTAGAAAACTTAAAGAGTTAAGAATCACTCCAGATTAAAAACTACTTAACTCTGTGGGGGATCCTTACACAGAAGACTCCAAAATGAATTAAGTAACTAGTTTGTCAAAGTATTACTAAAATGATGGGACCCCTGGGTGGCTCAGTTGGTTGGACAACTGCCTTCAGCTTAGGTCATGATCTCGGAGTCCCGGGATCGAGTCCCGCATCGGGCTCCCAGCTCCACAGGGAGTCTGCTTCTCTCTCTGCCCTTCTCCTCACTCATGCTCTCTCTCCCTGTCTCTCTCTCAAATAAATAAATAAAATCTTAAAAAAAAAAGGTATTACTAAAATGAATGTTTATTTTTTGCTATAATTCTCCCAAAGTAAAATATCAAGAAAAATAAACATCAATACAATTCCAAGTGAAAAATCACTTCCAACGTCAAGGTAAAGAGGCAGGGAAAGACAAAAGCCTGTGATTAAAATATTTCTCGTGTTAGGTATAAATCTTTGTGTGTGTCTTTCATGGACAATGTAGAGACAAAATGCTATAAGAGAAGGAATCTCAAAATACTTAAATAACAATCTTCCATTTTCTTTATTAGGATCTGTGGTTTTGGTATGCAAATTGCAAACAATACAATAAAGAGATTAGGCCTAATTATTGACAGACCAGAGCTTTGCTCTGAAGATAGTATTAAATCCAGTTTTTCCACTTTCAAGACTTTTCTAATTTCAAATACTGTGTTCATCTGAAAGATCTTAGATATTACTGAAATAAAGTTACATTAACATAAAAATGAAAATGTCTGGAGTCTTCCTAGATAGTAAGTTAAACACCAGCTTAATTCAAACCAATTCTATTGGTGAATAGTCGTAATTATTTGTTTTTTTTTTTTAAGATTTTATTTATTTATTTGACA